>NC_079270.1:730292-1095438 GCF_947241705.1 Saccharomyces mikatae IFO 1815
CCAACATTCCATTATTCTTAGCTGAGTGAGAATAAGTTATTGCCTTTTCGATGTTTAATGAATCTGAATAGCAAACAATTTTGGAGAATTTAGGTAATTTTAACACATCATGGTAATGGTGGGCAATTTTTTTTGTATATTCAACTGGGTCCCCAGAATCTTGTCTAACACCAACATAAGCATCAGAATATGGTGGATAGAAAGCTTTTAAGAAGTCATCTGTGCCAAAAGTATCTGTTAATGCTAAACCTGCATTTTCTGCACCAAATGTATTAATCCAATAGTCCATGGCATCTTTATTGGCATGTAAATAATCTTCACTGATAGAAGCAACACCCATAACCCACTCGTGAGCCACAGTACCAATTGGCTTTACTCCATATTTTTTGGCAAAAAGAATATTCGAGGTACCTAAGAACAGCGATTTATTCTTCTCTGGATTCGCATTTACAGCCTTCATGATGCCTTGCATAATAAGATCTTGAGTCTCCAAGGATCTACGACGTCTTGTACCGAACTCACTAAACTTAATATCATTATCAAATAAAGTCTCTGCCTTCCTCATGGCTTGTTCTAACTGATTCTCGTAGTTCCAATCAGTGTCGACAAACTTGAAATACGCCTCAGAAATCAAGGACAATAAAGGAATCTCGTAAAGTATAGTATCTTTCCAAAAACCACTGACCAGAATTTTCAATTTATAATGAGAGGGCTTTCCCTCAATTTCTTCTGAAGTAAAGGTAATTTGCTCCTCGGGATTTAGTTTATAATTTGAACTACTAATATAGTTGATGTACGCAGATGGTAAATATGGAATTTCTCTTTGTAAGTACTCAATTTCTTCCTTTGTGAACCTCAAATTTCCCAGGTATGAAAATTGCTCTTTCAGCCACTTGATGGCTTCTTTATTGAAAGATAATTGGGATGACCTGTTGGTATATTTGTAGGTGACTGTAACATCAGGGAAATTAGTAAAGACAGCAGCATGCATCGTAATCTTGTACATATCTGTGTCCAGAAGTGACTTTACTACAGGATCTGACATGGTTATCTTGCTTAGCGAAAATACTTATAACTGCTTAGTTTACGTCTCTTCAAAAATACACTCAATTGCTTCCTTTCGCAACAATGATAAATTAAACAGAAATACCTATCTCGCTCAATTTCCGTTTTAATAACTGTTAATAGGTTCGTCAGTTTTAGCCAGTCGAGTACACCAACTTTTACATTTGCGGATTTTTCCAGTCTTATATAAACGGATTTGACGAATTTTTCACCCTGGCACTGCAGCCATTTCTTCTGATATTAACAGAGTCACAGAGTGCAAAAAGCAAAAGGAAAGCTCACTCTGTGGAAAAGACACACTTAAATGGTCTTGAAATACTTAAAAGTTTTTTGGGCCCAAAACAAAGCATTATTGAGACTTTGAAGGTTAGTATACAAGAAGTGTCAGCAATTGAAAGTAAATTTATCACCTTCAACGATTTTTCAGTTACTTGTTCGTTGCTTTTGGGTTAAAAGAAAAAAATTTCCTGAAAAGAAAAGATGGAAGTATCACTACGTTAAGATGTTTCATCCGTATTCAAGCCGTTGAGTGAAGGAATTCAGAGACTCTAGAAACAATATTATAATATAAAATGATTGTCCCAGTTAGATGTTTTTCCTGTGGTAAGGTTGTTGGTGACAAATGGGAGAGTTACTTGAACTTGTTGCAAGAAGATGAGCTAGATGAAGGTACCGCATTATCAAGATTAGGCTTGAAAAGATACTGTTGCAGAAGAATGATTTTAACCCACGTCGATCTAATTGAGAAGTTCTTAAGGTACAACCCATTAGAAAAAAGAGATTAGATGTTTATCGATATAGCTGTTTTTTTTAACCATTTCCTTTTCTTCAAATCACTTCCTTCAGAGATTGAGAAGAAAAAATGAAAACGGGCGTGAAGGCAAATGACAAAATATTGTATTCCCTCGCATCAAATGAACCACACAAAAACTCAATATACTCCAGCATGCTGTCATTATACCGTTCTCTTCCGAAGAATAGAAAATTTATATATCTTTAGCTTATTCTCCAAGATTTATATCCGTAGGAAGTTAGGAGATATTATATCTTGAGATATAAGAGGCTTGTATACTATAAAAAAGCTCATTGAAAAGTATTCTTTTGATTTTTTTCAGGAGAATTATTTCCAGAAATTATACAACGGGAAAAATTGATATTTACAAATCCTTTATTGATACTATGTTTTTAACTTTCATAACTTCTTAGAGACGCCTTTGTAGCTTTTTTTGAATACCAAGATTGAATCGATTTTCTCCAGGGCTAATTCCAATAATTCCTTTCTCTTTTGTAATTCAATATGTCTTGAAATTTTAGGATCTTCCTTAGCAAACATCTCAACTTGTTCATCTCCCAATAATGTTAACCTTCTGTCTAATTCAATAGGAAAGTTATAAAAAAAATCGCTCAGTAATTCAACATTGAGAAATAAGACAGCGGTAGAAGTTAACTTATCACTAACCGCGGATAAAAATACCTCTGGACAGCGATCCTTTTCAATAGTCGAATGGCATTTGCTTTTCAACATTTTTAATCTGAATGATAACACTTTGCATCTCTTATCCAAAAATATCGCTTCAGAGCCTCTTTCTAGTAATAGTTTAGACATGCCAAGCGTCTCCTTTTGCAAATTCGATTCGTTTCCTAAATAGCCCATCACGTTTGTCAGTTTTTTACTCCCAACAGCATTCTTGATTGCTTGATACCTTGAGTTACATTGTCGCAATTCCTCCTTTATTAGGTTAATAGAATGTTGACGAGCAAGACTCCAATCCCTTTCTTCCAAATCGATTTCATACTTAAATGGTTTGATACAATTCTCAACTTGATCAGCCGTTGAATAGTATTTGCTGTTTAAAACATTAATTGCTGTGTTACTCACAAGGTCTTTGATTAATTCATGATTTTTTAATTGAGTAGATTCTAAAATATTGTCTAATTCTTTCAAAATAGCGTTGGTGGTGAGCATTGTTGATAATCTACCAATACCCATTTTGGTTAATCCAGACGATGCTAATTCCAATTTTTTATGCCAATATAGCATATCGGTATCACTTTCCAATTTAGGAGAGGATAGGTCAGGAAGATTCTCATCCTTCCAGTACCTTGTAGCCAAAACGTCTAAAACTTTTTGATCCAATTCGGCTTTCAAAATTGATTTCAGCTCATTTCTGTGGAATTTTTCCTGGAATTCTTTAATGCCCAACTTTAGTACATCGATATTATTCAAAAGGTATGATTTAGGTGTTAAATGCCTATCATTGAATTCTACTTTAAACAAATAAGAAGTATCATCCAATTCTTGTTGAATAAGCGTTGAAGTCGGCTCCAGCGCATTTGACATAGAAATTTCCAAAATTTTAATCAGTTTTTCTCTCAATTTCTTGGTGGATACTTGACAATTTGCAAAATGGCTCTTGTTTTCTCTAAAATAAGCCTTTTCAAATTGATGAGAGACAATTTGTTTCAAACCATTCACATTTTCATCGCCTGTATTTTGATTATGCTGACCTTTGGAAAAAATTCCACCCAATGACGAAGAAGGTGTTTCACCAAAAAGTCCCAAATGTTTTCTATTTATACTGCTTGGTGCCTTGGTAATCACCCCAACGTAGCCCATACTAAGAGGATATTTCTTATTATTTAGAATACTTCTGGCTTTTTCAGGGTCTACCAAATCCAGTTTAGTAATGACACCTATAGTTCTCAGACCTTTAGGATCTGCTGCTTTAGAGGCTTTCAAGGCAGAGCTATTAGCCAAGTCAACGTCCGCGGCAGAAATTGCCAAAATAATATTAGGTGCGGTTAAATATTTCTCACACAGGTCGCGAATTTTAGATTTCAGTTCTAATGGCTGATCTGCAGCCTCGACTTGTATATAACCAGGTAAATCTACTAACGATAAATCTGGGACACGGGAGGATTTGATCGTTAGTTGAATAGGTTCTTCAGAAACGGCCTCTGAAGTTGGGACTGCCATGTTCAGTTCCATCAGCATTCTTTTCACCTCTTTAAAGTCCTTTATATTGTATAAACGCATGCTTGGGAAATCTGCGGTTACATTATTTGAGTTAGGGGTGTTGACCAAAGTTAATTCAATGGGTCTTCTTGTAACCATGTTGGAACCTTTTGGTAGAAATTCTTTTCCAACAATAGATTCTAATACAGAAGATTTACCAGACGATTGAGAACCAATCACGACAATTGACGGTAATGTTAAATGCGCAGACGAGGAGTCCACTTTATTTAAAATAGTTCTAATTTCAATCATTTGCTTAGTCAAGTTTAGCATTTCGTCTTGAGTTGTATCCACAGCATCATTTTCATCATTTTCATCATCATCATCTTCTTCTTCATATTCTTCTTGTTTCTTGCCTTCGTCATCCTCAAGTGATGTGGCGGCTATTAAAGTAGCAGTCGGTACTGTACCGTCATTTCCATTATCACCGTTTTGCGACTCATCGCCGGAAAAAATCCTATTGAACTTTTCCTTCATAGATTCACCAAAGTCCTTGATTCGATCCAGCTTATCCTTAGTGAAAGAACTGGCCTCTTCCATCTTATAAGCTATGTAACTCCCTGCAGCAGCCATACCGCCGCCTACATATATAGGTAGTCGAATAACTCTAGAGATTATTTTGGGAAAGTTTGATATCGACCTCTTGGAAATCGCAAAATGCAGAACATTAGAATTCGTTGCTCCACGGGCATTGCTTATGCGGCTGTGTAAATGAACCAAAGGACTCTTGATATGAGATGAGCCATACAGTATTGCGGGATGTGTGGCAAGCCGTCTTTTCAGAAGCAAAAGCCGTATTGGACTTTTGTTGACGTTCATTAATGTGCTATAGTTTGACACTCTAGGGATGGTCCTTAGTAGAGTCGAATTGCTCATGCTATCAAAGTACTATGGTAGATATATGAGGACTATATGATACGTGTGAATAGAACAAAAAAGCTCAGAAATAAAGGTCAGTTTCCTAGTCAAGAGAAAGCCTTCTTCGTTTCTTTTTCCCCTTAAACGATGTTTCTTTACCTAGATGTTTATATATTATTTACAATATCGCTAATATTTGCTTTTGATCGTCAGGGAAAATATTGACAAGTTATGAATTGATCACTGAATACGAAGAGTTAAGAAATGATCCATTGTATAGCAAAATCCTTCCTAGGATAATTCTTTGGAATTCATTTCTCTCAGAGAAGTAGATCAGGTTGGCCCAATTTTTCTTGGGTCTTTCATGGAAATGGTCTCAGGGGTTTAGAAAAAAATGTTCAAATGTCTTTTTCGAAGTTCTCTTGCAGTAAAAACTAGCTACTATTCTGTTATTGAGTGACATCTGTGTTGAGCTTTACTTCAATACTAATAAGATGGCAGGGAAAATTTGGCACGATTTCTTGAAAATTCATTATACATATTGTTATTATTAAGCACAATCAAAATTTGCACTGTGAATGTTCTTTTATGAATAACACAAAACAACAGCTATTGCGAACGTGGTAGACCTGCGTAATCAGATCCAATATCAGCCGATGAGGTCAACCAACCCTCAATTACTCGGATCCTGTCTGGACGTACTTAACATGACGGGTACTCTGGGAAAATTCTCCGCGGTTGCCACCCCTTTTGGAGTGGAAGATTTTTGTACGTACTTTCGTATGATGCAAATTTTTACACGCGTTGAAAAATGTTTCAAAAGCGATGCTACGAAAAAAGACACATGTATCACACCGGAAAAGTTTGCGAGACCTTTTGGATTTTAACTCATTGAGTTGCAGCCCTGTTAGGTTTTCTCAGCAATTGTTCTGTGTCGAAAATTTTTTTCTTCTTTTGTCAACCAGCACTTGCCTGTTTCATAGTCGTTTTATCTTCAACTTTTGATCGTAGAGCTTTTTTGGAAGTTTACCTACCCTTCACATGACCTAACTCCGTTCAACAGCGAAACTTTTATCCTCTAGAATTCTCATCACTTTTTCTAACTCTTCCTTTTCCCTTTTTACAGTAATTAACTACTGCTATAGTACAATAAATTTTTAACCTTTTTTATATTAGAATCAAGATCAATAAACCAGTATTCATAAGGAAAGGAAATAATAAAATAAAAATTTGTTAATACATTAGATTGCAAGGCAGAATAATTTATATCATCTTAAGTGTGTGAATCAATCAAGGACAATTAAGATGACAGCACACCAAATGGACTCGATAGCGTACCCTAGTAGCGTCACCCAGCAATACATACAGCCACAAGGTTTAAGTCTACAGGATATTTCTGTTGTGGAGGATGAAATCCAAAATAAAATAGAAGCTGCCAGGCAGGAGAGTAAACAGCTTCATGCCCAAATAAACAAAGCCAAATATAAAATACAGGATGCAAGCTTGTTTCAGATGGCTAGGAAAGTTGCATCTTTGGCCAAGAGTAGAATTAACTTAAAACCAAACATGGTTCTAAAAGGTCATAATAATAAAATCTCAGACTTTCGCTGGAGTCGAGATTCAAAACGTATTTTGAGTGCAAGCCAAGATGGTTTCATGCTTATATGGGATAGTACTTCAGGATTAAAACAAAATGCTATTCCATTAGATTCCCAGTGGGTTCTCTCTTGCGCTATATCACCATCGAGTAATTTAGTAGCAAGTGCAGGTTTAAACAATAACTGTACGATTTATAGAGTCTCGAAAGAAAACAGAGTGCAACAAAATGTTGCATCTATTTTTAAAGGACATACATGTTATATTTCGGACATTGAATTCACAGACAATGCACATATATTGACAGCAAGTGGGGATATGACATGTGCTTTGTGGGATATACCGAAAGCAAAGAGAGTAAGGGAATATTCAGACCATCTAGGCGATGTTCTAGCACTAGCCATTCCTGAAGAACCAAACTCAGAAATTTCCTCCAATACATTTGCTAGTTGCGGGTCAGATGGGTATACTTACATTTGGGATAATAGATCTCCATCTGCTGTACAAAGTTTTTACGTTAACGATAGCGACATCAATGCACTTCGCTTTTTTAAAGATGGGATGTCAATTGTAACAGGAAGCGACAGCGGTGTAATAAATATGTATGATTTGAGGTCTGATTGCTCTATTGCTACTTTTTCTCTTTTTCGAGGTTATGAAGAACGAACTTCTACCCCTACCTATTTAGCAGCTAACATGGAGTATAATACTACACAATCACCACAAACGTTAAAATCAACAAGCTCAAGCTATCTAGATAACCAAGGAGTTGTTTCTTTAGATTTTAGTGCATCTGGAAGGTTAATGTACTCGTGTTATACAGACATTGGTTGTATTGTGTGGGATGTATTGAAGGCAGAGATCGTTGGGAAATTGGAAGGACATGGTGGGAGGGTTACCAATGTACGCTCTAGCCCGGATGGATTAGCTGTATGTACAGGTTCGTGGGACTCGACTATGAAGATCTGGTCTCCAAGTTATTCATAGCTTTTAATTGAAAAGCAATCGCTTGTGATCATTAATGAATGTCATTATATACATATACGTACACACCCCCCGGCTCATATTTACATAGAGTAACAACAATAACATTGACTTTGTAGAAGTGAGAAAACATCGTTCAAGGAAGTGGGTTATCTTCGGTTTGAAATGAAAACTAAGTTTTCTGTGGTGGAAAATCGCAAATCTGTTAGTTTCTTTCTTTTCTCATTTGAACAAATGAAATAAGAACGTATGGAGAGTGCTATTCAACTAGAATTTATTCAGGTCTTCTTGGAGAAACGGTATTATTTTGTTCGCTTATTTTAGCCCAATCATGAACATATATGTCATCGAAATTACTTTTCATAATGGCTTCAACGCACTTCGTTTATTGTGAACCTTTAGTGACTCGTCTTTAGGGTGGAAAACTGGTTGCGTGTGAACCAAGACTTACAGTCTCTTGTTTATTGGTTAGATCATTCGGTAATTTCAAAAAGGCCTGGATTTTCATTAGCAACTCGTCTGGTAATTGTGTTATAAACATGAAAAAACGCTCCCTCCTAGGATGGTTTTCAACTGCCTTCTGTACTGCTGGGTCGTTTAGTATCATTTGAACAATTTCCGTTATCATGTCCTCATCGATAACTGCAAGAGTCTTGATCCAAGGTAAGTCTACCAGACGCAGTGACATTTCTTCTTGTGTATTCACAGCTTTCCACCGAAGATCGAAATATTTGGATAGTTCACTCTTGATATGCGAAAATTCATAAGGAACATTGACAGTATAATCAACTGCATACGCATCATCTTCGAACGTTAAGTCGTGCCCGATGCTAAATTTTCCAGCATGATCAATAAAAAAACACTCTATCTGTAGATGAAACTCTCCCCAACCAGTTTCTTTGATAAGAAATGGTAGTGAATCCAACCGTCTATTAGGCTTTCTAAAACTGGGATGCAAACGGTATATGCATTTGCAAATTATGCTAGGCTCCACTTCGTTTCCTTTTGCATCTAGCATAAGAAGCTCCATCTGCCACCGACGCAAAGGAAGTTCATTTTCCTGAATTTGCTGTTCCGGTATTATAACCTGTTGTGTTTTTACTCTGAAAGTGATTTCTATTGAATTATCCATAAAAGAACGTTTGTAATACAACAGAAAAAAAATTAGCCTTTAAAGGTTAAAAATGAAAACGTTTGTGAGCAATCTTGAAGTGCTATAGTATATCTTACACGCTAATGGCGCTGCTACAATTTCACCGTGCAGATCCAGTAGTGATGAGTTGCTTTAATGTGATCATAACCTTGCGATGCCGTGAAACGCGATCGCATCAACTAAGCGTCACTAAATAGCACCTTTAATTAGTTTTTACTTATATTATTTAATTTCTTTATCTATCAAAAATTTGAATACTATGGCTGCTTAACTTTAAGGATAAAGTAACAAATATACACCAAACAAAAAGGATAAGAATCCCATTGAAGGCAATAAGAAGGGGGATGAATTTTCATATCCTCCAATAGTCGTAATATTTGCTGGCGCAATGGTTGGAAATATTTCAACACTAGTAACGCCCGTCGATACAGCCATACTCGTCGTACTATATAAATACGGAAGAGTGCTGGTCAATTTTGTGGTGCTTCCTTGCATTTCGTTATTATCAGCAATGCTGCTGTTAGTGGCTACAACCTCTTTATAGGCGTATATTTTCGGTTCGGGAGCCTCTTCAAATACTTCATCGCTACCATCATTCTCCTTCATGCTGTCTTCCATAATTTCATATAAAATACTTTCAATCTGTGAAAACTTTTTATGCTCCACTATTGTTAGAGGATCCTCCATAAGAAAGTCTATTACAGATTTGGAAGCAAGCACCGTATCAACTTGCTCTTGTGAGTTTAAAACTAGGGAGGGCTCTGACAGGTCCGTTAATACCAAGTATGGACTAAATTCCATTTGATTTAGCAACGTTGGTGGTAATGAATTCTTATCCAAATGGAAAACTAAAGAACTAGACTTGTTTTGTTCTGTTTGGTCCTCTTCATAGTCATCTGATGTAAAAGTAATTGAATACTTGATAGCAAACACTTGTGCCATAAAAAAAGCAAAGAAAAGGGAAGATAAGTATAATCCTAACATTTAAATGAGAAATTTGAAGGGAAACGGATACGAAACTTTATATTTTCCTTGCGTAATTAGTTCTGGCTTGGTGTCGTTTTTAGTTATGTGTAAGAGTGTTTGGTTAGCAGTTAGTCTTTGGGTTTGAGTGTTATTGCAAACAGTATTAAGATTGCCAAGAAAAGAATATAAAATATACAAAAGCGTATCCTACTTAAACGAAAAGCTAATGATAATTAGCCAGACAAACTGCGACCGCTATAAGACACAAAAACAGCGTACACAAAATAGAGATGAAAAGGGAGCAATCATAGATTTTTTTTTACGTGTATTTAAGGTATGTATTAATAAAGTACCTTTAATAATTATTGACGAATATTTTTACATTTCTTCATGTAGTGCTGATTAAGGATGTGTCGTGGTTCGTCGTGCAAAAATGAATGTTATCATTTAAAAATCTCTTTAAATTGTTTAACAATGCTGTTTTTAATAGCAGTTGGCGATGTCTTCCATTCTGTTGGCAATGACTTCCAGTCAATTTCTCCCATAATTTCTTTAATTTGGATCTTTTTCTCACCTGCCTTCTCTTTAAGGGCATCTAGCAGGTTTTTCACATTCTGATCAATATCAAGCTCGGATGACACAGGTAACTGATCCATGTATTGCTTTATGATGTCCATTTCACCTTGCTCCTTGGCCACTAGATCGTCCCTTTTGTTAGCAACGAATTCATTAATGGAGTCTTTTCTTTGAGATACTAACTTAGAGTACATGTCGTAGAGAGAATACTCGTCGGCGCTCTTTCCCTTTAAGTCAATTTCTTTGTTCTTAATAGCTGATAACATGCTTCTGATCGCTGTCTTTTTCATCTCATCCTTGGCAATCATGGCCTTTTTTAAATCTCCCTTCAGTAGACTAATAGCAGCCGTGTAAGCTGGAGAGCTGTTGTAACGAACAAAGGTTACTCTAGTCGAAAGAATTGGTCTAATTGATTGTCTGAACATTTTGAAGTGCTGATACTTGTTGTTTTATTAACTTGTTACCCCAGGGTCCCGTTTCTTTATTACTTTCTTAGTGTTAAAAGATCCTTTTTTCTTCCCTTTAAAGGCTGGATCCTTTTCCGAAAAGTCCTGGGTGCAAGGGTAGAAGTAATATATGTGATTTTATCGTTTATAGAGTATAGATTTGAGTAGTACTACCTAAGTATTTATGCTGGTCGGATCTGGATTCAGTTCTCACGATCAATCTTTCTCACTCTCTTTCTCAAGGTAATTGGTCCAAAGTGATACGAAGCTTTCTGTTCTTGATACTGCGCCTGAGTTTCTGGACTGTTCGTTGTTCGAGATCAAACCGGCTTGTTGTTTCTTGTCTTCATCCCAGTTTAGAAAATTGGATAGCAATTCAAGAACTTCAAACTTCCTTGGATCTGCTCTGGGTATGGATACGAAAGATATTAATAAGTTGGATATCAGCTCCTTATCGACGGATTCAGAGTCGCTTGACTTCTTTAACATGGTAAGGGCCTTTGTCAAATGCTCATTTAATATGATCGCTTCGTGACGAAGTTTTCCAATTTGTAAGATATGTTGCTTAGATTCTTCTTCATATTTTTCCTTCATAGATATGTCTTCTCTCATGACTTCTATTTGTTTTTTCAAACCTTCCAGAGTTTTTGTGTCATTATTGTGTGCTTCCAATTCGGTATCAAGTTGAGATCGTAAAGCTTTAATTTCGAGGTCCTTCTCTCTAGCCTCTTCTCCTCTTTTGTTATCAATTTCTTCAATTTTCAATTCCAGATTATCTACCGAGTTTTGTAATACTGCTTTCTCACTCTCGCGGGATTCCAGAGCCTGTTTCAATTCATCTCTTTCTGCCCTCAAGTCGGATATGTCTTGTTTATTGTTTTCCAAGATTATCATAAGTTCCTGAACCTGAATATTCAACTGATCTTTTTCTTTCCTGTATGAGTTAAGTTCTTTGCTATGCTTTTCAATTATGCCATTGTTTTCATCTTGTAAAGCTTCTATTCTTGATTCATATTCCAAAAAGACATCCTCTGTATTTTCTTGCTCCTTTTCCAAGTTTTCTAACTCATTGTTTAAAGTCACAATTGTTGATTGTAATTCCGAGTTTTCTGTCTTGGTGGCTTCAAGTTTCTTTTTTAGTTTTAGGTTTTGCGATTCGTACTCAGTAAGTTGCTCTTGTACTTCTTCCAATTGTTTTTGTGCCTCCTTCATCTTGTTAAAAATTGTTTTCATAGAGGATATCTTGCTCAATAACGTGTCATACTGTGATTTAAATTCGTCTCTTTCCTTAATAACATTTGCTAGCTCATCTTTAACAACTTCATTACGCATTTCTTGGTGCTTTTTGCCATCTAATTCCAAGTTCAAACGCTCGATTTCCTCTTTTAGCTCCTCTATCTTGTCATCGGCCTTTTTTTCCTCCAAAGACTTGGTAGTCAGGTCATCATTGACTGCTTGTTGGTCTATTCCTATGGAAGGATCTTCCTGCTTAACTTCTTCATTAACCAATACACTACTAGTTTCCGCATCTGTAGATTTTTTTGAGGGATCATGTTCGTTTTCAGGATTGAATACTTCTTCATGTTCATTAACGATTTTGTCAGTATTCTCCTCATGGGGATGAATTTTGGTCTTTTTGCCTGTTTTCTTTTTATTTTTGCCCATCCTGGTTTCAAATAATGCAATTGTTTGTGAAGAATCAAATGGGTAACGTACACAAGCACTATCTAGATCGTTCTTCATATAATAATTTGGAGCTCTCATAGTTGGAATTTCTGTTTGTTTTCATTTTTCGTATCAAAATGAGCACGAAATTCAGAGAGTAAGTACTGAAAAAAAAAACCAAAATGAGGATAAGCAGTTAAATCCAGCAGCAAGACAGTGATTGTGCTTCATACGCAACTAGATCCTTGTGAAATTTGAAATTGGACATCTCCATTTAATTCATACTCAAGACCGATCCATTTTCAAACTGTGCTGGGAAAAATGGTCAATATTTCCGATTTTTTTGGTAAAAATAGGAAATCTTCAAGATTGTCAACATCTAGACCTACAGGGCAAGTAAGGGCATCTGAGCCAGAAGTTATTGATCTAGACAATGAATCAGATCAAGAACCAAATGATAAAACCCCTGAAAAATCATCTGCAAGTAAGATAATTCATATATCAGAGACACCAGAATCTGAAAAAAAGCTACCCATTTCCACAAAGAGAAAAGCTTCTTCACCAGTAGTCAAGTCATCGAACTTCAAAAAAAAAAAAATTGTCCCTGAAGTTGCACACCCTGCTTCAGTTATTACGGCACAAGACGTACTAGATAAAATTCCGTCCTTGGACCTGTCAAATGTTCATGTTAAGGAGAATATTAAGTTTGATTTCAAGGGCGCAAACTCTAAAGTTGATCCAGATGAAATTGCTTCAGAAATAGGCGATTTTCCTGAAGGAAAGCCGAATTGTTTATTAGGTCTAACAATTGTTTTCACAGGTATATTACCAACCTTAGAGCGTGGAGCGTCTGAAGCCTTAGCCAAGAGATATGGTGCAAGGGTTACTAAATCAATCTCAAGCAAAACTTCAGTAGTAGTTTTAGGCGATGAAGCAGGACCAAAAAAACTAGAGAAAATTAAACAATTAAAAATCAAAGCTATAGACGAAGAAGGTTTTAAGCTACTAATTGCTGGAATGCCTGCTGAAGGTGGTGACGGAGATGCTGCCGAAAAAGCACGTCATAAACTAGAAGAACAACACCATATTGCTGCCAAAGAAGCAGAATTACTTGTTAAGAAGGAAGAAGAAAGGGCTAAGAAGCTTGCCGCCTCTAGATTATCTGGCAGCCATGCTCAGAGGGATAATGTAGTTAGGGAAGAAGATAAATTGTGGACTGTAAAGTACGCACCAACGAATCTTCAACAAGTCTGTGGTAATAAAGGAAGTGTGACTAAATTGAAAAATTGGTTAGCCAATTGGGAAAATTCGAAGAGAAATGGATTCAAACATGCTGGTAAAGACGGTTCCGGAGTTTTTAGGGCTGCAATGCTATATGGTCCTCCTGGTATTGGGAAAACAACTGCTGCTCATTTAGTTGCAGAAGAGCTTGGGTATGATATTCTTGAGCAAAACGCATCTGATGTTCGCTCTAAAACCTTACTTAATGCTGGTGTTAAGAACGCTCTGGATAATATGTCTGTCGTAGGTTATTTCAAGCACAACGAAGAAACACATAATATAAACGGGAAGCATTTTGTCATTATTATGGATGAAGTTGATGGTATGAGTGGGGGTGATAGAGGTGGGGTTGGTCAGTTAGCACAGTTTTGTCGTAAAACATCAACACCATTGATATTGATTTGCAATGAGCGTAATTTACCGAAAATGAGACCCTTCGATAGAGTCTGTCTTGATATTCAATTTAGAAGACCTGATGCTAACAGTATCAAATCAAGATTAATGACAATCGCTATTAGAGAGAAGTTCAAACTTGACCCAAATGTTATTGACAGGCTGATTCAAACTACAAGAGGTGATATTCGCCAGGTCATCAATCTTCTTTCAACGATATCTACGACTACTAAAACCATTAACCACGAAAATATCAACGAGATCTCAAAAGCATGGGAAAAGAATATTGCCCTAAAACCTTTTGACATCGCTCATAAAATGTTTGATGGACAAATATACTCCGAAGTAGGTTCAAGAAACTTTACCCTAAACGATAAGATTGCCCTATATTTTGATGACTTTGATTTCACACCCTTAATGATCCAGGAAAACTACTTATCTACAAGGCCAAGCGTTTTGAAACCTGGCCAAACACATTTAGAAGCTGTTGCTGAGGCGGCTAACTGCATTTCATTGGGTGATATGGTCGAAAGGAAAATTCGTAGTAGCGAGCAGCTATGGAGTCTATTGCCATTGCATGCTGTCCTTTCAGCTGTTTATCCAGCGTCAAAGGTTGCTGGTCATATGGCAGGAAGAATCAATTTCACCACTTGGCTTGGCCAAAATTCCAAATCTGGTAAATATTACAGGTTACTGCAAGAGGTACATTATCATACAAGATTAGGAACATCTACTGACAAGATTGGATTAAGGCTGGATTATTTACCGACTTTTAAAAAGAGATTATTGGATCCATTTTTGAAGCAAGGTGCTGATGCGATCCCATCTGTGATTGAAGTAATGGATGATTACTATTTGACTAAAGAAGATTGGGATTCTATTATGGAGCTTTTTGTAGGTCCTGATATGACAGTAGCGGCTATTAAAAAGATACCTGCTGCTGTTAAAAGCGGATTTACGCGAAAGTATAACAGTATGACACATCCAGTGGCAATTTACAGAACAGGTACTACTATTGGTAGCAGTTCTATTAGTGCTAACGCTAGTACGCCTGATTTTGAAGATGTCGTTGACGCAGATGATAACCCAATCCCTGCAGATGACGATGAAGCACCAGACAGTAACATAGACTTGAAAAAGGATAAACTTATCAAACAAAAAGCTAAACCTACAAGAAAGAAGACCGCAGCCGGCAAATCGAGTAGCAGCAAAAAAAGAAAAACTAAAGAATAGTTTATTTTATATAATATAGTCATATTGACACCTTTTGGTCATTAACGTTATGAGCCTCTGTGTTATCAAATATGTTAAAAGTACATAGCAATAGTGACTCAATAGGCAACAATGTTGCCTTGGTGTATAGTTCGCAAAAGAATATACCCGTACATAAATACAATAAACATTACATTTTCAGCGCTAATATTTCGGTCGGAGATGCTAATCTATCATCATCTTTACCCCGTTAGAGAACCGTTAAGCTGTAATTATATTGTTGCAGTTAATATCACAATCCTTTAGAAATTTTTCACAGACTCAGAAGTTTTTTATTGTCAAAGCGTCCATCAAAGGCATCTTTTAGCCAGTAATATAGTTTTTGGAATACAATTCTTTGAGCATTATGATATCTGATGGAATGATCCGAATCTGGAAAAATATGCATGTCATAATTGGTCAATCCCAATAAATTCAGTTGATCAACTAATCTAAAGGTATTTTGTACATGTACATTATCATCAGAAGTGCCGTGAATAATGAAGAGCCGCTTTAGGGATTCAAAAGATTTGAAATTCTTGATAGTGGACACATCGAAATAGCCTTCCTGATTCTCTGATGGTTGGTTCATATACCTTTCCGTGTAAATTGAATCATATAATGTCCAGTTTATTACCGGCGCAACAGCCATGGCGTATTCAAACGTCTCTCCATTGTCCAATTCCACAGTTTTCAAACTGGTAAAACCGCCATACGACCAACCCCAAATGGCGACTTTACTTTCATCTATATGTGGATTATTCCTTTGTATGAATTTTTTGGTAACTTCGATGATATCCCTAGGTTCCCAATATCCTAATCTTTTGCGGGCCCATGATCTAAAACTCCAACCTTTGCCCCCAGTTCCTCTGGGTTCTATTTGTAAAACAATTGCATCTAATCCTGATACAACGGCCTGTTCAAATGCAAGCGACGACTTCGTTGTAAATGTTTGGGATCCTGGACCACCATAAACGTTAACTAGTATGGGATACTTTTTTTTAGGATTTATGTTTGCTGGTTTGATTTCAATGTAGTTTATTTCAATACCATCATTTAATACCATGGACTGGTAGCTTGTGGTAGGTATATCGTAGTTTTTTAATTTTTCCTTAAACTTTTCATCCCTTGTCAGTTGCAGAACGGAATCATTGTCAATTTCGGCAATATTTAAAACTTCTGTGAGCGGACCAGCTACTTTCTTAGGTGTATCAGGCCCCAACTTCTTCGAAACAGCGTATCTCGCGCTAGAACTTAACTCGAATTCATAGAAATCATTCTTTTCTGATGGTTTTTGTAAAACTTGAAGTGCGCTCGAAGTTGTGGGATCTGCGAGACTAGTACTATAAAGGTGTTGCGACATGACACCAATCTCATTAGCAGTAAAAAATACAGTATCTGTCTCATATTCGTAACCGAGTACTCCATTCCCAGTAATTTCCCAGTTTCCTTTTGTTAACTGAATACCATCCTTAGTAAAGATGGTGGGATAATAAAAGAGATGATTGAATCCTTTATTGTCTGTATGAATATCGATGTATCCATAATCCATCCTTTTCGACTCCGGCTTTGGTGGAATACTTACAACATCCTTTGTCTTTTCAATCCATCCATTAAACAGATTTGAATCCGTAGTTCTTACGGTAAGTAGCTGATAAGATTGTACGTCATATACTTTGACGTTTAATATCTTGGAGTTTCTATCGGTGATCTCAAATCTAAATGCATCTGGACTAATCCATTTTCCATTATACAAAATTGAATCCTCCTGACCACCTGTGTTGATTGAAGAAATTACGCCGTTCTGTAAGTCAACAAGAAATAGATCGAATTTCGGATTTTTGAATCCTGGTTTCGGGTATTTGATGATAGTTTTAGAGACATATGGGTTTCTCATGTCTGTGTAACTGTCTAATTGGATTTCATCAACATTGGTGTCATTAAATCTAGCAAACACAGCTTTTGAATCATCCGGTGCCCACCATATGGCCTGATCAGAGGAAAGAACCTCTTCTTCGTATATCCAATCTGGCTTGGCGTTTAATATATCCTTTGAGCCATCTTCAGTTATCTGCCTGGCAACTGTGGCACCTACTTGTTGTAGATACAGATTGTTCTCGTATACGAAATAAATATAATTGTAGGCAGGTGAGAAATGAGCATAGGATAGTTTCCACAGCCCAAGTTCATGGTTATCAGCCGACCTTTCAGGGGGGGATATTGGCTGAATGAACCCACTATTTAAATCTTTGATCCAATAATAACCTTTGGAGGAATGTCTAAAGTCGGGTTCTAAGTCTGTTCCGAATATAATCTTATCCAATGAATAGCTGATTTGGACGCTACTGACCGTATATTCTACTCCTTCGAATTCAAACCTATTCCTACCAAGATTGATTTCAAATGATTTATCAAATAATTGTTTCGCAACAAAATGTGTCTGTCCATCAATTTCTTTTGTGGTGAAGAAGAGCCCAGGATCTAAGTCATGACTTAATAATCTATGTGGTGGATCGATAAAGTGAAAAGTATCCTCAGGAATGGCAAAATCTCCATTCAGAACGTTTTCGATAGAGAAAGTTCTTTTACCTATTCTAGAATCTGCCGGAGATATTTTCGTGGGCGTGGTTTTAGTAGGAAGAAATTTCGTTGGTATTAGTATAACAATTAAAAATAAAACTAATAGTGCTATCAAAGTAAAGACTAAAGTAAAAGATCTCTTCTCTAGCAGAGACCACTCCCCCCAACGACGATTGAACGTATTCACACTAAAAAACGAATGTACGGAACGCTGATTTTCAATATCATTAAACTCGAAACTCTCTCGTCTGGGATGCATTGAGGAGCGATCTTGAATAAAGGGGGTTTGACCATCGGTAACATCTATTGTAGCGTCTGTCGCTCTATTCCCGTCAAATGTATTTGTACTCTCATCAACTTGAGAATCCGTATTAGACGAAATATTACCATCAGGGAAGAATGGTCTATCCATGGAAGAGTTTGAACTTTTCCTATGCGGGAATAAATGACTATTCTTCCTTTTATGAGAATGAGTGGAAGAAGACATTAATGGCTTACTATATTTAACACAAACAATAACCTGATTACTATTACTAAAGACATGAGGATAGAACAAAATACCTAGGAACAGAATAGAAATGCCGCGTTCTGCCACAACGTTGTTGAAAGACTCTATAGTAATCGCAGAATCACTTTTTGAGCTGCTTGTAATACTATGAAACAAAATTCACATCGGCCGGGTGGCTATGCCTAGAGCCGCGCCTTGAAAGAATAAGGAGAGAGGCTTATATCATACATCTTGATGCTGCAAAGGTATATATTAGTGGCAACTATAAGTCAACAAACGCACCTTATCGTTAGAACGTTAAAAACCATGGCAAATCAAAAGCAGATGAGAACTCAAATATTAATCACAGACATTTCTAGTGGCAAGTTTGCCAGCAAATGGCCTACACAATTGGAAAAAACTTTATTCAAGGAGCAATTTCCTAATTTACAAAAACACTTGCAGTACTTCACGCCTTTGCCATTTTTAAATAGAATCATTATTATATTTGATAATGAAGATGATACACTACAAGTGTTCAAATTTTTGCAGGAACTGTTGGCCAAAGAGAATGGCGGCTCGATGAAGTTATTTGTAACAGAGTCCCTTCTAAACAATCAACATCCCCGGTCTCGTTCCACAGATGATGCTGTCTCATTGCAAGGTGACAGCTTGCCATCTTTGGAGGGACATCGCAGCAAGCCTCTCTTATCTATTAATACAGACCCAGGAGTTACTGGAATAGACAGTACATCTCTCAGTAAGGGAGGATTCTCATTATCCCCTGATAAATCATCTCTAGAGTCACCCACATTTCTAAAGCTTTCCACGGATTCAAAGCCATTTAGTTATCAAGAACCGCTGCCCAAGCTTTCTAGATCATCTTCTTCAACGTCAAATCTCTCATTAAAGGGGAGTTCGCAGACATCTTTGCCCTCGCAACTACTAGAAAACAAGGATAAATCAACATCAGACACTAAATGTCTTTTTGTTTCTAAGCCATTAGGATTGAGCATTGACACATCTGCTAGAAGTAGCGCTGCATCGCATACTAAAAATGATGCAGTGTCTAACGCCCCGAAAAGTCCAAGCATAACGGTTAACGAGTTCTTCCATTAGAGTACTGCACATATTATAAATCAGACAAAGCAGAAGGAAAGGATTGATGATATGATAATATGAGAGAATATGTATGTTCATGTATATGCGTGTTTTATTTTGTATGAAATGCCGGTATGTATGCTTGCATTTAAGATATGTCTATGGATTTACGAATGAGCAACATAAAAGGATTGTATGTATGTGTAAATGTGTATATACATAAAATAAGTCTGCTATTGTCTTGCATATTGGCCGCCATTTTCTTCTTTTTTAACGACAGCGTAGAAACTCATTTTAGAAGCGGTGAAGAGAGTATTGCATTTGTTCCCTTCATTATCCTTCATGTTCTCCTACTGTTTTGTGATATCCATCTATGGTGGCCAAAGAGGTGTATTCTATAGTGTCCACCTGGGGGCAATTTCTCCTAATAAGATTGTAGATCACGTTACCTGGACCGAAGCAAATGCTCTTGTCAATCTCTACTGGTGTTCCAGAATTGATGGTATCGTAGCACATAGTGAATTGCACAGTTCTGCTTGAACACTTAACGAATCTATCTAACGCATGGTGGATGTAATAAGAGATGTTACCATCCAGATTAGCTATTATTGGATGATTTAACTCCATTAATGTGTGAGTTCCATTTTTTTTTAGTATATCCCATATGTAGTCATAGAGCGGTTCTTGAACGGGTCTCAATACAGTGCTATTATGAAAAGGAATATTATAAGGGTTAGTCAATTCTGTGATTCGTAAGCGCGGGAACCTTAGGTTCAATTCCGTTCTCAAAGACTCCAAATCATCAACTAGTCCAGTAACCACACATTGCTTTACTGAATTGGCATTTGCAACAGATATAGTATTCTGTGAAGATGATAGCAAATTAGGGGAATTCAAAAGCTTTTGTACCTCTTGAGGTAAATCGGTGGCCCTTGGTGAAGATAGTGCCCACATCTCAAACTTGTTAGATCTGTTGATATTGTGCGCTACTAAGTATTTTTCAGTGGATGTTACCATCAATTCGTTTCTGAAATTAGCAATATCGAAAAGGTCTTTTAACGAGAACAGCGAATTGACACTTAGACAAGTTAGTTCGCCTAGCGAGTGGCCCAAAAGGTAGCACTGTTCATTCTCCTTCTTACTAGACACATCAATCTTGGACGTATTTTTTAGTGCGTGATCTTGAGAATCCGAAGGATATGAGAGTATCTGATACAATTGATAAAAAAGGTTGGAACAAACAGCTATGCTTCCGGGGCTGGAAGGGTTTTGAAAAATGTACTGCAATAGATCATTTGAGTTCTTGCCGTTCTGACTGAATATTGTTTGAAATTCTTGTGATTTGTTTCTTATTATCGCTTTTAAGATCGAAATGGAAATGGAGGTCCCTTGACCCGGGAAGGTTAATAACTTCATATACACTTTTATATGTGTGTATCACGATTGAAAAAAGTGTGAAATGTCTCTATACTGTCCTCAATTCACGTTACAGGACTGTTCAAATATTTAACATTTACCTGCAAGCTTTGTTTTGTCCTTGACTTTAATGCACAGTTTACTTTTATTCATCGGAGGTTGAAATGCGCCTTGTCATACGGCCAAAAGATGCCTTGTAAGAAGTTGACACTTTTTGAATTGGAAGTGTATTTAAAGGCCTGTAGTTTTTCCCAACCTACCAGAGATAAGAGTATATTTACCTTTTGGCACAGCAAGTGTTTTTACTTTATTGATACAAACGGTTCTAATGAGTGTTTACCAATTTTGGAAGGTCGGCAAGCATCAGGTGTAGGAACAACGAGACGTAATTGAGCGATTGCTTTTGCCTGAACAAGAATAATGGTTCATCCCATTAGTTACTTATTTTCTTCCAGCACTGATATTAAAATCCTTATGCATTAGAAAAATAAGGATTGGTACCATCAATGATATTAATCAACGCCCAGCAAATTCCTCTGGAACTTTTTTTTTCAGTTTTTCGTCGTGACTTTTTTTTTGCCTGTCTATCTGGAAAAGATCTTCTTGTTGTTGATGACTCAATGCAGTAGCGGTTGCTTTTACTTGAAGTTGAATTCGCAAAGGATTCTCTAAAAAAATTTTCTCTCAATTTTTAGTTCATTTCTCTTCCACACTTTCTTGCTGAATTAAATTCAGCATAGTCGAGTAACTCCAAGCAGCATTAACATAAGTATGTCATCAGATCCAAACGCTAAGCCATTACCATTTATATATCAATTCATATCGGGTGCCGTTGCTGGCATATCCGAGTTAACTGTCATGTATCCTCTTGATGTCGTTAAGACAAGATTTCAACTGGAGGTGACTACGCCTGCTGCTGCCGCGGTAGGCAAGCAAGCAGAAAGATACAATGGTGTCATTGACTGTTTGAAAAAAATTGTGAAGAAGGAGGGATTCAGTAGACTTTACAGAGGAATCAGTTCTCCTATGTTGATGGAAGCACCAAAGAGAGCCACAAAATTTGCGTGTAATGATCAATATCAAAAAATCTTCAAAAGCCTGTTCAACACCAATGAAACTACACAGAAGATTTCCATCGCGGCTGGTGCATCTGCCGGTATGACAGAAGCCGCAGTCATTGTCCCATTTGAGTTAATTAAAATCAGAATGCAAGACGTTAAGTCCAGCTACCTTGGACCAATGGACTGTTTGAAAAAAACTATTAAAAACGAGGGTATTTTTGGATTATACAAAGGTATCGAATCCACTATGTGGAGAAACGCTCTTTGGAATGGTGGTTATTTTGGTGTTATCTTCCAAGTGAGAAATTCGATGCCTGTAGCAAAAACAAAGGGACAAAAGACCAGAAATGATCTTATTGCCGGGGCCATCGGTGGTACTGTCGGTACCATGCTTAACACTCCGTTTGACGTGGTAAAATCAAGAATTCAGAGTGTGGATGCAGTCAGCAATTCTGTGAAGAAATACAACTGGAGTCTACCTTCGTTATTGATTATATATCGAGAAGAAGGGTTCAGAGCACTGTACAAAGGGTTTGTACCCAAAGTATGTAGGCTGGCACCTGGTGGTTCATTGATGTTGGTGGTCTTCACCGGTATGATGAACTTTTTCAGAGATCTTAAGTACGGACACTGATATTTACTGTACATAGAAATCCCTTTTTTTTACATTATCTTTACAATAAGAATAGCATGTTTGTCCTACCAGCCCTTGCATAGACGTTTTAAATGTTAAGAAAAGCTTACGCTCCGCTCAACCTTCTACACAAAAGGGCGTTAAGATGAACAAAATATTGATCTCTCCGATGGACTTGACGCTTATACCAAAAAAGACTTGATATAAACAACACGGTTTTATAGTCCTGGATTATTAATCCGCACGATTAATTTTGTATAGTTTTTTTTTAAACTAAATAGAACCTTAATAAATAAACAATGAGAAAAGGTTCAGGTCGATATTATTCATCAAAATTTCTTTATCTCTTTTTATACCTGCGCTAAAAAAGAAATGAAAATTTTAGGGATCACCCGGAGCAGTACATAAAAAATGTCATATTAGGGTCCCTTGGATTATTACAAGAAGACGCCTGTGATGTATATTAATCAAGATAGAGAAGGGTAAAGGCAGTATACACTGGTAAATAGAATGTCATCAGAACCATTGCTACCCACACATAACGGATTGCAGGCAGGAGAAGCGGGACCTGCGAACCAGAAGTTCATTGTAATACGGTTTTCCGACGTATCAGTAAGGGATCTTCAGTTGAACATATCGAATGTACCGTATTCGGATATAAACACTCATTGGCTACGTCGAATGTGCAGAGAATTGCGACCTCAACAGACACAAAAGAGAAGGCTGAAGTTTATAAGGAACGGTGGCATCCTGAATACGCATTTCAAGCTTGCTGAGGAGCTGACGCATTATTTCAGTAATACTGGCAGCAACCCCAACGTCGATACGCGCGATAGTGTGGAGCCAGAGCAGAATAAGTACTATATTCATTGTATAATTGGTACAGAAGAGCTCACACAAGCAGAGTTAGCCAACGAAGACATGAAGGATGATATAACCCCGTCCAACGACTCGATGACTACGCAGGCCATTGGGTTTGATAGACTACGATCTGTGGGGTTTACTGAACAAGAAATTGAGCTGCTGAGACAGCAGTTCCGGGCGACTTATGGTGATTTAGAGGAGGAAGAAAGGGTCGCTCAGAATGGTAGCAGAGACGATGAAGGCAACGATATTAGACAATTAGAAGAACAGTGGATGGAAAGTGGAAACGGTACCGCGCAGGGGAATGGTGATGGAAGCGGAACAGAAGACAGGTTCAATTCTGTGCCGATCGCTAACATTAAGCACAATAAAGACCTCCTTTTAGGCATATGTGTTGGATTTTTCTTCGGTATCTTTGGGATATTATTAATAAAGTTTGATGGGTTGTTTAACAGACGACAAAAAATGGCAATTTTTGCCGGGGTGATTGTTAATGTTATGTTTTGTCTTGTGAGAGGCTTTTAGTGGTGGGCGGTATGATCTCAGTGTCATGTACAGCAGTGGGTGATATGATTGTTTTTTGAGATTTTTTAGTATTTTACATGGCGTTCTTATACTTTTATAAAGTTTTATTTATATTACTAGTATCAGTAAGTGATCGCTTCTTCTTCTTTTTTTAGGTCAATGCTGCTAACGACGAATCAAAAGATAAGCATTCTCTTGTTTCAAGTTATTCAAATTTCTATAATTACCTTCCAATCTCATTAAAAGGCCGCCAAACGAGTAGTAAACGGCAATCAGGTCTTTACTCACTTCCTCAAATTTGTAAGCGGTCCCATACATGACGTAATCATAATCATCGGCAAGGGATCTGTCTCCAGCCTGGGGAGGCCTCCAACTTCTTGTCGCGGAAGTATCGTTGGCCGGAGTGTCTTCAAGATTTAACGAGGATGCAATGGTGACGGTCAATGAATCTTGTGCGGCGACGGGAAACAATTCAACGTTTATATCCAAGGTTAGTTTGCATTGGTCCTGAGTGGTTGATGCGGCTTCGATACGACAGACTTTGTTATAACGACCAGGGTCAACTTCCGAGACCTGGAATATATCGTCAAATAGAGTGTTGGACATTGCTGCGGTTGTTACTGAAGCAATGAGCTGACAACTGAGGCTGTTACTGCTACACTACTGTTTGTATCTTTTGAAATTTTTCATCTTAGTTTTCGCTCCAGTAAATGAAAAAAAAAATAAAAAAGAAAAACAAGAACTGGAACTGGAACATTATCATACCAGACGAACATCAAAAACCAAGCCAAAATTGAGAGATATTGCTACCAGTATTATCACTATTTCTGATATTAATTACTTATTATTATACCGAACTATTTTTTTTATTTAACACCTTTCTATAAAACAACCAGAAAAATAACCAGAAAGGGAGAGACCCTTCTCTTCTATCATATTCTGTCGTATTGCTTCTCTTTCAACGCAACACGGATGGATTCCTCTTCGTTTTGTAGTCCTTGATTGCCGCCTTGATAGCATCCTCTGCGAGCATGGAGCAATGCAGTTTTACCGGGGGGAGACTTAACTCCTTCGCAATTTCCGTGTTTTTTATCTTGATCGCCTCATCAAGTGACATACCGCGTACTAGTTCGGTCATGTAAGAGGAAGAAGCAATGGCAGACCCGCACCCGAAAGTCTTGAACTTGACGTTCTCGATAATGCCCGACTTATCATTCACCTGTATCTGTAGTTTTATCACGTCTCCGCATGCAGGTGCACCCACAATTCCCGTGCCGACATTAGCCAAGGACTTGTCCATGGACCCAACGTTCCTTGGGTTTGTGTAGTGATCAATTACCTTAGGATGGTAAAGTCTTTTAGTTGCTCTTATTATGCTGGAGCCCGTGAGAGGCTTATAGTGAGCTGGATTGGCAAGTCTGGCGAACATTTATGCTGAGTTGTATGGACAGTGAGTTATTGCCCCCAATACAACCTTACTACCGCGTAAACTTGCTGCTTTTGCTGTTGTTATATACTGTTATACTGCTGCTCCGGCCGGCCCCAGGTGCTTATTAATAGTAGGTTCCGCATAGGGAAAAAACGAGGGCGCCAAAAACAGTTGGGCCTGAACCGGACTAGAAACAATAGAAAGAATCATGATGACTCGGATGTAGGCTGTATGATGTATGCTTTTTTGTCAGTATACTGGGTGTACATATATATAGATATCCGGTCACTACGAAGTTTCAGTCATCCCTCCTTCCCTCCCCATATCATGCCAGATCCAGTCTAGAAATTACAGACCCTGTAATGGCATGATCATAATTCAATTGTGATTTGGCGTTTATTTCCGGGTGATGTTTTATTATTTCCGAAGCTTGTCTATCTTTTTGTCCTTGCTCAGTAATGTTAAGGGGCAGGTTGAAGAAGAGACATGATTGATAGGTTCTGTGGTGAGGTTAAAGTTTTTAGGTGGATAAAGCATATCTATAACTTACGTTCAACTTCTCCATTTGGTTGCTGCTTTCATAGCTCTCGAGAACCATCCTGTTCCCGTTTTATCACCATTTGCATTACGTATTTTCTCGCTGCTTCCGCATTAGTTCCCTTTCTTCAGCATTACTGTCGTCAGATATTGGACTGAGTCCCTTCCTTTTACTTCTTTCTCCCTTGCGATTGTATATGTATTGATTTGCATCTGGTGGAATCTAGTCTGACATGAGCTCCAAGTTGAAATACGCTGACATTGATGTGCCATTGGACTGGCTGTATAAGGGGAAACGAAGGAATAGGACCAAAAATGTGAATTCTGCGCGTGTCTCAGATGTAACTTCCAGTTCTGTCAAGAAAACGGTTACTTCCACGTCAGCTTCGGCTGTTACTGTTAATGCCACGGTTTCTCCTCAAAGGCCCCTGAATGATCGGAGTGTAAATAACGAAGTGTCCAACTCTAAATCAGCGGTGTCTGCTGGTAAGGTGCCTCAACAGAAACAATTTCCTACTAGAAGGACTCGCTCCCACTCGGTATCCTATGGGATACTCCAGAAGAGTACAACCGACGACACCACAGATTCTCCAAAAATAACCCGAATCAGAACTGCACAAGACCAACCTATTAAGGAGATCGACAGCAGTATCGGCGTGGAACCTATAGTGTCAAAAAAGGGGAGAACCCGTTCTTCTTCCATTTCAAGTTCTTTGAATGAACGGTCAAAGAAGTCTTTGTTTGGTTCTTTGTTTGGGAGAAGACCTTCCAGCACACCCTCGCCCATTATTGAAAGGCCTTCATCTTCTCGGAGTGATCATAAAAAAAGCACAGATTTACCGCCTATCGATACCAAGCAGTCGAAAAGTTCTACTCCAAGTAGTGCTCCCGCCACTGCATCTTTCAAGCCGGCTAGTTCCGGTGGTAATAGGCATCTTGATGGGTCTCTTACTTCAAAACTTCTAAGCATCCCGCATAGCATCTTAGAAACGTCTTCCTCGAATTCCAGTCACCATCACCATCACCATTATCAGCAACTTCATAGCCACAGACGTGAACAGGACTCACCACAATCTTCGCAAAGTCCAGATTTATCTCCTATTTCAGAAAAAGAAATTGCACAAAAACAACTACAGAAACTTTCGAACGTAAATTTGAAAAGAGTCACAATTGCTGTTCAAGAATTTAACTCTGATCCACCGCAGCAACTACCTTCCAGAAAACCTAAAAGAGGCGATGTCCTCATACCAGAAGATATGATAAGTGCACCTCCTCTGATTTCCTTGGGCATTTCAAACAGTGGTGATCAAAGCAGTTCCCAGTCAAATATTTCTCCTTCATATTCTAAAGATTCTAAAGAATATAAAGCTGCTTTGGAAAATTTCAAGCGGGCAGTTAAGGAAGCTGAAAAGCATCAAAAAGATGCATATTACGTTGCAGAACGTATGGCTCATGAAGTAGCAAGCTATAAGGCCAGGCAATTGAAGACATCTCCATCGGGAGCCGCCGCTAATTCGGTAGCGAATTTAGCGACGGATCAAGAGTCCACCTCCTTGGATGCCAGGGCTTCCAAGCTTCATATCGATAAACCTATTAACGCAGGAGCACATCCTTTTGAAACACATCAAGATGACAGCGCCAGGTACTCTTCTCATATTGAACAAACATTGGACGTCGCCTACACTAGGTGCTGTCATTTAAGAGAAATTCTTCCAATACCGTCCACTTTGAGACAGGTTAGAGGTAAAACTGCTCCTTTACAAACGTTGAAATTTTTGAATCCTAAACCGACTTTAGTGGACATTTTATCATTTTGCGATTTTATTGCCATAACCCCAATTCATAATATCATTTTTGATAATGTATGTTTAACCCATGATATGTTTAGAATTGTTATTTGTTCCTTAGTGACTTCTCCAGTTGTGGAGAAATTAGGCTTAAGAAACGTTGTAATCAATGAGCAAAGTTGGAAATTACTTTGTAAGTTTCTATTGAAGAATGAAACATTGATCAAATTAGATATTTCTCAAACTAAGGCAAGAACAGATTTAAATGATTCAAACTACAGAGACCAAATGGATTGGGAATTATTCTGCGAAGTTCTTAGGAACAAAAAAGGTAAGCCTTTGGAAGAACTGCTTTTGAATGGGTTGAGGTTTGACAAAATGTCATTCAACCATTTCAAGAATACGTTACTTACATTTGCCCAAATGAACCCTGGAAACTCTATTCGTCTTGGTATGGCTAACGTGGAATTTTCGACTCAGTGTTTCGATTTTCTCTTTGATTGGATGTCAGAATATAACGTTCAAGGTGTGGATTTGGCATATAATAATTTAGAAAGTCTAGCAAAACCAATGATCAAGAAACTGGCCAGACTTCCTTATAAACATTTGGAATACTTTACCCTTAATAGTACTAACATTACTTCTGTTGATGATATGTCCTGCATATTAAAATATCTTTCACGGTTGCCCAGCATAAAATTTCTTGATTTGAGCAATTTGCCTCAGCTATTTCCGGAAATTTTGACATCTGGCTACAAGTATCTTCCCCAATTTCCTCAACTGAAGCGCGTTCATTTCGATTTCAATGACCTTTATATAAAGGAGACAACAATGCTTGTCAGCATATTATCTAAGTGTGGAACTCTCTCTCACGTTTCACTGATAGGACAAAGCCCCATGCCCGACGTAAATAAAATATTAGTCGATACGGATGAACCAGAAAAGATGAGAGCTGAAAAGAAAGAACAAATCATGTTTCTCAGAAATACGCTTTGGGCATCATTGTATGCTTTTGTAAGGGACTCCCACAATCTAGTTAGTTTGGATGTTGACTATGATCAAGTACCAGACGAGATTCAGTCAAGAATTGCATTATGTTTAATGCATAATATGAAAAGAATTATGGACTCCAGCTTCAAATTGGATGAGTTGACTGTACAAGATGATCTAATATTTGATGGCTCTTTAATAACCGAGACTGCAGAAGAAGTTCTAAAAAGATTAAATGATAAGTCTTTACTTCAAAATGATGTTGGAAAGAAATATCTCTTAAAGAAATATTTTGAAAAAATGGAGAAGGTGCATCATAACGTTCAACATACAATTGACTCTATGTTTGAGAAAAGAAAATCTGGTGAATTACCGTTGCAAGAAAAGGAAAACCTGCTCAGGTTATTACTACTTGAAAAAAATCTATCAAACATTCTTGATATTTTTGCTTCGATGCCCAATATCGCCGATGTCGTACCGTTTTCAAAAGCGGATAATAATTTTCCAAATATCCGCGACAGCTCGATAAGTACAAACTATAATGATGGAATTCGTCCATCTCTAAAACACTTGGATTCTGACAGGTTAATCAATGATGCTTCGGTTCCTGAAAACGATTCATCGGTTAGACCGCATTTGATGGCAACTGATTCAGGACGTATTATTGATGTAACCACCGGAAAAGCTCTTCTCTTCAAAAGTTCATCCAACACCTCATTAGCTGGCAAAAGACAGGAAGAAGAGGAAGGTGAATTGCATAAATGGGGTGTCTTCGTTCAACATCAAAGTTCAAGACACAATGCTGTGATTCCCTCATCCACTAGCTCCTCAAGAACTAGCAGTTCGCCCTCACCAAATGGTAACGTCAGAGGTGGAAAGAAGATGGGGTCAGCTCAAACATCCGGTTCAAGGCCAAAGATTTTACCAAAGATACCTACTGGTACCGAGCTAAGAGACGCCATTATCAAGGCCAAGGGAATTAATTCTGTCGATGATTTGATAAAAAACGTCACTTCTGAGAAAGTTGTCTTGGAATCGCTATATGGAGACGAATTAAACTCTGGAAGCCCAAGCAACGATAATTTACAGGAGCCACAACTGAAGGGGCCCTTGCATAGGCCATCCATCGAAGATGAAACAGTGACAAAGAAATATGACAAACTATTGAATGATTTGTCTAATGTTCGCCATAGCAAGTGCTGAATAAAGTTTAGTTTTTATTCTTCCACTATATCTTACTGTAAGGTGCGTCTTTACGTAATCTTCCATTAATCATGTGTTTGTTCACGTGTATATGTGTTTTTCGTGTGTATGTATTTTATGTTTTTCTATGTTCATTAACTTTAGTATAAGTTTTTGCCTTTCCCAAAAGAAATGTTTTCATGAAAAATAATGTAGATAATGAGAATAAATATTAAAAATACTATAAATAAGGATTAAAACATTGTACTAACTTGATAGCCCCCCTCTTCGCATTCAGTCTACTACCTTCTGTACAACAGCAATCCAATCTTTTTGAAAATGCCTTGAAATTGGTTGGGACTTAGTCTTGTGGAATCCGCTCTCATCAATCTAATCAGAGAAACAAATCCAGTAAGTGTCAATACATTGATAGCAGTGGACCATTTCTTCCTACTGCTCATTTTTTCAACACCGAAATAGCGACAGAACCCCGAACCAATGTGGTATACGCTTGATTGGAGAAGAATGGCCAACGGCACCAAACCCCCTACCCATTTCCACCACTTGTTCTTGCTAGACAGTAGTTGTTTTATAGAGGCAAAATCTACCTCACTAGAGATAGAATTTGGTATCCATTTCATAATCAGTAAATGATATATCAGAACGGGAACAAGAATATATCCACTAACCACTTGTGGAGGAAAGCGGAAGTTCTTATACAATCCGAATAAATAACCAGAAATTCCCCCAGTCAGACCTATTGCATCTTGCGAAAGATCTTGCTTTGGAGTTATCTTTAAATGATGACGTTTATTTCTAGATGGTTTGTTCCAGTTCTTCACGATACGAAGCAAAATGCCAGCGGAAACATGAAGAGTAATACCTGCAACTAGCAGTTTAGTAGTCACGGACGGTAAAATCTCTCTCACCATCATTAGAACTTCATCAGGAGCCGAATCAGGAGATATCGCTGGCGTGATCAAAGTATTTGCTGCATGTAATGGGAAATACAATGCCATGGGCAGAACCGAAATCATTTGGCAGTTCCAAAGGAGTCTTTGACACGACCTCCTGGAAACTGGGTAAGGAATGCCAAATATCCTTTTTTCTCTATTAGAATTACCATCTCCTTTGGGGGTATATATATCATCATAGTGAGAGAGACTACTGGGTTCTATTGGTTCCGGAGGTACTTCATGTAAATTTATCATCGTAAAAGATCTGACTTCAGCGAAATGACCTACGTTTAAATGTACAGAGACCTTTCTTGAGGCGAAAACCGATCGTTGGACAAGTCTCCTTACTTCTATCCCACTTACAATCCGCCTTAGGCTCACTCAATTACAAAATACGTATGCGTGCTAAAGCGCTCTTTCAAAGACAATCGATTCTGTTATTAACTTAGTAGATGAGGTTAGAAAGCAACCCACGGCCTCAAGAAACCGAGTTAACAGAATTTGCTGGGATTGTTCTGTAGTCTTCGAAAGATATTCTCCTCTGTTTGGATGGTAAGTATTCCCTAAAAGTTTCATGCATTTTTCGAATTTTTTCGGGCTCCGTTCGGGGTTCGAACCGCCCGTCATGTTCCACACATATTCGTTCGCAGACTCTCATTGGATCATTCTTACCCAATCGGGTCATATTGCAATTGCCTTTACCATTTATGGCATTTTGGTTTCCCTTTCCATCTCACATCTTAAAATCTATTGTTTTTGAAAAAAAAATAATAAAAAAAAAGAGATTGAAGACAAATAGTTAGCTAAGACATTAACATATTTCCCAGCAAAGTTACATTCATATATACCGCGAAGATTGGAAAGTAACAATTGGCATAAGAAGCAAAGAAGAATGAAAATGGTGAAGAGCAAACCTTCCCAAGGTGTGAGTGGAGTGCGCCGTAAACCGGCACCTTCTTTATACCAACACATTTCCAGCTTTAAACCGCAATTCAGCACACGCGTCGACGATGTTTTGCACTTCAGTAAGACAGTGACATGGAGAAGCGAGATTATCCCTGATAAATCCAAGCGCACTCTGACTACTAGTCTTTTATACTCTCAAGGTAGTGATATTTACGAAATAGATACCAGTTTACCATTGAAGACATTCTACGATGACGATGGCGACGACGATGGCGACAAAAACAATAACGAGGATAGTTCCAAGACTAAGTCAACTGCTACTCCTAATCCTGAGTATGGTGATGCTTTCCGTGATGTTGAGGGAAAGGCACTACGCCCCAAATGGATTTATCAAGGTGAAACAGTTGCCAAGATGCAGTACTTGGAAAGCTCAGACGACAGTACGGCGATCGCAATGTCCAAGAACGGTTCTCTGGCCTGGTTCAGAGATGACATCAAGGTTCCCGTTCATATCGTTCAGGAAATGATGGGCCCCGCTACTAGGTATTCTAGCATTCACTCATTAACCAGACCTGGTTCACTGGCTGTGGCAGATTTTGATGTATCGACCAATATGGATACGGTGGTAAAGTCACAAAGTAATGGATACGAGGAAGACAGCATCTTAAAAATCATTGATAACTCCGATAGACCGGGAGACATTTTACGTACAGTGCACGTTCCAGGGACCACAGTGGCTCATTCAGTCAGGTTTTTCAACAATCATTTATTCGCATCATGTTCAGATGACAACATTTTAAGATTCTGGGATACAAGAACAGCAGACAAGCCGCTTTGGACACTAAGCGAGCCGCAAAACGGACGACTCACGTCTTTCGACTCCTCCCAAGTCACAGAAAACTTATTTGTTACTGGTTTCAGCACAGGTGTCATCAAGTTATGGGATGCGCGCGCTGTGCAACTGGCCACCACTGACCTCACACATAGGCAAAACGGAGAGGAGCCGATCCAAAATGAGATAGCCAAATTGTTTCATTCTGGCGGCGATTCAGTAGTCGATATCCTGTTCTCGCAAACCTCCGCTACAGAATTTGTTACAGTTGGGGGAACGGGTAATGTCTACCATTGGGACATGGAGTACTCTTTTTCAAGAAACGATGATGACAATGAAGACGAAGTTCAAGTTGCTGCTCCGGAGGAACTTCAGGGTCAATGTCTGAAGTTTTTCCACACTGGTGGCACAAGAAGATCTAGCAATCAATTCGGGAAGAGAAACACCGTGGCCCTGCACCCTGTAATTAATGATTTTGTCGGCACTGTGGATTCTGATAGTCTTGTCACTGCTTACAAACCATTTGTCGCCAGCGACTTTATTAGCAGAGGTTACGACGACTAAAAAAGAAAATGGACAAGAAAATAAAGTTTACTGCACAAGGTAAAAGGGCGGTAATTCACAAGCATTCATCATCATAAATTCCATTTTTCTTTTCATTCATTTCTAGCACGTTATTGGGGTTATTTTTTTTTTGTAGTATATAGTGACGATATGACGTTATATAGGTACTGGTATATCGCAGCTAATAAAGACTCTTTTAGAATTTTCAACGCCAATGAAACAGAACCCAACGTAAAAAATTGCTAGCCACTTGCTACGCGTTTTGTCTTTGATCTCAGCCAAGAAAAAAAAGGACAAGAACACGGCTATATGGAGAATTCAGTAATGACTTTCTCTACTTCCGGCATTATTTTCTTTTCTTCTCTTCACCAGATGTATGTTCAATGTTTATCAAATGGATTTTTAATAGTGGTTGCTCAGAAAACTCAGAAGAAACGCAAGATATGCTCGTGCCTGTGCCACGTGAGGTGGCGGTATTCAATATGCGGTGCTGGCTTCCCCTTCTGGAACGCGCCGGGATATATCACAAGGAAAGGCTAAGTCATACAATAGACAAAAAGTACCTTCTCTTTTCTTTTTTTCTCTTACTAAAAATGAGGCGGTAGGAAGGGCTTAATAATGTGTGTTGTTATCCCTTATGTAATCGCTTAATTGTAGGCATTGAGAACCGTTATGTGTGCTCAATGCTCCCTTTTTAATCAACTCGTAGCTAATTTGACCTTTTCTTCGAATCGTCGTTTATTATCTTATATTCAAAAGCACTAATTCGGGGCTTTTTTTTAAACTTTTCCTTTTCTATGCAGTCTCTCCCCTTAGTAGTAAATGTTTTTTTTTCAGTCCTGTATCTCCTAGTATAAAGAGAAGGAGAAAAAGGAGATCTGGAAAGTTTATATTCGCTTGAGTTGCAGTTATTTGAGGGGTAACTTGATTATCAATCAATTGATCTTGAACAACACAATAAAAAAATAATACATTATACAATACAAGAAAAATGCCAAAAAAGGTCTGGAAATCATCTTCACCTTCCACTTACGAACATATCTCTAGCTTGAGACCAAAGTTTGTGTCTCGGGTAGACAATGTTCTTCACCAGAGAAAGGCGTTGACTTTCAGCAATGTCGTTGTTCCAGATAAAAAAAACAACACTTTAACCTCAAGCGTTGTATACTCTCAAGGTAGTGATATATACGAAATTGACTTTGTTGTACCATTGCAAGAGGCTTCTACGGAGCCAGTGCAGGACTATGGGGACGCCTTTGAAAAAGTTGAGAACACCTCACTGAGCCCAAAGTTTGTCTATCAAGGTGAGACCGTTTCCAAAATGGCTTACTTAGACAAAACTGGAGAAACTACTCTATTATCCATGTCTAAAAACGGATCGTTGGCTTGGTTCAAGGAAGGTATAAAGGTACCCATTCATATCGTACAAGAATTGATGGGTCCAGCAACCAGTTATGCCAGTATTCATTCGTTAACCAGACCTGGTGATCTACCTGAAAAGGATTTCTCATTGGCCATCTCCGACTTCGGTATCTCCAACGATACGGAAACTATTGTTAAATCTCAAAGCAATGGTGATGAAGAGGACAGTATTCTTAAAATCATTGATAATGCCGGTAAACCTGGTGAGATTCTGCGTACTGTTCATGTTCCAGGTACCACTGTGACTCACACAGTTAGATTTTTTGATAACCATATATTTGCATCTTGTTCGGATGACAACATCCTAAGGTTCTGGGACACTAGAACTTCCGACAAACCTTTATGGGTGTTGGGAGAACCAAAAAACGGAAAGTTGACCTCGTTCGATTGCTCTCAAGTGTCTAATAACTTGTTCGTCACCGGTTTCAGCACAGGTATTATAAAATTGTGGGATGCTAGGGCAGCTGAAGCAGCCACCACTGATTTGACCTATAGACAGAATGGTGAAGATCCAATTCAGAATGAAATCGCTAACTTCTATCATGCTGGTGGGGATTCTGTTGTTGACGTCCAATTTTCTGCTACTTCAGACTCCGAATTCCTGACCGTCGGCGGCACTGGTAATATTTATCATTGGAGCACTGATTATTCTTTGTCAAAGTACAATCCTGACGATACCATTGCCCCTCCTCAAGATGCCACTGAAGAATCTCAAACGAAATCGCTAAAATTTTTGCACAAGGGTGGAAGCAGAAGATCTCCAAAACAGGTCGGGAGAAGAAACACCGCCGCTTGGCATCCAGTTATCGAAAACTTGGTGGGTACTGTCGATGATGATAGTTTAATCAGCATCTATAAGCCTTACATTGAGGAAGCTGAATAGCCATCATGTAACACGCACCGAGCCAAGCTATATTTATATATTTAATGTTTTTAACTATTATTTTCTTCTGTGGGCAATCTTTTTTCTGCCCTATCTGATGAGAACGCATGCCCAAATATATATATATATATATATATATATAGGAGCTACTGTTAGTATATTTATTGTTCAATTCTTATCTAATACATTCTTAGCACTATCAGCAAATCATGCCATCTTGGCAGATAAATCACTAACAACGGTATAGTTCTGTTCCATAGGTCATCGCGACAATTGAAAAATCGGATCGAGTAATTATCAATTAAGGCGTGTGACGGCTCAAAATAAGGAACCTTGCTTTTGAAGGCAGGTGATCCAGTACAATTTAAACAACAGTTCTCTTGTGGCACAGTTGGATCTCGAGTTTTCATAATTTGTATTTCATATATGATTTTGTCTCCTTTACAGTATATATAGGCCCTGATCAAAGATACACTTTCATCACAATTTGTGCAGTATGGCTTCACTATTCAGACCTCCCGAATCCACTAAAGGCAACCCAAATTCCCCAAGACTGAAACTACCTATCCTAAGGAGTAATCAGATGAATGATATGAATATATATTCAATGTCTAATGGTGGTTCTACAACAGCATGTAGCCATACCCCGGAACCGCTGAACTCTTCCACATCGACACTTTTCTCTCAAAACCGACTTTATTCGAGCGACTCTTCAATGACTTTGAACACAATGAAGAAGAGGCCAGCCCCACCATCATTGCCTTCATTGAGTACAACCACACAATCTAAGCACAAAACGCGACCCCAACTCGTACCCATCGCCGACGTGCCTGACTCTAGGCAAAATTTAGGGTTAAAAGAGCATGTAATAGTGGCGGATGTGCTGTCTGGTAGTAAAGAATTAACTCCTTCATCAATGGAAAGCCCCTTTTTACATACAAATACGTCTTCTCCCTATCTCAGAAACGACCTGAACAATTCGGTGGGATCCGACTTTTCAAATTTGATATCAGTTTATGAACAAAGTCCAAGCCCAACTAAGCCAACTTGTGAGTCTGCATTACCTTCGGAATCATATATCGACGTAAACAGTGTGCGAGATGTTGATCAACTGGACGAAAATGGTTGGAAATACACAAATTTAAAAGATAGAATTGTGACACTAGGCATTCTAGGAGAAGGGGCCGGTGGCTCAGTCTCCAAGTGTAAGCTGAAAAATGGATCCAAAGTGTTTGCTTTGAAAGTCATAAACACATTAAACACAGATCCCGAGTATCAGAAGCAAATATTTAGAGAATTACAGTTTAATAGAAGTTTCCAATCTGAATATATCGTACGATATTATGGAATGTTTACGGATGATGAAAATTCTTCAATATATATAGCCATGGAGTACATGGGTGGCCGATCGTTGGATGCTATTTACAAGAATTTATTAAGACGTGGTGGCAGGATCAGTGAAAAAGTCCTCGGAAAAATCGCAGAAGCAGTGCTAAGAGGACTGTCATATTTGCACGAGAAGAAGGTTATTCATAGAGATATTAAACCGCAAAACATTCTATTGAATGAAAAAGGACAGGTGAAACTATGTGATTTTGGTGTCAGTGGAGAAGCAGTTAACTCACTGGCCACAACATTCACGGGAACATCGTTCTATATGGCTCCAGAAAGAATCCAAGGCCAACCGTATAGTGTCACATCTGATGTATGGTCACTTGGATTGACGATTTTAGAGGTGGCAAATGGTAAATTTCCATGCTCTTCAGAAAAGATGGCAGCTAATATTGCTCCATTCGAACTATTGATGTGGATTTTAACGTTTACTCCTGAATTAAAGGATGAACCCGAATCCAATATCTTGTGGAGTCCATCATTCAAATCCTTCATTGATTATTGCCTAAAAAAGGATAGTCGTGAACGTCCGTCTCCAAGGCAAATGATTAATCATCCCTGGATAAAGGGGCAAATGAAGAAAAAGGTAAATATGGAAAAATTTGTAGAGAAATGTTGGGAAGATTGACCGTTCAACCTTCTTTCTTAGGAACGAGTTTTTTTATTTTATTTTTATGCTTCTGTCACAAATTTTTTGCACCTATATAAAGTTGATTCTCCAACATAGCCATAGCCATACCTATAGTATATGGATATACACAGCATGGAAACTAAATAAATTTGAACGTAGATATATTGCCTTACTGAACAGAATAAGCATTTTAATGTGCTAAATATCTTTGCGTTTACAATACGTATTCAGTGATATTTTTACACCTTACAACGCATTTTCCTGCGAGCTGACATTTAAAGCAAACTCAACTCCCAAGAGTCACAACATCTACGATATTAGAAGCAAAAATTATAAACAGTATTTTTACCGTACCCATCTATAAGCCACATTAACTTGATAAGTGCTCCTTTGGATTTAAAATATCAAGGTGTATTGTGAAACAGTAAATTGGAAACTAATATGAGAGCATTTTCAGCAGCAACCGTCAGGGCCACAACTAGGAAGTCGTTCATCCCAATGGCACCAAGAACACCTTTGATGACATCTTCGTTTGTGAGAGTAGGAACTCCACTGACAAGATCGAGATACTATTCTGACGAAGCAAAAAAAGAAGAAGCCAAAGACGGCAGTGAAGATTTAACTGAAGAACAATCAGAACTCAAGAAGCTAGAGAGTCAGTTAAATGCAAAGACCAAGGAAGCTTCTGAACTTAAAGACAGGTTATTAAGATCTGTGGCCGATTTCAGGAACTTGCAGCAAGTCACTAAGAAAGATATTCAGAAAGCCAAAGACTTTGCTTTACAGAAATTTGCTAAGGATTTATTAGAATCCGTAGATAACTTTGGCCATGCATTGAACGCTTTCAAAGAAGAAGACTTACAAAAATCCAAGGAAATCAGTGACTTGTATACAGGTGTTAGGATGACAAGAGATGTTTTTGAAAACACTCTAAGAAAACACGGTATTGAGAAATTAGACCCTATGGGAGAACCATTTGATCCTAATAAACACGAAGCAACATTTGAACTGCCACAACCTGATAGGGAACCTGGTACTATTTTCCATGTACAACAACTAGGCTTCACCTTGAATGACAGGGTCATCAGACCAGCTAAAGTCGGCATTGTTAAAGGCGAAGACAACTAATGTTTGTAGAAGAGTTATATCAACCTATGGTTTTTTCTACATGTACTTTATTTCTTGTCTGCCAAGTTTGATTTTATTTACTATGTTTACTTGTACATATTTGTGAACTAATGATAATATAAAAGAATAAATTACAAAACATACCTATTAAGTAAAGCACAAAGTGTATGAGTTGATGTATGATGAGAATTACATAAGAATAATGAATTTTCACTTACTTTTCTGTTTTTCTACACTACTGGTCACATATTTTTTATTTTTTTGTAAACAATGACGGCGAGTTTTATTTGGAACGTGAATAGAAAATTATTATCTGTTGTAAACAATCGCATCGGTGAGTAAGGGCATACATAATCTTTAACTAAACACGCATAACTTTAAAGGGAAAAAAAGTAGTAGTTGTTTTTGAAGCACATTTTTTAACAAGTTCGCTGTTTTCTGATCTTGTTGTGAGTTTGGAGCAGAACAGCTTTTTGTTTCTCGAGGAAATCTAGCTATCTTTTCATAGGTGAAGTCATCGCACATTATTTCAGCAGGACATTCCATCCACCTGGATATATATAAATATGGCATCTGTACCTAAACGCCATACGTACAGTGGCAATGTAGTTGCTAACAAGAACCACCATTCTCTTCATATGAATAATGAGATTTTGCATCCTATACGTAAAAACCAACGAAAACATGCCACCTTTGGACCATATATAATTGGTTCCACTTTGGGTGAAGGTGAATTTGGTAAAGTTAAGCTGGGCTGGACTAAAGCGTCTTCGCCTACCGAAGTTCCTAAACAAGTTGCAATAAAACTTATTAGAAGGGATACAATTAAGAAAGATGCTGATAAAGAAGTTAAAATATATCGTGAAATCAATGCTCTGAAACATCTAACTCATCCTAACATCATTTATTTAGAAGAAGTTTTGCAGAACTCAAAATACATTGGGATAGTGTTAGAATTTGTATCTGGCGGAGAATTTTATAAGTATATTCAACGGAAGAGAAGATTAAAGGAATCTTCCGCGTGCAGACTGTTCGCCCAATTAATTAGTGGTGTCAATTATATGCACTATAAGGGACTTGTTCATCGGGACCTGAAACTGGAAAATTTATTACTGGATAAACACGAAAACCTAGTCATTACTGATTTTGGTTTTGTGAATGAGTTCTTTAAAGATAATGAATTAATGAACACTTCTTGTGGTTCCCCATGTTATGCAGCACCAGAGCTAGTTGTTAGTACGAAGCCATATGAGGCAAGGAAGGCGGATGTCTGGTCATGTGGTGTTATCCTTTATGCGATGCTCGCTGGATATTTACCGTGGGATGATGATCATGAAAATCCAACGGGTGACGATATTGCTAGATTATACCAATATATCACACAGACACCCTTGAAGTTTCCCGAATATATAACACCTGTTCCAAGAGATCTGCTAAGGCGCATTCTGGTACCGAACCCAAGAAGAAGAGTCAGTTTACGGTCCATAGAAAGGCATGAGTGGCTAAAGCCTCATTATACGTTCTTAAATATTCAGCCAAACTATTGGGATGAACAGTTACAAAAGCAACACCCACAGTTGAGTAATAGGGGTGATGTTGGTCGTCACTCAACCTATTCCTCATCAGCGTCTTCGGACTTGAAAAGCAGGGATAGAAACACGTTGATAACAAAGTCGACAATGGAGCAATCTCGAATCTCTTCACAACCTACGACTAACAGATCTGTATCATCAACATCCAACAACGACTCAAAATTGGCGTTCAATAATAGAAAAGACTATAGCGTTGCAAGCGAACGTACAAGTGAATCAAGCAAATACACATGTAATACAAAAAGTGATGCACAAATGGAGAAAACAGCAGCTAAACACTCATTCAGAGGCAAGAAACACACATCAGTTGCAGGGCTTATCACAATTCCTGGCTCCCCTACAACTGCGAGGACAAAAAATATACTATCGGAGCCAACTGAGCATGTAAGCCGTCCGGACAGGCAAAGATTTACTCAGGAGGAATTTCACCGTATTGGTAACTACCACGTACCTCGTAGCAGACCTAGACCAACCTCATATTATCCTGGGCTCAGTTGTAACGCTGTAGATAATAGCTTATTGGACATTCCAATAAATAAGTTAGATTCGAACGGAAAGCTGGCAGACAATAGAAACGTAATTTCCTTACCAAACTTTGAAGGTAAATCTTTGAAGGCGGTACAGGATTCCACCAAAGCTACAGTTTCTAATAATTCCATTGTACTATTATCGGAAGGTCCAGCTGCGAAGACTTCCCCAGTCGATTATTATTATGCGACTGGTGACCTTAATCATGGCGACAGACCGACAGCGGAAACAATCGTTAAAATGAACAAAGACCTTGCCAATAAAGCAGTAGAAAATAGTTTTTCTCAGGAGAAAGTTGACCAGGAGAGCGTTTCGATAGTTTCAATTGTCAAAGATTTTAATGGCTCTGCCGATGAAGAAGGTTCAGAAACTCAGCAGGAAAATGTCGGTCACTCTTCCAATAAATCGGATATTTCCTCGGATAAGGAGAATAAGAAGAATTACGAAAGGAAGAGGTTTAGCTTCATGTCGTTATATTCGACCTTGAATGGTTCTAGGTCTACCGTTGAATCTCGTAACTCAAAAGGGAACGCGATTCCTGTTTCATCGAGAAATCCATCTGGACAATCAAATAAAACAAACACCAAAATAACGCAGCAGCAGCAGCCACATAACCTTTCGGATAGCAGTATATTAAAAGTTCCAAATCCCGAAAAGAACACTAATGATGGTAGAAGAAGAAAAAACACTTCCTACAATGCTGAGAATAATCCAGCAAGATCTGTACGTGCTTCTGTTATGGTTTCAACATTACGGGAGGAGGATGGATCTGCATGGTCGAATAATGGGGATAATAATATTGAGGTACAAACTTCAACGGCAAGAAAGGTTTTGAATTTTTTTAAGAGGAGGAGCATGAGGGTTTGATTTTTCAGTACATAAATATATCGGCGACAAGTACATTATAGAGTGATAATATTATTTCTTTTGAAACCCAAGTAGTTTCTTTGACAGGACGCTAAACATCGTTCCTTAACTGAGGGCTCTCAGAAGATGAAAGACTCAATTTTTACTCATGTTACCTACGTAAGAATTTAGTGCAAGAAACGGAGTAGAGCTCAAAATAGAAACAAAAGAATAAGGATATATATATGGATGCTTGTTTTTTATATTTTATACAATATTAATAACAAAAGTAATAATTTTGCTTAGGATTAAACTAATTAAATGTTAGATGGGTACAAGAAAATTCTGACAGAAGCACCGAAAGTCTTGGCTGGCAAGTTGTTTCTGAAGGTAGCTCTGACAACACCAGAGTTACCGTGGGTTCTGGTGACCTTACCCCACATAACTCTAATCTTTGAACCTCTAACTTCCTTGGAAGCTCTGTAGACATAGGCAATACGTTTACCCAAGTAAAATTGGGCTTCTTGTGGGGTTGTAACACCTTCAATCTTGATTAAAGAGACATTTGGGTTATTAACCCTCTTAGATCTTTGGTAGGATAAGTGCTTACCTTTAACGTATACTGTCAAAAAAAAAAGGATGAGAATTTGTCAATTCATAGATAAAGTTGTTAGTAAGGTTGTATTTTTACGAGCACGTTGTGCACCGAGAAGAGTACACCGTCTAGTCAGGTTCAGGATAGTGAAACAGCGGTTATTGTCTAAGGATAATTGAGTTTTTCGTTTTAATGTTCGATAGAGTATATTCACTATCTTTTAACCTTCACGAAAAATGTATTTTTTTGTAAGGCAACGTATTTTCAAGAGTATTCTCTTTCTTAACGTGAATTATCATGTTTTTGGGTATAGTTTCTCTGAAGTCTGAGCAACAAAAAGTACTGTTTCATTAGTTAGGCTTGTCTATTTGAACTTTTTGAAACTTTTTTATCCTATATTTTCACAACATATCACTTACTATTTCATAGAATTTTGGAGTAATTTGTTTAATAAAAGCGTTCCTGGTTGTAACACTTGCCTCCCCCTAATATCAATAACCACTTTTTAACCCAAACCAGCGTACTATACAGCGCTATTACACCAACATAGTAATTCTAATAACATACATCTATGGGATTCGGCCATTTTATCTTTGATTTTATTGGGTTCTTGGTTGTGAAGAGATTGTAAAGCTAAAGAACACTTGCTAATCTTTATCAGCTAATAACAACTCTTTGTTGGAAGCCCGAGCTGAGTGTAAGTGGTACAAGCCATAGCAGCCTCACTACGGCACCAAGTCCCTTGGGAAAGCAAGCAGCTTCACATGTCACAGGGGAACGGAGGCCTTCCAGAAGGACAGGTATAAACTACAGCCTACTGTACCGCCAATGAACAGACTCATGATAGCAACCGCTTACGGTAGGCAGGGCAAAGCACTACCTCCGCGTGAGCTATGTGGTGGTAGCTCAAAGGGAAGTCCACATGAGAGGACCACTCTCTGGACAAAACAATCCTAATCGTTTTTCCACCGGTAGTGGTTTTCACGGTCATGTCATCCGTCTCACAAATTTACAACTTTTTTTTTTTCCGCAAATATCTTTATGTATGGGTGCATGTGTGGGTTTAAATATGGCGTTGAAATTGACCTGCAATACACCACATACTTTCCTGCCTTAACCCTGACTTTTTTTTTTACACCAGAAATGTTTTCACGCAAAAGCTAACCCGAAAAATTTTCTCTTCTGACCTTTCCTACCAAACATATATAAAGGGTCTACCTTTTATTTATTAATTATTTGAATGTGTGTCTCTTAATTTTCTTTATTTTCTTTTTTTGTTTAAAATATGTGTCGACGTACTTCAGTATGTAATATACCCTAAACTTTTACCAAAAGAAAACATGGTTTGAAAAGTATTGAACTTAAAAGGTTTAAGCTATGTTTTTCAAATCGTCACATGTTTTATGATATCGAGAATTTTCAATAGCATCAGGTTTTGACTAACACATTCTACAGTAGGATCATTTCTATAGGAATCGTCACTCTTTGACTCTTCAAAAGAGCCACTGAATCCAACTTGGTTGATGAGCCCCATAACCTTTGTACCCCAGAGTGAGGAACTAAAATTAAATCTAAATTAGCTTGGTCCGCAATCCTTAGCGGTTCGGCCATCTATAATTTTGAATCAAAATTTTGCTTTGCCGTTGCATTTGTAATTTCTTCTTCGGGAGTTATTACGATATAAAATGGCGCGATGATCTTGACCCATCCTATGTACTTCCTTTTTGGAAGGGATAGGGCTTCATGGGTGGGTACAAATGGCAGTCTGACAAGTTAACCAATATTTCCTTTTCCTTAATTGTTTAATCAAAGGCTTGATTTTCAATAAAGAGATTGGATTTGCTAGCGTCTTCGTTTATATTTAAATAGTTTGATTGTTTTGTATTGCATTCAGTGGTTGTGGCTTCAGCTGGAATTCGTTGTTAGTGACTTGAAAGCGAGATGAATCTTTGAGTGATTGTATGTGAAGCAGCATTGCTGATCAACTTGATATTTCATTTATTATCGACAATATACACAACTTCTTACACGGCAGTACGAACAATTGATATACCCGACGAACTACAAATATGGCTGGTGGAAAGATTCCCGTTGTAGGAATTGTGGCATGTCTACAGCCTGAAATGGGTATAGGATTTCGGGGTGGTCTACCATGGAGGCTGCCTAAGGAAATGAAGTATTTCAAGCAAGTCACCACATTGACCAAGGATTCAAATAAACAAAATGCTGTGATAATGGGAAGGAAGACATGGGAATCCATACCACCTAAGTTTCGCCCACTGCCGAATAGAATGAATGTCATTATATCGAGAAGCTTTAAGGACGATTTCGTTCATGACAAAGAAGAGTCAATAATCAGAAGCAATTCATTAGAAAACGCATTGACCAACCTAGAAAACAATTTCCAAGAGCATCTAGAAAGAATTTACGTGATTGGCGGTGGGGAAGTTTATAATCAAATCTTCTCCACCACCGACCATTGGCTCATAACAAAAATAAATAAACTAGATGAAAAAGTGCCTCCTCCTATGGATACTTTCCTTGACCTAAAAAGATTAAAGGAGGCATTCAGCGAGCAAAATCCGGCCCAGTTAAAAGAATTTCTCCCCGCTAAGGTCGAGTTGCCAGAAACGGATTCTAATCAACGCTACTCACAAGAGGAAAAGGGATATTACTTTGAGTTCACTCTGTACAATCGTAAATGAAACGCTCCGTCCGTATATCTTCTGTATTATCATTAAGTAGTAATAGAAGTGATAAGCCCCATTTTCAACCTGAGGCTCGAGAACGCGAAACGTCAGCAGGGTAATCATTTGACACCTAAACGACCTTCAGCCTTACCTGCTTTATCCCTTCAACGGCGCCTGCCATTATGTAAAACAATAGTAATCGTTTGTGATCACCGTTGTCAAACTTGACGCGCTTAAACTAAAGCTTTTGTTTTTGGCCTCGTTCCTGCATTCAACAAAAGGTCGTGATATACCGTCACAGAGTCGTTAAAGGTATGATTTATAAACTATCTTGTTTTGTATCTTGTAGTTCCAGATCCAGTTAGATCTCTTTCTTTCTAAACCAGTCTGTGAGTCCGATCTTACATTTTACCAAAGACATCATACGTCCAAGTGTATCCTGCTGATTTATAAGGGAAAATGTCTCAACACGCAAACTCATCATCTTGGACTTCTTTTTTGAAATCGATTAGTTCATTTAATGGAGATCTGTCGTCTTTGTCTGCGCCACCATTTATTCTTTCTCCCACTTCCTTAACGGAGTTTTCTCAATATTGGGCTGAACATCCAGACTTATTTCTTGAGCCATCATTTATTGATGGTGAAAACTATAAGGACCATTGTCCCTCAGACCCTAATGTGGAATCACAAGAAGTGGCGCGAATGTTGGCAGTAGTTAGATGGTTCATTTCAACTTTGAGATCACAATATTCCTCTAGAAGTGAATCGATGGGCTCTGAAAAGAAGCCTTTAAATCCCTTTTTAGGTGAAGTATTTGTTGGTAAGTGGCTAAATGATGAACATCCAGAGTTCGGTGAAACAGTGCTTTTGAGTGAGCAGGTTTCACACCATCCACCTATGACGGCTTTTTCGATCTTCAACGAAAAGAATGACGTTTCTCTTCAAGGCTACAATCAAATCAAAACTGGGTTTACTAAAACGTTGACACTAACCGTTAAGCCATACGGACATGTTCTTTTAAAGATCAAAAATGAAACCTATTTGATTACAACTCCGCCTTTACACATCGAAGGTATTTTGGTCGCCTCCCCCTTTGTTGAATTAGGAGGTAGATCATTTATACAGTCATCAAACGGTATGTTATGTGTTATAGAATATTCAGGAAGAGGGTATTTTACGGGCAAGAAGAACTCTTTCAAGGCGAGAATCTATAGAAAACCCCAAGAGCATAATCATAAGGAGAATGCTCTATATATAATCTCAGGTCAATGGTCTGGCGTCTCAACAATTATAAAAAAAGACTCGCAAGTTTCACATCAGTTCTATGATTCGTCAAAAACCCCTGCTGAACATCTATTAGTAAAGCCAATCGAGGAACAATATCCTTTAGAAAGTAGGAGAGCTTGGAAGGATGTGGCAGAAGCAATTAGGTTGGGCAACAATAGTATGATAAAAAAGACTAAGGAAGAACTAGAAAATAAACAAAGAGCTTTGAGAGAACAAGAACGTGTGAAGGGTGTCGAATGGCAAAGAAGATGGTTTAAACAAGTGGACTATATGAATGATGATAAATCGAATGATGCAGAAAAGGCAAGTGAAGGTGATGTTTTTAAAAAATTGGCATCCAAGCTGCAGCTCTCTGTGAAAAATGTGCCAAGTGGGACGTTAATTGGTGGGAAAGAAGATAAAAAGGACGTTTCAACCGCTTTGCATTGGAGATTTGATAAAGATCTGTGGATGAATGAGAGGGAGATTACTATATAAACATAAATGTTCGTAAAAAGAAAATTTAAGAATTCCATAATAACTTTGTTTTTATGACCCATTCCTGAAATGGTTTTTTTTTACATATTTTATCTTTTTCTCTAGAATTTCGATATTCTACGAGGAAGTTTTTCAATAAATTTCAAGCATAATTATGGGGATTGTAAAGGTCCACCTGCATCTCACTTTGATGAGTTAAATTACTCGCTAGATGTTTATTGCCTGGTAATATATATATTTAGAGATAAATTTCTTGGAGATTATATACATAGGAGATACACATCCATATTATGTATTAGAAAAAAATCTCGAAGAAAAAAAGAAAAGATTTCAGCAAATAAAGAACAACCAGCAGTGAAATAACTCAATGTGTAGAGAAGTAGAACTGATTTTAGTGCCGTGCCATTCGATATGGAAATCCTCAATACCATTTGGTGATGGAACACTTAATCTGGGCCAGTCGCCTGATTACTGGCATTTGGCACCTTTCCAGTACGAGGGTAATGATCATTTAGCGTTCATTAAGCATGGCCTAACAGCCATTAAGATTCTCCTTCAAAAAGCAGACAGTGCTGTCGTTATATTCAGTGGATCACAAACTAAAAAGGAAGCAGGCGTTATTTCTGAGGCGCAAAGTTACTATTTTTTATTTGAAAGGCTAATAAGATATGTAATGTGCAATGATGACATCAACATTCCGAATTTTGATGACGAAATCCATTATTTATTGGAAGATATCAAATGCTCACTAATCACTCAAAAAATAGATGTTGATGAATTATTCTATGGCGGTTCGATCACTACTGAAGAATTCTCGTTAGACTCATTTGATAATTTAATATACTCAATCTATAGGTTTGAAGAGATCACTAAGAAATTTCCACAGAAGATAACCATAATTGGCTTCGCGTTTAAAATGTCAAGATTTATCAATTGCCATGCCAGGGCTATTGACTACCCGCAATCAAACATAACTTACATAGGAATTGACCCTGAACCAATGAACTACAACCAAACACAACTTTTAAAGTATTATAATGATCTAATACAAATGGAACATGAAAATGCACTGAGCTTATTCTCATCGGATTGGTATGCTACGAAAGATAGATTACTAACCAAAAAGAAATCTCGCAACCCATTCAAAAGAACAGCGTCATACACTAAAAATGTTCTCTTCAATGGCAGCACATGGATCGAGGATGACAAAAAGTATTTTGAGACGAATATAAAGTGCAAAATGCCATGGTCACTACAACAGAAATAAAAGGCTTAAATCACTACAAAATATAAGATAAATAAACGCATATCACTACATAACTCGTATAAACAAGTTATATACTGGACTATGTTTACTGTAGCAAGTACGCTTAGATTTCCTCTCATATGAGAGAATTCGCGTTGAAAAAAAAGCTTCGTCAAACCAGAAAAAAAACCTAGGATTAGACAAAAGGTCTTTTGGTCAAGTAAACAAGAAGTGGCACCATAGCTGGGAGAATTCAAACCAATTGTCCAGTAAATAAGCTGTTAATAACTGATTTAGTATGGGTGTTGCTGATTTAATCAAGAAATTCGAAAGTATCTCAAAAGAAGAAGGAGATCCTGCCGTTGATACGAGTAGCAGGTCAAAGCCACTCAAATCTGACGACGAGGCCAGGGACCCGTCCGAACAAGAGCTACCTGTTATTTCTCAAGAAGACAATGTGATTGCAATTGGAACATCCAACGATGACGGATTAGCAGAAGAGCCTTTAGAAATAAGGTCCCAAAAACCTGAGACTAGCGAAGAACAGGAAAAGGAGAGTTCCGGAAAGGAGGAAGAAATGGGCTTCAATAGCGGGAACGAAGTGGATTCTAAAACTCAAAAAAATGATTCCGACGTTGGTGATTTTCAAGAGTCCAAAGAAATCAAAGAGACAAGTACTGAAGTTCCTGCAAACAATACTGTTGAATCCGATGCTATCGAAGAAAACTTGGCTAAGGAAACTGAAGGAATTGCTGGCTCGAAACAAGAAGAAAACGAAGAAAAGGAAGAACACGTCGAACCAAAAGAGGTTTCTTCGAATAATTCATCTGAATCAATTGAAGAGGGTTCTGAATCTGAAGAGGATGCTGACATCGAGCAATCTAATAGCGAAGAACCTCAAAACTCCGAAAACAATACTTTGCAAGCTAATGATGCCTCTACATGTTCTACAACTTCTAAGAACAGAAAAAAAAAAAACAAAAAGAAAAACAAGAAGAAGAAAAATGCCAATGCCAATGCCAACGCTGATATCGAAGCCAGTACCAGTACCAGTAACAATACCAATAACAGTACCGGAAACAGTACCTGTAGAAGTGGCGATACAGCCAACACCAATATCAATATTACCGACGCCACTATGTCATCAACAAGCTCTGCAGTTCAAGAAGTGAACAATTTAGAGGTTGTTGATGACCCTTGTCTTAGGCATTGATCAACAGCATGACAAGGAGCATTTAAAAGCACTAACCCAAGATGTAAAGGAAGAGACGTTAGAAAACATTGCACATGAGGGGAAAGGCAACGATGGCATGGATGACAAGAATGCGACAGAAAAATCAGATTTCGAAAAATCAGATACTGAAGGTTCAAGAATAGGCCGTGATTTACCATTTGAATTTGGGAAACGAAACTTAACTGAAGAATCTGACGTTTGGGATCATAACGCTTGGGATAATGTCGAATGGGGTGAAGAACAAGTTCAGCAAGCAGAGGAAAAAATCAAAGAGCAATTTAAACATCCTGTTCCTGATTTTGACAAAAAGTTATACAACGAAAATCCAGCACGTTACTGGGACATTTTTTATAAGAATAACAAAGAAAACTTTTTCAAAGACAGAAAGTGGTTACAAATTGAATTTCCAGTCTTATACGCATCTACAAGGAAAGATGCAGATCCCGTTACAATATTTGAAATTGGTTGTGGAGCAGGTAACACTTTCTTCCCAATCTTGAAAGATAATGAAAACGAAAACTTGAAAATAATAGCAGCAGATTTTGCCCCAAGAGCAGTTGAATTAGTCAAAAATTCCGAACAGTTCAATTCTCAGTATGGTCACGCCACAGTGTGGGATTTAGCGAATCCCGATGGCAACTTACCTGATGGTGTCGCTCCTCATTCGGTGGACATTGCAGTGATGATATTTGTCTTTAGCGCTTTGGCTCCCAATCAATGGGATCAAGCCATGGATAACCTTCACAAAATTCTAAAACCAGGTGGCAAGATCATATTCCGTGACTACGGTGCATATGATTTAACTCAAGTTAGATTTAAAAAGAACAGGATACTAGAGGAGAACTTTTACGTTAGAGGTGATGGAACAAGAGTTTATTTTTTCTCAGAAGAGAAACTAAGAGAAATTTTTACCAAAAAGTACTTCCTGGAGAATAAAATTGGAACCGATAGAAGATTATTAGTTAATAGAAAAAGACAACTAAAAATGTATCGTTGTTGGGTACAAGCTGTTTTTGATGTTCCTCAATAGAAGGGCGCAGAATAATACACCCATTCTTTTCTCAGATAAGAAAACTGTTATTTCGTCGAGCATATTATTCTAGTGTTATTAATTTCTTTTTTCCTATATCATCGCTTATTTTCTGTATTTTTATCTGTTATTACCCCCCATATAATTCATCTTATAAGTCTATACCCTCAAAACCATCTATCGTTTTAATATTGTCTATTTCTATTTGATCCTTTTCACTATAATTAGGTGAAGTGAATTGCTTTTACTATGGTCCTGTGAAAAATTACCCTAATTTACTAGTTCGTTTCGGATGAATTTGAAAAATCCTATCTAACCATATTCTATTATCCATTCAAAAAGATGGAAGATAAAAACACTTGTGATTTTCGCCTCAGTGCAGTTAGATTTACTTCTATTTCTTGATGATAATCAGGAATCCATTAAGGATGGTCGGCAAAACTTATCATGACGCTGTTACCGCGCTAAACTCTCTGCAATCAAATTATGCCAATATCATGGCCATACGTCAAACCGGTGATCGTAAAAACATTATGACATTATTGGAAATGCATGAATGGTCCAGAAGAATTGGTTACGCTGCATCAGACTTCAATAAGTTAAATATTGTTCACATTACAGGCACAAAAGGTAAAGGTTCTACCGCAGCTTTTACCTCATCCATTTTAGGTCAGTATAAAGAGAAACTGCCACGTATTGGGTTATATACATCCCCACATCTAAGGTCAGTGAGAGAAAGAATAAGAATCAATGGGGAGCCGATTTCTGAGAAGAAATTTGCAAAATACTTCTTCGAAGTTTGGGATCGTTTAGATAAAACAACTTCACCCCTGGATAAATTTCCACATATGGTTCCAGGAAGTAAGCCTGGCTATTTCAAGTTCCTTACTTTGCTGTCATTCCATACTTTCATACAAGAAGGCTGTAAAAGTTGTGTCTACGAAGTCGGTGTTGGAGGTGAATTAGATAGCACCAATATAATCCAAAAGCCAACTGTGTGCGGTGTTACCTTATTAGGAATAGACCATACGTTCATGCTAGGTGATACCATTGAAGAAATTGCTTGGAATAAAGGTGGGATTTTTAAGCCTGAAACACCAGCATTCACTGTTGAAAAACAGCCTTCTAAAGGGTTGATAGTGTTGAAAGAAAGAGCTGCGGAACGGAAAACAACATTAACAGAAGTATCCGTATTTAAGCAGTTGCAGAACGTCAAGCTTGGAATTGCGGGTGAATTTCAGAAAAGTAACGCATCCCTAGCCATTATATTGGCTTCTGAAGTTTTATACTCGTCCAATATACTAAAAGAGAAGATCGGTTGTAATTCGGATGCTCCGATTCCTGAGAAGTTTATAATTGGTCTACAAAGCACTAACTGGGAGGGCAGATGTCAAGTTTTAGAGAGAGGAAAAAACGTTTGGTATATTGATGGTGCCCATACCAAAGATAGTATGGTAGCAGCATCAACATGGTTCAGAGACACGGTCTGTTTGTCTAAGAAGAAAAAGATTTTACTTTTCAATCAACAAAGCAGAGATGCCAATGCTCTTGTTAATAACCTACATTTGGCTGTTTCTCCAGATGTCACTTTCGATGATGTGATATTTACCACAAATATTACCTGGAAATCAGGCTCTTACAGTGCTGATCTGGTTTCTATGAATACTTCCCAGGAAGACGTGGAAAAATTAAAAGTTCAGGATTCATTGGCTAAAAATTGGAGCAAAATAGACAATAATTGTGCCCGGACACATGTAACAACAAATATAGAAGAAGCAAATGAATTGATTGAAATGTTATACGATGAACCTGTAGATATATTTGTAACCGGTTCATTACATCTTGTTGGTGGATTGTTGGTGGTTTTTGATAGAATAAATGTAAAGTAGCTCGGACGTTAAGAACATGCCTGATAAAATTCATGTGCATCCATTTATTTGTTAATAAGACTTATTTAGTTATTTAATCTTAAAATTCGTAATTACAAGTCAATACAAGGCTGGTCTGTAATATCTTTCCCATACCATATTGTCCATGTCTTGAAGTATTTATTATTTAAACCTGAGCCCTTCTGTTCGTATTCCTCCATTGCTCTCATGGCACTGGAAATATCGTAAAAAAATATGGAAACGCATAACTTTCTTGATACAATAGGTGTTATTTCTAAAATCTCCCCGAAATTCTGGAAATCCTTTTCTAGTTCCCGAACATTAATAGTTTCCAGGTTTTGCGATCTGTCCTGATTCGATTTGTTGAATACTGTTTTTGTGGAGCTTTTTTTCACAATCAAGCATCTTGATATGAGTTTTTCCTCTTCTACTATTCTGTTTACCGATTGTTCTTTAATAACGTTTTCATATGTGCTTTCGAGGAAGATCCATTCCGGCTTTAATCGGACCCCATTAACTTTGAAGACACTCGTATTTGCGTATCTCATAAATGATTGAGCCCCATCATAGTTTAAGAAGAAAAGGTCAACCTTATGTAAAGAACGTTCTGGAGTATCATACCTGTAAACAATAATCCTTTCTAATGAACCCCCACGTACTTGAGACAGTACGCTAGCAATACCTGTACCGCGCGGTATATCGCTTATTGACACTGATCTTGTTTTAAGAAAGGCAGGATTTTGAATGCCTGCTATTTTCTCATTAGCGAATGTGGTTTCCATTGCATACCGTTTATCCTTCGCAACCGAATTTTGGTTAATATATTCGCTATTCTCATAGAAATTCTTAACTGTTGTGTCTGTTTGTTTATTGTTGTCATCGTCCATGAGAAAAAAATATCCCTGTGAATGGTGCTGTTTTTTCCAAAGCTGTTGGTCATTTTTTTCTTCTCTTCTTAACGGTCTCTTATTAATGCTTGCTCTAAAGGGTGTATAAGAATCAGAACCACATGACTCTGTTCCATCACCAAATAAATAAGCTTTAGCAAATCGCCTAAAGCCAATGAGCTCGTTCCCATTCGAACCAGACGAGTCATTGAAAAATGAAAAAAAAGATGATCTTCTCGATCTCAAAACTTTCTTCCTCAAATCTCCTGATTCCTTATGTTTCGTATAGACTTCTTTATTTGGATAGTAATTATTGTGCATTTAATGGAATTATACGTTTTATGTTTTATTATTTTTATCTTCGTTGATTTTCGACTTCAACACGCGAGGATACTTTCCTCTTTTGTTTATAAATTATTGATAGCTACCGGATAGTAATTCCCTAGTTCTCAGGTTCTTCTCTTTGAGGAACGCGATTACTTACTTCGATAGAATACACCTTGAAAGTGTTCTTTCTATGTACAAATGCTTAATCTTTGTGCGCCATCCGCGAATACATATTTACCGACGCCTCAAATAACACAACATAGGATCATGAAAAATAGCGTATAAGAAAGTGCTTCCGACAGAAAAAGTAAACTAATATACACGAGATATGACAGTTCGTAAAACTATGGCAGTTCTTAAAACTTTAGAAATTCTCCTTAACATCGCACATATCACCACGGCGAGAGGTCTCGAGCTTCATGAGTTCGCGTAGAGCCATGGTAGCATAGGCGGAGGTTCCTAATTGAAACTTTAACACTACCGCTGTCTTCTCACCACCTTTGTCTGGCATATATCTGTCTAACTTGGCTTTCATATACTTTTGTCCACTCTCTTTCGCTCTTGTGTTATTTAAGATGTCCAAATCAGTGTTAACTAGTTGTTGAGAAGGATCATCATAGTGAATTACTTTATAATCCAAGCTCTTTGGTTTTTGAATAACATTTCTATAAGAACCAGCCAATGAAAAATCACGTACCTTTCTCCTCATATCAAATGGGTCCATATTATCGACTTTCAACATATCAACATACAACTGCTTCAATTCTTCGTTGGAAGGATAAAGCACATCAAAACCTGGAGAAGGCAAGACGACATCTTCCATGGTATATTTACCTAAGTCAATATCCTCTTGAGTCACTGCTTTCGCACGGATAAATTGATCTTCACGAACGTCTTCATCAAAGTTTTCATCGTCGACTCCGGTGGTTGATACGGGATTTTCGGTATTATCTATAACAAGATCACCAACAACTAGCTTCAGGCCATGTAGTTCTATCCGCTTACTAGCAATAGAGTTCCAGATGTAACTTTGGTAAGCATGCACATACATGGTTCTTAAGTTTCTTGGAATTTTCATTATGGCAGCATAATAAGCGTTTTCAGAATAAGTTCCATCTTCTTCTTTTCTTTGATTGGATAAAGAATAAAGCAAGGCATTTTCTGCAAGACATTGCCTCGGCATTTGTTTCAAGGCTAAAGCAGCATCCTTAGTTTCTGCCCAAATCTTTCTGGCTTCCTTAGATTTTGGGAGCACATTCTCCTGATCAGATAAAATTAACTCAGCAGCTTTCTTCCAGTTTGACAGAAGTAATTCTCTACCAATTGTATGTGTAGAAATACTGAATGTACCGAATCTTTGCATACCAAAATAATTAATAAAACCATTTTCTGTTAATGATTTACAACCATTGGATATAGTTTCTTCTAAATCAACCTCACCGTTGCTGACGGAAATATCTCTTATAACAATAACGAATTCGTTACCCATTAAGTCACCAAGGTTCAAACTTGTATCCGAAAAATTGTAATTCCCGATAACCATTCCTTTCAAAGTTCTATTCAAAGCATTCAATCTATCCAAACCAATCTTCGAAATTGAAAGCCTTTGACATGTTACAGCCCTACGATCCTTTGTTCCTGCATATCTGATTACTCGACTTGGAACCCTCAATAACTTTGTTATAACATTAACAGCTTCCATAGTATCCTTGTTTTCTTTATGCAAAGTAAAATGTATAAAATCTTTACTGGAGCCATATCCCCAGTTTTCCACGCCATTAGCGTCCTTAGTTTGGTTTATCTTTTCTTGTTTATTGGTCCTTGAATTTCTGCTGGATCTTGCAATCTTAAAAGTGTTAGTATCAGTAGTTACCGATTCTAATTCATTGTCAAAGGCTTGACGCAACAACTGATGAATTTTAGTTCTAACGGATTTATCTTCAAAACTTTTTACCGTTTCCATCTTATTGGCAATGCGGTAAACGCATTCAATCTTAAGTACATCATCTTCACCAAATATTTCTACCAATTCCTTTCTCAATTCAGGGTCAACTTCGAATACTTGTCTCCTGGCCGCTTCAGCTTCTTTTTCTGCACTGGTCTCTTCTTTAGAGCGTTGAGGTTTCTTTGGCATTTTAAATCCTTTATCTGTTAAGTGAATGACATTGCCTTCTTGATCTATTTCGTTGACCAAAAAGTCAGTATACCGTTGCTTGATCTGGCCTCTAAATCCTGGCAAGTCTGGAGATAAAAACAAAGTAATACCAACATCTGCTTCATGAATACCGCTATCTATCAGGATGCGTTGGCCGATTTTTTGTTTCTTTGTAGCATTTTCAGGTGAGTCCGCATGAGTATCAAGGGATCTCTTCACAGTAGCATCTAAGAAGTCAGACATGGTATGCAAATGTGATTGTTTGGCTCTTTCGAGAAAGACAAACTAATAGTACTTAATCGATGAGCGATGTGTGCTGCTTTCTTGTTTTAAATACAATGACGGAAAATTTTTCAAAATACTACCCGCTTTTCAAAAAAGAACAGTAATGATCGGCAGAATAATAATAGCAAGGAAATATTGGCAAAAACTGTATACTTTGATGAAGATTATAGGAGAGCAAGAAAAAATCCCGATCCTTTTTGAAAGTCTTATTTGTTATTATTACAGCATTTCTGCAAAGAAAATCACCGATGTCCCATGACGGAGAAGAAGAACCTGGAATATCCAGAAAGATAAACTCAGTAGATGATATTATTATCAAATGTCAATGTTGGGTCGAAAAGAACGATGAAGAACGTCTAGCTGAAATTTTATCGATAAACACAAGAAAATTACCACCAAAATTTTATGTTCACTATGTTAATTACAATAAGCGTTTGGATGAGTGGATTACCACTGACAGAATAAACCTCGATAAAGAAGTGCTATATCCGAAACTAAAGACAGCTGATGATGAGGAGAACAAGAGGCAAAAGAAAAAAAAGACAACAACTGCCAATGCTACACTGCAAGAGCCGTTAAAGGACGGTGTAGATGGTATCTCAAGAGAAAGCACAGATGTTATGGATTTAGATAATCTTAATGTACAAGGGATAAAAGATGAGAATATATCACACGAGGATGAAATCAAAAAACTTAGGACCTCTGGTTCAATGACACAAAATCCACATGAGGTAGCGCGAGTTAGAAACCTGAATCGAATTGTTATGGGAAAGTATGAAATTGAACCGTGGTATTTCTCCCCATATCCTATTGAATTAACTGATGAGGATTTTATTTATATTGACGATTTCACACTACAGTACTTTGGATCTAAGAAACAATATGAGCGTTACAGAAAAAAATGCACATTAAGACATCCACCAGGAAATGAAATTTACCGAGACGATTATGTTTCATTTTTTGAAATCGATGGCAGGAAGCAAAGAACATGGTGCCGTAATTTGTGCTTGCTTTCTAAGCTTTTCCTAGATCATAAAACATTGTATTACGACGTTGATCCATTCTTATTCTACTGTATGACAAGACGAGATGAATTGGGTCATCACCTGGTGGGATATTTCTCCAAGGAAAAAGAATCTGCAGATGGTTACAATGTCGCATGTATCTTGACGCTACCACAGTACCAAAGAATGGGATATGGTAAGTTGTTAATCCAATTTTCTTATGAGTTGTCGAAAAAGGAGAACAAAGTCGGTTCCCCTGAGAAACCTTTATCTGATTTGGGTCTCTTATCCTACAGAGCGTACTGGTCGGACACTTTGATAACGCTACTAGTGGAGCACCAGAAGGAGATTACGATCGACGAAATAAGTTCAATAACTTCGATGACTACAACAGATATACTGCACACAGCAAAAACATTGAATATTCTTCGATATTACAAGGGTCAACACATTATTTTCTTAAACGAAGATATTCTAGATAGATATAACCGACTGAAAGCCAAAAAGAGAAGAACCATAGATGCCAGTAGGTTGATATGGAAACCGCCAGTATTTACTGCTTCTCAGTTACGCTTTGCCTGGTAACTTGTAAAACGTTGCTCAAATCCTAGGTGTAGAACAACTTCTCCTGTAAACCCTTTAAATATATATATATATATATATATAAGCTCATTAATATTCCACCACGATTCCAGTAAGCCTGTCCGTTACTATTCTTACTCAAAATATACAACATACACACCAAAAACATTCTTATTTAAACAATCACGTTTTCCCATTCTCAACGACCTCCTTATCTCCTAACCAACTATCTCTAATTCTGCATCTGATGCCCCATATTTTTCTTTATTGTCATAGTATAGTTTCTTCAACTCCGCAATATACAAGTCATGAAAATGATTGACGACGTCATCCGGTGGATCCAATATTTGTTTTTCAACATATATAGGTCTTCCAACGACAACATTAATAGGTGCTCTAAACGGCAATAAACCAAAATCGTAATTGAACAAGCCTCTTGCATAAAAAATGGGAATGGTAAAACCAAAGTTTTCCTTGAACCATAGTTGCATTTTGCCTAAGGTGGAATCTTTTTTTGTACTCAGAACATTATAACAGTCTACCTCTCCGAATGCAAACACGGGTACTAGGTTGATATTCCCTGTTTGAATGGCGAGCTTGATGAACCCCTTCCTCTTGTTTAAGATAAGTTGTTCACCATTTGTTGAACTTAACAATGATTCCCTTGCTCCACCAACAACAATACAGATCGATTGGTTTTTGCCTAAGGTCCTTAAGGCGTTTTTCCTTGACACTGAAGAAATACCTAACGCCAATAAGTAGTCTCTGTATAATGGAATATGAAACTGAGTGACCAATGTCATTAGGGAGATGGGAATGCCTGGAAAAAGTTTAGAATAATTACAACCTTCTGTTGCAAAAGCTCCAAAGGCACCAAGGGCTCCTATGCCGTGTGGATGATAACCGAATAAGTATGTTGGTCCTGTACATTCTTGATCACGATAATCCACGGTGTAATTACTTTTGAGATTGATAACGTACTTGGTTGGCCACAATCTAATCTTGTACACATGTTCGTCAAAAGTTTTGCTTTTTGAAAGTGTAAAAGTTGGTTTTAGATTGACGGTCTTGATCAAACTTATAGGAAAATAATCACAATACCACCTCCAAATAGGCAAAGAACGAAACTGAAGGGAGTACCGATTTACTACATCACCAGTTGCTGGAGACCTATCAAAAAAAAAGTAGATCATGTATGGAATAACAAAAACCCATAATGCAGGCGTCGATATTGCAAACAATGCAAATATGGAAAACAGCACAAATGAGGAAGTGTGCCATGCTACAGCCAGTGTTTGTAACCTCCTTTCAAAAGGAGTCGCCAATGGGCAGCATAATTCTAATTGTGGTTTTAGAGTTTGATCTTTTTTATCGATGTTTGACAAAGGTCTATTCTCAATCCCTTCGGCAATACCGGATGTATAACTGCCTTCTTCATTCTTTCTTCTTCTTATATCCTTGGTTATTCCTGACATTTATGCCGCTATTCAAGATATATGTGTTTGCGTATGTGTGTGTACGTGAATGTGCGTGCGTATGTGTGTGCGTAACACTAGTAAATAACTCCTTAATCGAAACAAATGTGATCTGAGATAAACAGGAAAAAAACTTTGGCGGAAGTGTACTGAAATATTCTTTCCTGACAGAGTACTGCTACCCTTGATTATAGCAAAGCAAAACACGATCGGAGTTCTGATTAGTTTCTAAAAGGATATTTCCGGATCGAGTATTTTTTTCAAGCTTCTCATTACGTCAATGCTGTCAGAATCTATCAATTGAACAAAATGCATGTCATAAACGTTTGTTCGGGCCCCGCAGTTAATTTTTCTGCAGAGAACAAATTACAAAAATGATTCTTGCTTTAATGCCATTACCACTTATAACAATGATTAACTAATACGTAAATATACATCTATCTATTTCTTCAATCCTTTCGCCCAGTTATACTTCAAATCCGCGGTCTCTTAGTTGGTGAACAGTCCAGATCCAAGTAGATGCTGCTTCGTCTACATTATTAGAAACATAACTCGACTTGGATTCTTTACCCCCCGTGGTGAAATACTTCCCGTTATCTGTTTCAACAGATAGGTGTGGGTCCAATGCACACTTTAAAGAGGCTAGCGAGCCTTGTTCGTTAGATACGCCGAAAAAGAACCCCACAACCTGGAACAACAGCCAAAAGAAAATACCAACAATGGGCAATCTCGTCCAGTAACTGAATAAGTTTGTGTTCATCACCAGACCCGGATGAACCGACAGACAAAGAACATCTGGGTATTTGATGGCCAACATTTTCGTGCATTGAATCAGAGCCGTTTTGCTCATTGCATACCTAAACCATGTGAAAAGCATGTTGGGCTTGTAATCCCACGTTTTACTTAGGCTCCAATACATGAACTCAAGGTGATGACCTACTGAAGACAGAGAAATCACTCTGCCATGACAATGGCGTAGTAAAGGCAGTAATCTCATCGTGAAAAGAAAGTGCGAAATATAATTGGTTTGTAGTTGCACTTCAAATCGGTCCTTTGTCATTTCTAGTGGCACCGCCATAATACCTGCATTATTAATAAGCACGTCTATATGGTCTTCCAGCTTTAAAATTTTCAGTGACGCCCTCTCCACACATTTCAAGTCTGTCAAATCCAAATGTATGTAATGTAGTGTTCCTAGACGCTGAATACTTGGGCCTGACCCTGAGCTCGAATTTGAACCGTTGTCGTCTTTATGACATCTTTTCTTTGCTTCCGCGAGTATCTCTTGCGTTGCCTTCGAAATCTTGTGAGAGTTTCTCCCACAAATGTAAACGACAAATCCATGTAAATACAGATGTAAGACAGTATACCAGCCAATACCTGTATTTCCGCCAGTTACAACTGCAATTTTTCTATCCACCGTCGGGTCATAGTATGGCAATATTCCTGGGTCTAACATCCTGCCTTTGGCGTATGTCTTGTATTGCGAATGCCTCTAGTACCAGTCAGGTTTACAACCATTGTCTTCCATGTTCCTGCGAAAACAATAGTATGCATACATAGTACATAATATGCCACACACCACATGTCATATGAATTTATATGCCAATGTGCATTTGGGCTTCACTTCCTCTTCGAATTTTTCACATGTTACCCGCATATGAGTTTTTTTAGTACCCTAACAATGACTATAAGGGCTTGGTGATATAAATAATAATTCAGCAGGAACCCTTTTATATGTACGGGGTTTGTAGGATATCGAAAACCCTGTGGCTCATGTCCATTTTGGGAATATGTAAACAACACGAAACGCCAAAATTCTTGGCCCTGATTCAGGTACCGCGGGGGCCACGAATTTTGGCGTTCTGTGCAGATGACGTCTCTGCCGATTATGAAACCCAACAAGGTATGCTATCGGAGGTGGTCTGAGTTCCTGGACACCTTTCTTTGAGGGCTGATAGTGAATGTTGATCGAGATATTTAAACACTGTGATATTTCTCTCAACACACGCTTGCTCTTTTGGCCCATTCTTTCACTTTTCTTTGCTTTTTGTTTTCTTAACTGCCATTCACTCTTTTTTCTGACTTACTTTTTTATTAAGACATTTTGCAAGCGTTTAAGCAACTAGTTTAGCACCAGATTTAACCAAGAGGTTTTCGCGTATATCTTTAATTTTTAACCAGTTTACTGATTTTTTTTTTGCTATTTGAGCCATAGTACCCAATAATAGGTCTCGTCCATTCCCTTGTTTTTTTTATTGTTTTACTTTTCACTACATAATTAAAAACCACCACTCTCACCTCAGTCGTTCTTTATTCAACTAAAAAAAATGTTTCAGTCCACTGCTCTTTTCGCTCTTTTCGCCTTAATAGGTTCTGTGTCGGCTATTTACTCGAACCATACAGTTTCTGCGACCACTACTTTGGCGCCCAGCTACTCCTTAGAGCCTCACGAGACTACTATAAAGTACGCTGATGACACTACCACTTTTTTTGTCACTTCGACAGTCTACTCCACGAACTGGTTCACCTCAACCTCGGCCACCGTCACCAATGCAGCCACCACCTCTGTCTCTGGACCAGCAGCATCAGAATTCACTCACGAAATAACCTCTACTTCGACAATTACTTCAACATTGCTGCTTACTCTTCATGATATCACTACCTTGGCTCCATCATCTACTGCTGTCAGTGTCAATAATGGGGACTCAAACAACAAAGACACGAAAATGAGGTCCTTAGATCAGGCTTTGACTTCCAACGGTTGCGTCCCAATTACCAAGTTCGTTACCGTCACCAATGAACCCGTTACACAGTACGTTACAGTCACTGCAAATACGACTACTCAATACGTTACTGTCACCGGGGCACCTTCAGTTGCCACTACATCTACAGGCAACGTACAATGGTACAATACTACCTTGGTTACTAACTCGACCAGGTGGTGATATGTAAATCCAAACATGTCCTTTTTAAGTTCTTTTTGTTGCTTTATTTGTATCTGTATCGACAATTTCACCTCTTCTGTAACTTTATCCCTCTGCTCTCTAAATACATTGGTTTCAATTCCAGCTTGTATTTTTCACTCTCATTTCTCTCGTTTATATATATATACATGGACATTTGTTATAATAAAAAAATAAAAAGACCACTTATCTTATTTGATTCGTTTGATTTTCAAAATCGCTACGGCATTTTAGTATCTTTCTTCATACAATCATGAGGTTGCACGTACGCCTGTAGCCATCACACTGCACATATTTAATCTGCTCTCTTATTTATTCTTTATGTAATAATATGTTAACTCATCTGGATGTCCTCTTCAATACGGAAAGACTTTAAAAGCTCATACGTCTTCTTTTTGAGAAGCGGAAATTCTAGAATGGTGGGTAAGTTACAGTTCATCAAGTATTCGGCCTCAATACTTTTCCCTACTTGAACCAAGACCTCACATAATTTAAGCAACAATATCACGCAACGAAAAGGGTTTCCAATTTCTCTGTATCTATCAATTAATTGCATTATCTTCGGCAAGGTCCTTATACCCACATTACTTAAAAGCAAAACTTCAATACTTTCAATTTCAAATTTGAATCTCCAATTCGAATCCGTTACTTCCTCGCAGCATTCCTTGATATATTGGTTAATTAATCGCATACTTAGATCATAGTCACCTATTTTAATCAAATACTTCACTCTTAAGTATTTCAAATTTATTTTCTGGTCATAGTCTAATTTCAGTGATTCTGATTTAAGAAGATATTGTCTGACTTTTGAAAAATCTTCTTCTTCAAGTGCCTTGAAAGCTGCTTTTATTTCTTGGTTGATGATGGAAGAGTCGTGATTTCTCAATGAAGAAGATGATGTTCGAAATAAAAATTTCTCGTATACATTGGATATAGATCCATATCCCAGTTCTTTCCAAAATTTTATCTCATAGCCAACAAGACTTTGGAAAAGGTCTGTGTTTTGAGAGGGCACATTCTGCAATGTAATAGCCATAAATTTAAGAAGTGAATTAGATATATCGATGCTTTTGGATTCTTTTACCATTGATAATAATGTTTCAAATTTATAAGCGTTACTGAAAATACTGGCATCTTCTACATCAGAACTATTTTTCAGGTATTTTATGATCTGTTCAACCGTAATATAGAATCTATTAGCATATTCTGGATGAACCTCTATAAAATTTATTATCCAAATCATTATCAAATTTAGCGTTTCCATATCTTTATTTTCTCTTGCAATCCTTGTAGCTTCCTCAAAGGAATTTATCGCAGCATCACACTCATTAAAGCTCGAGTGGAAGGTTGCAAGAGACAATAGAGAAATATGAAAGTAGTTTTGCGAATTACCTGTAGATTTGTAATCGAAATAATTGTGTAGTGAATCCAACGCGGTTTGATAACTGTTTTTTTTAATAGCTTCCAGATACTTTAAGATATAAATCAAAGGAAACTTTGTGGCATCATTTAATGAAAGTGTATCCAACAAATCAGAGACTATTTGACATTTTTTTCCACATGCTACAATATCATCTTCGTTATCACCCTTCTTATTACATTCCTTAATATCCAACCAGTTCACTATTTGCCAGTTAACTATCGATTGTAAATGATGAATGGAGATCAAAGTCCCATACACTTCCTCATTCATTGTTTTTGAGTTGCCATCATTAGAATTATCAAAGTTTTGGAAAAATTCCATCATTTGTTGATCCTCCACAGAAGTGTTATCGTTGGCTAGTAGACAGTTTTTTACTTTTTGAATATGAGTGTTATTTTTGAATTGTAACCATAATGGGGTTTGTTTGAAAACAGTTTTAAAATTTTGTAAGTTGATCCAGATTGTCTCCCTTACTTCAAAATCACCAAATTGGTACTTGCGTAAGCAGGTTGACAAAAATGTCCCTAAAAAACTTGCTTTAGTTATTTGTCTCCTTGCCATTGTCGTGCGTATTTTCATCGATCTGTAATTAATAACCAAACAATTCTTTTGTAGATCCATCATCAGCCTATTGATCGAATCCAGCCCATTAATTGCTTCCAAATAGCCCATCAACGTAAGGGCCATTCTGTTACCATCCTTGTCATCTAATAATATTCTTATAACGTTTTCGAGTATAGGAAGTATAGGAGGTGGAACAGCACAGGTCGGCTGCAAATTACTATTATCTTTGAGCAGAGGGTTCCATTCTATCGAAGGCCTCGTGGGTGATATTAATCGAAGAAAAACTTTTGTTGGCACTGTTATACCGTTATCTTGCGAACAGTGAACATGTATTAGGATCAATATACACAGGTCGTACGGTGTAATGAAGTTAGTGATACCTAATGGACCATACTCACTCATTTCCCCGATTAGGTTTGATTTTGGTTTCGTTCTATGCTCTTCAATGAGACAATTGTTACGTTTTTTCAGCTAGCGCAAATAGTATTGAAGACACAAAATAACATTATTGGTCTATGAATCTTCAAAAAATGGAAGATAAAACAAAACAAAAAGTGTTTGAATGAGACAGCACGGTGTTTACATGCATCTGATATTAATGCTCTTAAATAGAGAGATTTACCTATTCTAAATATCTATATGAAGTCAGAATCATTGCCTTGCTAGGAAGTCGACCTGGAACAGGTAAAAGAATCCTTAGTTTACGTCTCTTTTCATTAACTTCTGTGATTAAAGCAAACCCTAAAATGGGCGATTTTATTACAGTTGCCTGGTCTGCCCTTCTTTCGGCGAAAGTAATGGCTATCACAGCGTGTTGTAGATTGCTTGGAGTTATTGTGACGGGGAACAATTCCACCTTCCCTATCTCGTTGTCAAATACATTGCTAGGTTTCCAGATAACAACATCTTCATAGTCAACGCCAACAGCATAAGGACTCAAAGCAGTGTCCAGGGAGCCATAAAAGTACTCTCTTATGGATGTCCTCTGCAAGGATCTCTTGTATACGTCATCTACTGTAGAGACACCATCTAAATTAGGGATGAAGAAAATGTTATTATTGCCTAATTCTGGACCAAACGTCTTTTTCACTTTCTCCCAAAGAGGATCAGCTTCCGAACACAATATTAGCATAATATTAATATTGAGTTTTTCAATTATATGGTGCAGTTCGTTCAAATTTTCGTCCAGTTGGGTTGTTGCTGGTGTATCAACGATACACCCTGATCTCCTCACTTGCGGATCCACATGTAACCTTTCACGTACTACTTCACTCAACTGGTTTATACACTCAAAGTATAGATCTTTGTTCTCATTGATTCTTTCCAGGCCATAATTTTTCACCATCGGCTGCTTATTATGGAGTAATGTGGCACCACTGGTGAGGCTCTGACCCCAGGTAGGTAATTGTGCGTCAAGTATATCTGATATGGGGGTCGCAGATACACATCCGGGAACAGTGAATATGGGTTGTTGAGGGTCAAGGTTAATGTATAATGGTTGGTAAGCGTTAAATTTCAGAGCGTACGAACATAATGTCCTCGATAGGGAAGTTTTCCCAGTTTGCGGATCACCAACAACCATCACTCGAGGACCTTCAAAATTAGACATCCTTATTTTCTCCAACATGAAGTGTAGATTATATATATATTTCATAGTATGATTAGACCTGACAATGATTGTATTTGTAGTTAAGTCGGGACACTTCCAAATTAGTTCCGTATCTTCGACGGCGTATATAGGGAATTTCCAGCTCTGGAAGACGTATTCATCGTCCACCGCTAGTTCGGTGCCAAATATCTCAGCAATGCCCGAGTTTATCTTGATTATCAGCTTTCCTTCAGTTTTGAGATCAATTTGCCAGTCGCTACCCTTTGGAATAACCAACTTATGCCATTCGTTATCACCAGTTATTAATTCTTCAGATGTAGTATGCTCATCAATACCAGGAAGACTTGCCATCGTCATTCAATGATGCTATTTTTGAAAAGAGCTTGAATGTTTGCTTTTTACACTTCTTCGATAGGAAGATCTCTGCTCGTTTTCGCCAGAAATCCCATTTTTTACTGTTGTTTTTCATTCTACCGGACAAGAATAATGAAGAAGAGCATAAAGTAAGATGAGAGGGAAATTCAAATCTTTTTTTATATAGATGTATAGATAATTCATTTAGGTAGCTACTTAAATCAAGCCGGCAAGGACAAAATTCACTTTTTAATCTCTGTTTTTAGCAATCCACTTGGGGTCTGATTTCAAGGCCCACTCAGTCCAAGATCCATCGTATAGTCTAACGTTCGGAATTCCTGCTAACTCCAAGGCTGTCTTGATAATGGCCCCTGTCACGCCCGTGCCACAAGAGCAAATAGTTGGTTTGCTTGGATCCAAAGTGCAATGCAAGTCTTTCAAGGCCTTTTCCAGGGTAGCATGTAGGGTCTCCATGTCTTCTGGATAAGTTTTGGTCTCCGGGTCAAGTAATGTTCCATATGGTAATGGTTGAGTGCCTGAAATGTGCCCAGATGGAATATCTGGACGTGGCTCTGGTTCTGTTCCTTCGAATCTACCTAATGATCTCGCATCAAAAGCGTTGAATTTCATGGATAGTTCTCCGCTCTTTACCAATTCAAACATTTCCTTATAGTCCACAATCTCGCTATCCTGGAAACTCTTTGAGGACTCATAGTGACTTTTGGGATAAGGCGAGAACTCGGTGACCTCCGTAGAATCTAGAGGGTATTTGAGTGCCTGATACTTATTAAAATTGTTCAACAAGTACACCTTAGGATGTCCCATCACTCCCAAAGTCCAAGCACATCTTGGAGCACTAAAATTGCCAACGCGGTCATATACCACTAAAATGTCATCTTTTCGAACTCCCAAATTACTCATCGCATTATTGAAAACCTGTTTTGTAGGAAACATATGTGGATAAGGTGAATTTTTGTCACTGATAGCATCAATGTCAAAAAAAATGGAATTTGAGATACGAGGTTTAGTCAAGAAATCTTGTTTATTATCGAGTTTCCAACTAGGAAGATACCATGTTGAATCGACAGGAATGATTCTACGATCCTTTTGATTGGCCACCAACTTAACAAATTCTTTTGGAGAAATAAGCTCAAACAATAGCATCGAATATTTCAGTTATTCTTTACAACTACTTGCCTTTTTATGCTCTCTTCCTCACTGTTTACATTACAGCATTTGATTCACTATCTTTTTTATCTTTCTCTGAGGGCATTTTCCCCGAGCGAAAATTTTAAAACGAGAATAAGTGAGATGAGATGGGCCATATGCAAAACTACTTTCATTGGGAAGAGTAGTGTTGGAAAAGGACTTATCACGACAAGCCAATCATGCCAGTTACTAAATCTTTATCTAAGTTACAGAAGAACTTTTCCAAGAAGGGCAAAAACGCCACGATTCATCCCAAGGGTAGAAAGTATGAAAAGCTAGTCAAGGCCACTATGCGTGAGGATAAAATCGCTGTCAAAAAGAAGCTTCATCAAGACAAGAAAGTTCACGAATTGGCTCGAGTAAAATTTATGCAAGATATAGTTAACTCCAATACATTCAAAGAGCAACCAATATTTGATCATGCGCATACAAGAGAGTTCATTCAAAGTTTCATTGAAAGAGATGATGTAGAATTAAACGAATTGAAAAGAAAAAGAAGGTCAAACAGACCACCAAGCAATAGACAGGTGCTATTACAACAAAGGAGAGACCAAGAACTGAAAGAATTTAAGTCAGGATTTCTCTGCCCAGATTTAAGTGATGCAAAGAACATGGAATTTCTAAGAAACTGGAATGGCACTTTTGGACTTTTGAATACCTTAAGGTTGATCCGAATTAATGATGATGGTGAACAAGTCCTGGGGGGAAATGAATAAGGAGTTTCATGAAAGTATCTGTACGGTTTAAATACTCTTCATATTTTTTTATGTACATTACAATAGAAAAAGCGTAAAAAAAAGAAAACTAAGATTTGTGTGAAACTTTTTCGTAAGTAAACTTCGATGCACAGTTTAACAAAGACAATAAGCAGAGAAGGGCGAATATGGGCCGTGACATATGCACATTAGATAATGTTTACGCCAACAATCTAGGTATGCTAAGCAAATTAGCTCATGTAACACAACCTAATTTATATCAGGATACATTTTTCACTGCGTTGTTCGCAGAAGATATGCCAGTCACGAAAAATAAAAAATCATCTTCGAAGAAGGACGTACGTTTCACACAGCTGGCTTATTATAGCGAAATACCAGTAGGTGGTCTGGTTGTTAAATTGGTTCCGAAGAAACAGAACGAACTATCTTTGAAGGGCATTCAAATCGAGTTTTTGGGCGTGTTGCCTAATTATAGGCACAAATCCATTGGTTCAAAGTTATTGAAGTTTGCGGAGGAGAAATGCTCAGAATGTCATCAACATAACGTGTTTGTTTATATACCAGCTACCGATAGCACTGTCAAGCAGTGGTTTATAGCTCATGGCTTTGAACAACATGGCGAAACTATCAACAAATTTATAAAGGATGTTGTTGGTGGCGAACAAGATGCCGTTCTATTGAAAAAGCATATTTCATAACAAATAACTGGAAAACTTCTTTTTTTTTCCTTCTTCTTTATATATATATGTATCTATTCTTATGAACATGAAATATATACGTCTAGAAGCTAAAATCAAAAATTAGAGTAACCAATTTTCTCTATTCAGACGATTCATCCTCTTCAGCATCAGTATCTGTGTCGATATCGGTATAGTCGCTAGCATCACTTTCGTCCTCACTTTCACTTTCGTCTTCATCACTAGAGTAGTCATCGTCTTCCTCAGAATAAACATCTACTTCTTCCACTACAGGCAAATCACGGACTTTCATATTCATAGTTATATCTAGATCCGTGGTAAAATAATCTGTAGATTTAATAATTACCCTAAAGAAAAAGTCTCCAACAATTTCAGGTGCAGGTTGACCTAATGGAATTTTTATGGTCCCAATTTCCCAATCATTTACATCGAACTTCTCATCTTTGGTCAAGTCCAGTTTTATCCTCTTGTCAAAGAAACTTTTGTCATCGTTCAAATTCCTATATGATAATTTTTCAATGATAATTGGTGTCTGGAGTATTTTACCATCTTTCTGAGAAATCACTAGACAGCACCAACTCCCACGTCTCTTTGTGGGGAAAAATGGTGCAAATGAAAATGGAACCAATGGTTGTTTACTCATCATAGCGAATGGATCTCTTTGAGATTCAAAATCTTGAGGCTCTGTTAATTTGTCTTCAGGAATCAGACTAGTTGGTAACAATGGCTGTTTGGCAGAACGAATTAGCACTTTTAAAGAAATGTATGGAGTAGATAATGGTGTTACCTGATTTTCACCTGGAACAAGGAATTCTGCCTTAATTATTTTCAGGTTCGGAATATGCGATGCAATTCTCAAAGTTTCGTTTAACTTTGCTTGATCCTTTATACCAAGAACTTCTCCAATTTTGGCATCTTCTAAAGTAAACATCTTACCCAATGTATGAATACCCTTGTTCTCGTTACTGAAATGCTGTCTATCCACGTTAGGCAATTGATAAATTTGAGAGTTTGGTGTTAAGGGTACGGCCTGAACAATGCATTTGAAAGTATTGATTGCACCCAACGCAATATCCAAATTTCTGAATCCACAAGCGATATCTAATAACCCATGTAGTAAGGAATGACATTTAGCTACTATCCTAAATTTGGCCTCGTTAAGTTTGCCACTATCTCTACGGTTGATATGATCTTGTAATAGTTTTTCAAAATCTGCTGGTTGTAACTCTGGGAGAAACTGTTTGAATTCATGAGCAAATGATAACCAATGCAAGATCAAATCTAGAGTAACAATCTCAGACGGTTTGTAATTTACTAAATTGCTAACAAAGTTAGAGGCTGTCACGTTATGAATTCCCTTCTTAGTATAGGATTGAGTTCTTGCCCACCATCTACTAACAAAGTATGGTAAGATCAAACCTAGTAGTGAAACATAACAAATCACTAATAGTGGAGATGAACTGCCATCCACCAAGAATCTTGGTAAGGCAATACCATGTGAAGTAGACTGCGGGCCATCTGGATGACCGTATTTCAAATAGTTTTGTCTGACCAATTCGTCGGTAAGGGACTCATAGGCCTTCGTAATTTGTACATAAGTTTCTTCCATCACACTCTTTTCATCAGATGTTAATCCTTTGGCTACCTTATCTGGATGGAATTTGACAGATAATTTTCTATAAGCAGATTTAATATCTCTATCAGAAGCGCTGGTCGAGATGCCCAGGATTTCATAAGGGTCGAATAGTTTTGTAGCTGCATCCTGAATCGCTTCGTTACTATTAATTCTCTGCAGAAGAATTGCAACTAAGATCCAACCTATAATAATTATAATATTTCTCTTGCTCCATATTTTGGACTTCTTATTACTATTTTTGTCAAACTTTCTTCTAAATTGTTTGATTTCATCACTAGTGTATTGTTCATTCAGCTTTGCAAAAACTTCCTCATTGAACTCTTTTTCATTCCCTGAATCCACATCTTCAGCATTGGACCTAAAGATAATTTGGTATACTTGAAGCAGTGTCATAGGTCCGACAACCATCAAGATCCCGGTTAAAATGAAAGACGGCCACGTTTCACTAGCTTCATCATACTCGTAGTTTGTAGGCATTGCGTTGTACTATGCTGTATATTTATTTCACGCTCAATAACTTCTTTAGTCGATTACAATTCACCAATGTTCTATTCGCATCTTTTGTTCGTTCATTGACCTTTGACGTGTTCAATACAAATTTTTCAAAAAACGCCTTTCCGTGACGAGTGACGAACACGCGTTATAAGAGAGATTGTGTCAGCATTGACTTCAGATTGTGACATTATGAATCTCGAATATTTGGAGACGCTTCATGATTGAAAGTAAATATGAGAGCACCACCTTCGCCAAGAAAGTCTAGATCTGGTCATTTGCTTTATCTATATTTTCGACTTCGTCAATGTTTTCGCTGTCAGGGATTGAGGAGGAGATGGCACATCCACAAACTGCATATTCATCAATACAATACTCGCTGGAACTTAAGTCCCCTTTCCGAAACACGCATCGAAGATATGATAAACGTGCCTTCTGGTTTGTGTTCAGAAAGTGCTAAAAGAAAACCGCTACTAATAGCGAGGTTTTCAAAGGGCTGTCAAGAATCACCGAGGGTGTATGTGCTGCAAAGAAATAATTTGTCCCGTTTAAGATTAAGTAAAAGAAAATATGCCCTACGGTTCTATCACAGCAATTTCTTTGGTAAGGATTCAAAAATAAATGAAGGAAGTATCTACGATATTCAACATCAACAGTGTGCAGAAACAGTCAGAAAAATAAAAAAAGTTGCAGCAAAGCATGCAGATATCAAAATAATATTTCATGATAAGAATACTATAAGAAGTGACAAATTGAGAGGAGGAAATATTAGGAAACTGCATATGCCCGGTGTTCTTGAAGAAGAAGAGGAGGATTCTTCTTCAGTATATATTCGGTTCTGTGATAATCATTCCCTGAGGGTTAAAGATTATCACTCCTTGAATAGGCATTCTAACAAATCTCATTTACAAAAGCGAAGCAATGTTGCAATTAGTAAATCTAAATTTTTTGCAAGGCTTTTCGAGGAGGAACCATTGCAGGAAAAAAAGAGTACAGAGAAGAAAAGTGATGCGATTATGATTAAAGAATTTCACAATTATCGTGTCGTTTCCTTCTCTCGTGTCATTTAACGATTAATAAATACAAAAATAAGATAGCAAGAAAAAAACTTGCCAAAAAGAAAAAAAAAGCTTGCGTGCCGTGTATTACATAATCAAAAAACTTTTATTAACATATTTCTTTGTAACTATGATACTTATTGTACTCTTATATTTCAGTCCAATTTACTTATACCCGATGTCATTATTCTCCTCGATAAATAATACAGCTGACTGATGAAGCACGTTGCCGATGAGGTCAACTTGTTCCTGTGCTCTCTTCCAATCATCATCATAAATTGCATCCATCACTCCAGGAAATGTCCAAAAGTCCACATTCCCGTCATTATTAGGTTTATTCTCCTGTATCAGTGTTGGTCCAAATAAAATGTTCTTGTAAAATGATCTATTCGGTAGACCTGCTGGAGAGCATGTTCTTCTACCTATGTTGGTCAATTTCTTATTCCACGTCCATCTATTAATTGAAAGTAAGGAGGGCTCCACACCATCACCATGTGACCACACTATGTTTTCCCAACCTTGAGTCCATGATGCCCACTCATTACCGATCTTCTTCCAAAATAACAAACCCTTAATTACTGACGTGAAATTTAGTTTTTCAGGATACGCATGCTCTAACTTTTGTAATCGTTCATCAATGTCTTCAACATAACTTATTATATCAAAATGTAGTAGCGGATCATCAACCAATTTCATAGTAATACGCAAAAGATATATTAACAAGTCCTTGATTGTCTCCTGAGTCTGTTTACTTTCTAAAATCTTCTCAAAGTGTTCAAATGTATCCTCTGAAGTTTCAACTGGAGGAAAACGATTCCTTGTCGAATTGGAAGATATTACAGACACAGGAATACCATTAGCGAGGAACGGGGTCCAGTCACCATAGTGGTGTACATTGTCCACTGATACATCGAAGTTTAGATGCCCACCGTTACTTTTGAAAAACTTCTTTAATAAAGGATGTGTCTCGATATTTAACCCCTCTTCTGTTTTACCATCCTCGTGTCTTTCACCAAAGGGGATACCTAGTTGACTAATGTCAATCACAGAATAGATTTCATCTTTTAAGGGTATTAGCCTTTGTTCAAAGAGACTGGAAGATCCAGCATAATTAAACTCGGAGCCACCAAATGAAATAAAGTAGATATTTCTCAATGGTTTCCAATCAAACTTATATTTTATCTCTTGAAATAGCTGCAATATAGATAACAATGCAGCTGTACCGAAATTGGGATAAGTGGTCCCAAAATTCATAGAATTTCTTGATGCAGCAATTATTATGGCCTTATCTGACTGTTCTCTTCCTTCGATTTTACCAACAATATTAGAGACAAGATGCTTTTCCCTGACATTATTTTGCAAATCCAAATCGATTAATACGTCACCCATTTTCCCACTATGAGTATGATCGTTGCTAAATCCATCAACTGTTGTCCCGCCTGAAGATAGAAGTGATAATAACTTTCGCCCTTGCCTTGTGGATATCGGGATAGTCGGAATATGAGCTAAACGCCAAAATTTTGGATCTTCTTCTTCTACATTAGGGTGAAACCAGGTTGGAGTTGATGCATCACCAGTTGAATACTGTGGCAATCCTACAGGCTTTGATTGAATAACGTCTATGTTATCTCCGTACGGTTCAGATATGAAGATCACTGCTTTAGCTCCAAATTTCTCAGCAATTAGCACCTGTTGACTAACAATTTCATCATAATTCAGTAGAAGCACATAGTCTTTCCCATCTTCTATTGTTTTCGAATTCTTTAAATTCTGTAAATCGTTTGTGGTACCCTTGCCTCCGTAAATTAAACTCACTTTGGATAGTTTCCCATTGGAACTCAAAGGATTAAAATTTTCTGTCGACAGTCTTAAGTCATGCTTCTCATTTTCGTTATCATAGTACGAAATTGTTACATTACCAGGATAATTAGAATAAACCAGGCATCCCATTTGTCTAACTACTTTCAGCCCATTATTGTCAAAAGAGTCTTGAATGTATTGATTGATTACAGCATCACCCTTTGTTCCGGATCCATGGGGCATGCTACTAATATATTCTAAATCTCTCTCAAACTTAGCCATATCCACGGATTTCTTGGCATACTGAAATAGTATATCATGTTGAGAAAACATCCCTCTTAATCCAGATGCTTTTTCGTTAAGCAAATAATCACTTGACAAGACATAATATGCAACAAAAGACATCAAAATGATGTAAAAAAATCTTCGAAGTATGAAGGGGTTTCCGATTTTACTTAAATAATAGTCTGTTTTGTCTTGAACGAACTTTAATATTTGGAAAAACGGATGAATGATATTCTCCATTAAAGGTTCTAAAATATTTTTCTGGAATCCGATAGACACCCTTTGTAGATGCGACCTTTTGTTTAGGTCATTGTAAGAATCTTCTATATCAAATTCATATGAAGGCGGTTCAGGTGGGGGCATATTATCAATATCTGTACTATCAGGTGGAATTCCATCAAGATTTTGGTTCATTAGCAGAGTATGTGATGAAGATGCAGTAGGTATAGTATAATCATGCTCAAAGTCTGTACTTGCCACGAGTTGATAACTATTCCTCATTTAAATTACTTGATCTTAAAACCGGGGGTATTGCTTTGGCTTGCAAACTTGCTGCGGATTTGAAATAGCTCAAAACTTGACGTATTCCTCTAGTATGCAAAAGACGTACAAGAGACTGGCGTTATAGATAATACTTGCTTGGATGACAGTTCTTATCCAATGCCGGATCATTCATTGAATTTTCAAGATTGTTGGTGCCATCTTGCGACAGAGGGAAAAAAAGAAGAATCTTGAATAGTAAATAGAAAAGACTCAATTAAACGAGAGGAAAAGTGAACTAAAGAAAGAAAAGAAGGTAATAAGCACAATATGAGTAAGAACAGATCATCATTGCAGTCTGGTCCACTCAATAATGAGTTACTGGAAGAGCAAAAACAAGAAATATATGAGGCGTTTTCATTGTTCGATATGAACAATGACGGATTCCTCGATTACCATGAACTGAAGGTAGCGATGAAGGCTTTGGGATTTGAATTACCCAAGAGAGAGATACTCGACTTAATAGACGAATATGATAGTGAAGGGCGGCATTTGATGAAATATGATGATTTTTATATTGTAATGGGGGAAAAAATATTGAAAAGAGATCCCTTAGATGAAATAAAGAGAGCATTTCAATTATTCGATGATGATCATACTGGAAAGATAAGCATTAAGAACTTAAGGCGTGTAGCCAAAGAATTGGGAGAAACATTGACAGACGAGGAGCTGAGAGCGATGATTGAAGAGTTCGATCTGGATGGCGATGGCGAGATTAATGAAAATGAATTCATAGCTATTTGTACCGATAGTTAATTTTCTGCTATATATTTGTCTATATGGAATAATTTGTAACTATATTTGTATGCTCCCACGGGGCATTTATTACCTGTTCTGAGCTTCTATAATACCAAGTATAAACTTAAACATGAAAAAAAATCACTATAATCCTGTTTCCGAGGCAACATTAAGGATTGACAAGTCATTGAAATGTCGTGGAGATATGCTTTGGAAAAGTATGTTGCTCATCCGGAAACGATAGGTGATGGTACAGTAGTCTACTTTGATGACAAAGTGTCTATAATTCGGGATTCATTTCCTAAATCAGAGTGCCATTTATTAATATTACCACGATTAACGCAGTTGAGTAGAAGTCATCCCGCTAAAGTAATTGATGGTAAGTTTAAGAATAAATTTGAACCATATATTGATTGTGCTATTAACTACATTTTTAAACACTTTCAAGAGAAGTTTCGAGTTCAGAAAAGTGATGAAAATAACCCCAATTTTGATGGTGACATCTTAGAGGACAAAGACAAGTTTGTAAGCCGTTTTTTACAGATCGGGGTACACAGTGTGCCCTCAATGAAAAATTTACATATTCACGTAATATCTAGAGATTTCCATTCGGTAAGGTTGAAGAATAAAAAACATTATAATTCATTCAATACTAAGTTCTTCATTAGTTGGGATGATTTACCGTTAAGTGGGAAAATATTGGATACTGACAAGAACATTGAGACCAAGTACCTGAAAGATCACGATTTATTTTGCTGCTACTGCCAGGAAAACTTTGGTAACAAATTTAGCTTGCTAAAGAAACATTTAGATGTGGAGTTCAATAAAAACTTTGAGCTAAAATAAGACAAGCTTCTTTGCTTTTCATTGAATTACTGATATATACGTACCTATACATACACATATTTTCTAAACATCATAATTTCTGGTATTCTATAGTACCTTCCAACTTCTTAACTTCTGCTACTTTTCTAACGGCTTTCATTAAATCGTCAGGGTTTATGTGATCACGGTCATCCCTTATCGCAAAGAACCCGGCTTCAGTTGCACAATTACGAATATCAGCACCATTAAAACCATCACTCATTTTTACAGCGGCCTCAAAGTCAAATTCGCCTGTTTTCTTGACTTTTGCAGTATGAATTTTGAAAATTTCCAATCTACCGGCTTCATTAGGTAGTGGAATTTCAACTTTTCTGTCTAATCTACCGGGCCTTAACAAAGCAGGGTCCAAAGTATCTGGCCTGTTTGTAGCCATGATAATCTTGGTTTGTCCAAGATTATCAAAACCATCCATCTGAGTTAATAACTCCATTAAAGTACGTTGAATTTCACGGTCTGCTGAAGTACCTTCACTGAATCTACGACCACCAATAGCATCCACCTCATCCATAAAGATGATACAAGGCTCGTGTTCTTTTGCATATGCAAACATTTCTCTGATAATACGGGCAGACTCACCAATATATTTATCTACAATACCAGATGCAGGAGAGAAAATGAAATTGGCACCAATTGTGGCGGCAACAGCCTTGGCCAATAAAGTTTTACCAGTACCAGGTGGTCCGTAAAGTAGCACACCTTTTGGAGGTTTGATACCAACTCTTTGAAAAATTTCTGGGTTCTTCAATGGCAATTCTATAACTTCTCTCAATTCTCTGATTTGATCCGTTAGACCACCGATACCATCAAAAGTGATTTCACCTTGTTCAAAACTGGTCATATTATACACAAGTGGATCCGTTTCTCTTGGTAAAATTCTCATGATAGTCAGGGTGGTAATGTCTAGGGTGACTCTCACCCCCTTCTTCAACTTTGAACGATTTACCGAATTCCTAACTCCGACAATATAACGTGGACCCGAAGAAGCCTTGACTATATATTTCTCTTCAGATAGTTCCTTCATAACTTCACCAATCAATTGGCCAATACTTTGTAAGGCCTTGATGTCATTCTCAGTTTTGTCATATAGCTTCTCTAGATCTCGTATATTTTGACGGCGCTGCTTTAATTGATCGTCATATCTTCTGTGTTCTAGCAACTTTCTTTTGAATTGATTCAGGGCCTTGTTGTGAGCCTCCTGCTCGGGATCTAATTTAGGAGAATGCTCTTCACGTTGCTCTTCCGTCTCTTGTGGCTGTTCTGGTTGCTGGTCCTGAGGCTGTTGAGCACCATCATTGGCGGGTGTTTCTCCCAATCCTGCTAGTAAAGGATCCTGTTCCTCACTCATCCTTCTTACCTTTTTCTTTTCTTTTCTTTTGTCAGCTATCTCTATTAATGGTGTAAGATTACTGAAATCGACTTACCTCAGTGGCTCTTTTAAGTTCCCCTTCCCCTTCGGTGGCAAATTCTACTTGTCAAAAGGTCACCCGTCTATCGCAAAATTTTTCACTTCTCATCGCTATATTGAAATATAACAATAATATACATAACGACGCAATTAAAGGGGAAAAATGTGGTATTAAACTCAAACTCCACGCCACTAATCTTTCCTCCATAGTCACAGTAATGTCCATACAAGCTTTTATCTTCTGCGGTAAAGGTTCTAGCTTGGCTCCCTTCACGCAGCCAGATTTTCCGTTTCAAACGCAGATCAAAGATAGCACAACTGCCACAAACGGTGATAAGCTCAATGATTTGGTCAATAATGCATTAGATACGACAGTCATAAATGAGTTCATGCAGCACTCCACACGGTTACCAAAGGCTCTTTTGCCCATCGGTAATAGGCCCATGATAGAATACGTTTTGGATTGGTGTGACCAAGCAGATTTCAAAGAGATCAATGTGGTCGCACCCGTTGACGAAATTGAATTAATTGAAAGTGGGCTGACCTCGTTTCTGTCCCTAAGAAAGCAACAGTTTCAGCTAATTTATAAGGCTTTATCGAATTCGAATCACAGTCATCACTTGCAGGATCCTAAAAAAATTAATTTCATCCCTTCCAAAGCCAATTCTACAGGTGAGTCATTACAAAAGGAGCTATTGCCTAGAATCCATGGCGATTTTGTACTTTTGCCCTGTGACTTCGTCACTGATATACCTCCACAAGTCTTGGTCGATCAATTCAGGAATAGGGATGACAATAATCTAGCAATGACTATCTACTATAAAAATTCTTTGGAAAGCAGCATCGATAAAAAGCAACAGCAAAAGCAGAAGCAGCAGCAATTTTTCACCGTATATTCAGAAAATGAGGACTCGGAGAAACAGCCAATATTGTTGGACGTCTACTCTCAAAGGGACGTCACAAAGACCAAATATCTACAGATCAGATCTCATTTATTATGGAATTATCCAAACTTAACCGTATCCACTAAATTGCTGAATTCTTTCATTTACTTTTGCTCTTTTGAAATTTGTCAATTGTTGAAGTTGAGCCCTCAATCAATGTCAAGACAAGCTTCGTTTAAAGATCCTTTTACTGGAAGTCAGCAACAACACAATCCCCCAACAACTGATGATGATGAAGACCGCAATCATGATGAAGACGATGATTATAAGCCTCCAGTCGCATGTATCCAGCCCACTTACTTTAGGAAAAAGAACGACCTCATTTTGGACCCAATAAACTGTAATAAATCACTAAGTAAAGTCTTTAGAGATTTATCTCGTCGTTCATGGCAACATTCTAAACCCAGGGAACCAATAGGTATTTTCATTCTGCCAAATGAAACATTGTTCATCAGAGCTAATAATTTGAATGCTTACATGGACGCCAACAGATTTGTGTTGAAGATAAAATCTCAAACAATGTTCACGAAGAATATACAAATTCAATCCAACGCTATTGGTGCTGATGCTATCGTAGACCCTAAATGCCAGATCTCAACCCACAGTAATGTCAAGATGTCTGTTGTCAGTGCTCAGGCTAATATCGGTTCTAGATGTCGTGTTGCAGGGTCTCTTTTGTTTCCTGGAGTTCATCTGGGTGACGAAGTAATTTTGGAAAATTGTATCATTGGACCCATGGCAAAAATCGGTTCTAAATGTAAACTCACCAATTGTTATATTGAAGGTCATTATGTTGTGGAGTCTAAAAATAACTTTAAAGGTGAGACTTTAGCCAATGTTTATTTGGATGAAGATGAAGATGACGAGTTAGTATATGATGATAGTGTCATCGCTGGCGGAAGTGAAACCGCAGAGGAATCTAACAGTGATGAGAGAAGCGATGATGACTCTGATAGTGAATTTACCGATGAGTATGAATACGAAGATGATGGGTTATTTGAACGTTGATATAAAATTATGTGTACGCATCTCTATTAAGTAAGGAGCCCAATAAATAGACGGACATAGAACATCAAGCATTTATTTTTTGTGAAGTTGAAAAAAAATGCAGCTACATTTTAGTGAATTAACATGTTCTATTAATACATAGCGTTTTACACATCTACTTCATATATCATATTATGTTAATTTTTTAAATTAGTTCTTCTTGTTCTTTTGTTGAATCGATGGTGCAGCGGCTTCTTTGTCACCGCTCTCAATGTCGTCTGATTCTTTTGATTGTTTTTCCTTTATTCTTTGTTCCTGAATTTTTTTGTTCTGTATTTTGTTTTCAATCAGATCATCAAACGCGATAATTGACCTAACCAAATTGCTTATGTATATGATCATCAATTCGTCGTTAGTCTTTACAGTTAAAGCCTTTTGTAAATTGTTTGAAATCTTGATTGTATCGTGGTCTTCTATATTCATTTCATCTTCATCGGGTGTTCCAAGATTTGGTAAAAGATTAAAAACATCTTGTAGCTTACCCAATATAGTATGGTTTATTGGTAATTCTTTATTAACGACTTTGTCTAGATACTCAACAACATCTTTTAATTTGCTTTGTAATCCTTTCAGAGATTTTAATTGGTTGGTCAACCTGATAGATAAACCACCTGCTGCCTGATCACGCACGTCTCTTAGTAAGTGTTCTACACCAATTTCTTCTGCTTCTTCCGCTTCAATAGTACAAGGTAAATGCAGAAACGTCTTTTCTGTGGATGTACCGTCATCTTTAACTTGTTCAATGGCGACATATGCATCTGTTGGTAAACCAACACCCTGTTGTTTTACATCAACAATTAATAATAGTGGATTATTTTGAGTATATTTTTTGAACAGTTCATTGATCTTGAGATCAGAAGCTCTTAATTTAGGACCACTATGATACCAACCTATTAACTTTTCCTTCGCATTAATTTTCTTGCACATTTCATTCATGTTTTCAATATAATTATGATCTAAAAACCATACGTCAGGGTTTTTCTCATCTTCCTCGAATGGCAAGGCAAAAGAATTAGTGACCCTAATAGTGGAGCTACTAGCATCACCCAAAATGACACCAACGCATCTTTTGTTCTCTTTTGTTTGTGTACGTTCGTAATGGTCTAAAGCGGATAGTAAGACCAGTGGTGCAATGGTAACTTTTTCGTGTTGTAAGGACATTGTAACTTACTTTCTTTTGTTTTCCTTTACTTTTTTATAGCTCTAAAAACTCACTTCCGATTAGCAGTAAGCACACAGGTATCCAGTATTACTATAGGTTTGTTTTTTGGTCACGCGATTGATTCATCGTCGATTCGACGTTATGTGCTATTTAATCACAATTTGCCACTGAAGGATCCCCGAACTTAGGTACAATTGATTTTCTCGTGATACGTGATTTGTAGCATTTAAAGTAAGTGATGCTTATATTGAAGGACTGTAACGGTGAAGAATTTGCGACTGTATATTAGGATGATTGTTCAGCTTTGTTTGCTGCGATAGTAAAGCTTCAAGTTTACCCCCATACCACAGAAATGCCGTTTGCTCAGATTGTTATTGGCCCACCGGGTTCAGGCAAGTCCACTTATTGTAACGGCTGCTCACAGTTCTTCAATGCCATTGGGAGACATTCTCAGGTGGTGAACATGGATCCCGCTAATGATGCTTTGCCTTATCCTTGTGCTGTGGATATCAGAGATTTTATAACGTTGGAAGAGATTATGCAAGAGCAACAGTTAGGCCCCAATGGTGGTTTAATGTATGCAGTCGAATCCTTGGATAAGTCTATTGATTTGTTTTTATTACAGATCAAATCGCTTGTAGAAGAAGAAAAAGCCTATCTTGTATTCGACTGTCCAGGCCAGGTCGAGTTATTTACTCATCACTCATCCTTATTCAATATATTTAAGAAAATGGAGAAAGAATTGGACATGAGGTTCTGTGTAATAAACTTGATTGACTGTTTTTACATGACGTCACCCTCACAATATGTCTCAATTTTACTGCTTGCACTAAGATCCATGTTGATGATGGATCTGCCCCACATAAATGTTTTTTCTAAGATAGATATGTTGAAATCATATGGAGAACTACCATTTAGACTAGATTATTATACAGAGGTACAGGATCTAGATTATTTGGAACCGTATATTGAAAAAGAAGGCTCTAGTGTATTAGGAAAGAAATACAATAAGTTGACCGACGCAATCAAAGAGCTTGTTTCTGATTTTAACTTGGTTTCCTTTGAGGTTTTGTCCGTGGATGACAAAGAAAGTATGATAAATCTCCAGGGTGTGATTGATAAAGCAAATGGCTACATATTTGGTGCGTCTGAGGTTGGTGGTGATACAGTGTGGGCAGAGGCTTCTAGGGAAGGTGCTCTTTTAACAAGTTACGATATTCAAGATAGGTGGATAGATAATAAGGAAAAGTATGACAAAGAAGAAGAAGAGAAACGTGTAATCTTGTTAAAAGAGCAAGAGCTGCAAAATAAAGCAGTTGACGTGAATGAAGACGATGAGTGGGAAAGTGCGCTCAAGGAATGGGAAGAAAAACAAGGTATGGATTTTGTTAGATAGTGTGGCTAGATATCTCTTTTTGTTCCTAACATGGATCTTATTCAACATTTCAAAACGTGTACATGAATATATACGCATGTAACTAATAACAGTGCATCACAAAAGGTCGTTGAGTTATTGATCAAGTTATACAGTCAACTGTAAACGATTTGATTCTAACTCCGAACATGATTGCATTTGTTCCTCGGGAGCCAGCGCTACCAATTATCACAGCCTGGTTAACCAGCCATTCCTTCCCTCGCGGCGACAGTAAAAGCGAGAGGGAAGAAAATAACCAGCGAACTGACAATGAGCTGAGGGATAAGAAGAGGTTAAAAGCGATCAGCACCGCACCAACCACATTTTGTATCTTTTATGGAGCAGTGATGCGGGGATTCTAATGTTTTTATGCGGATCTTAATATAAAATGTTGGAAGAATAGCACGCTACATCTTGTTGATAACACTTTTAAAGTTCCTTAGCTCATTTTTTAATGGAACAATGGAGCATTTAGAATTGTAAAATTAAAGTAGAGTAAAGAGAATTAACACAGAACGTAGTAATGCCAAGAAAATTTCTGGGCGATAGAATTGAAAGGAATATCGACGCGATCAGACCATCATCATTAACTTTAACACCTGAGGACTTGAAATATATTCCACCAATACCGCAATATTTTGAAGATGAGGATAATAAGGTGTTAAGTAGCGGTAAAGGTGAAAAAAGACTGTCTAAAAGATTTGGCGGTACGTTAATACTAAGGAAACGGCTAGAATCTGTTCCAGAATTGTTTTTGCATGATTTTAAGAAGAAGCCACGCTCCAAATTCGACGTGACTAAGGAGAAAAAGTTCAAGGGTATACGACCTTCCAAAGAAGCATTTGGTTCTCACGGTAGTACTCCATATCTACAAGAAAGAAAGAAGGTGGCTCCACTACCAATTCAAAGAAAATGTTTGCGTGGGCCAATAATGTCAAAGCACACATTAGTGCAACCCGTAAAGGAAAGGGAACATCCAGATCACATTATTGAGAGGGTGTTTGTTTCCCGACCAGCCCCGGTTTTGATGCCTGTACAAACCCTCACTCCAGTCAATCCGATCTCAGTGATGCAAGATGAGACGAAAGATTTTCATGGGAGAAACAAATATGGTAAAAGTGATAGTGAAATACTCTTTGACGAAATACTATCCGCCTATGAAAGTGTCTCTACGAACAACTCTACTGCGCTAAACTCGGAAATTGACAGAATTATTGATATATGTGCTTCAAAACAGATAACTGAAAAAAATGAAGCATTCCAAATTCCACAAATTATCTGTCCTGATGATACGGAGACTTTGTTTTCAGCGACACCGAAATTCAAGCATAACAATTTTAACGCATTGAATGATACCATTTCTAGCCCAGAATACACCACATCTGGAGGAAGTACGTACTCTGAACAGTGGAGTTCAGAAGATGAGTCATCTGAACTGGAGATTACCGAATGGAGCGCCAAAAAATTTGGAATGAGGTCATCTATTGTGTCTGATAGCACCAATGAGGAAGGCTATTGTACCGCAGCAGAAACTTTGCCCTCGACTATATCGGTAGAAGACCTGGATATACATAACGAGCTCCCAAAAACTAATTTAACGTCATCGAACAGTATATTATTGAACAAGTTTTCTATGAGAAAAATAAAAAAAGTAACTCTTGATCCACCAAAAATTATGCATATTGTGAGTTCCGACGAAGAAATTAATGGCGATGATGATAATGAGGAGGATACGACTTTGCGTGTTTTGCAAGAAAAAATTGACTGCATTGAGATTGCAAGTTGCAGCAGTAGCATATACAGTCGATAAATTTTTATTTCAGGTTTCCGTAAACACTAGATATATATGGTAGAACAAACTGCATTAGTAGATACTAGACTGCGTAATTGCATTAAAATTGATCGATAATGGACAAGTGTCTCAATTTCAGTAAAAGTCCCTGCTTGTGTTGCAGCATTTTACATTATTACCCGCCGAGGATCCCAATAAAGATCTGATGCGATTACATATAAACAAGATAGTTGGGCATAAAGAGCAATAATTTACTTACATGCTTGATTATAACTGTATAACTTCAAGTCTTCATTCCGGTAAAAATGGCACCCACGCAGTTAGAAATTAAAGTTAAGGCTCTCAAGAGACTCACTAAAGAAGAAGGCTACTACCAGCAGGAACTGAAAGATCGGGAAGCTAATGTGGCAAAACTTAAAGAGGATGAGTCTGTTGACCCATACGATTTAAAAAAGCAGGAGGAGGTTCTTGATGATACCAAGAGATTACTACCTACTTTATTTGAAAAGATCAAAGAATTTAAAGAAGACTTGGAGAAATTTCTAGAAACTTACCAAGGTACCGAAGATATAAGTGATGCGAAAACTGCCATTGCTTCTGCACAGGAATTACTGGCTTCTATATAGTCTATAAAAATCCCATTTCTTTCTTTTTGCATCTACTTTGTGCATGCCTTTATATATATTCTTTATATACAGACATGTTTATAGTGAACAATAAATTTCGCTAGAAAATGTACGGAATATAGTATGCAAAAGAAGAGTGGAAGGCAACTGTGAAAAAGTGCTTTCTATTTAAAAATTCTTTATTTCCATAACAAGAATCACACTGTTTTATTGTGATCAACTAAACATGGTTCAATCCCTTAATATGCATTCTCGACTTATAATGATACGGAGGTATGTGACATCACCGGTGACAAAAAGCGATTCAATTCAGTTACACAATTTAGTATCAACACCATTATTCAAAGCCTTGAATAACTGTTATCAATCAGGGATACTACAAATAGTGCAGGATGTTAATTGGAATACTGAAACAACATCTTCTAACTCTACAGAGCATTTGACTGTATCTATAAACTCAACTCGCTCTTTGCCAATGACTAAATTTCCCAAGAAAGAGATATTAAAACAGGTTAAATTGGACACCAAAGTCGGTCAATGGAGGAAATTTATGACAGGTTGGTTTAAAATCGGACTATACCTTCTAAAAAGCTATAAAACAGGGATTCAGGACACTTTTAAAGTATACTGGGATACAAGAAATGAAAAACGTAAATTCGACTTTAGAAATGGCGCTTTGGCCAAGTTGGTACGTGAAGTGGAAATGAATGAAGTTAATATCAAGCTATCGTTTTCGTCATTGTCCAAAAAAAGAGATGTAAAAGTTTTAGCAAGACCATTTTCAATTAATAGAAAGGCATTGGTAGAATTGATCAGACGAGATCAAGTTTGGAAGTTACCGTTTTTCTTCACTTTAGTTTTTATATTCGAAGAAATTAGTGCATTAATATTCACGTTTTTTCCACGTGTCTGTCCATATAATTGCTTAACTCCTGGTGGATACAAAAAGCTTTCTGACAGTTATATCAAGGGCACTACAGGCACGCAGGGGAACTATTGTCTGGGTCCCTTAGAGTTTAGTGAGCAAGGTACTATTAAGTATGAGTCACCATATGGTGTTCCTATAGAAGATTTGTATTGTTTCTTGACAAACTTTCCTCAAAGTATGATACCAAGCTGGAAGCTATACGTTTACAAAAAGTTAAAATCACAAAAATTACTTTGCAATGAAATAGAAAAAATCTATCAGTACTTGTTAGTCGATGACTGGTTATTGCTGCAGAATATACTAAAAACAGATGCGGAGACAAATAAAGTGGCGCTTAGTGGTAAGGAATTAGTAAATTGTATACTTGAAAGGAAACTTTATCGGATAGGTGATAATCTAAATGAAATGGTCAATGACAGGTTAGGCCAAAAGATCTTATTGAAAAGATTGTTTCTTTATTGGTCATTAAGGTATAACGATACTATATCATTCAACGGAAATTATACGTTCAGCGAAAAATGGGGTGTCAATAATATCTCATTGTTGAAGTATAATTCAGAATTAGTGATTACGAATGATATCTAAGAAATGAAAATTAATACGAAAATATTCAATCTGTAAAAAAAGGTTCAAAGAAAATATTCGAACTTATTGGACACAAATTAGAACAGTATTCTAACATAAATAAAGGTTCTTGCTTTCCGAGCAAAGGGCAATGTTACTCTATATTGTATGTATAATGGTACTCTTCGGTATATATAATATATATATTTTCATCAATCGTTTCAATTAGAAAATAAGAAAATTAAGAGAAAATAGAAAATACAATTAAATTAAATTAATCAAAAAAAGAAGTGAAAATAACTGCAAAGTTCGTATCAAACCTTGTAGGTCTCTAAGTGAGCGTTCTCCTCCCTAACTAACGTATGGTGATGGCCAGGCGCTCTGATAACTTTATTTTTGGAATCCATGGTACAGGCAGCAATGGAAGAGAACCATTCGTCATTAAAAATGTCATCAAGAGTAGCTCTTTTCTTTGGATCCACTTGTAGAATACGAGACATGATAGGTCTTGAAGCATGGGGCAGTAGACGTAATAAACGGTATGGACCGTGAATGATTTTCTTATGATGGGGGCCTCTATGTTGCTGGCTCGATTTATTATCAGAAGCAATACTATGGGGTTTGTCTTGATGCTGACGGTGTTGTTGTTGTTGTTGTTGTTGTTGTGCATTATTTTGGGAAGTTACACCGGAAGTAGCATTGGAAGAAGTGTCAACGTTAGCATCGACTTTAGCATTGCATTCGGACCCAATGGCGCAATCACTATTATCATTGCACTCTACCTTATTACTGCAATTCACTTTATCACTACAATCCGCATCAACGTGGGCATCCGTCTTTTTATCATTTACGAAAACTTTTACATCGCTAATTTCATTCTTATCTGCCTTAATACTCGTAGTACTTTCCTTGTCATTATCTGCTGTGCTTTCTTTATCCCTGTTGTTATCGTTTTCATCATCATCCGTATTTCTTTCTTTAATTTCTGGTTTCCTGTTGTCCTTATCCTGTATAGGAGTTTTATTTGTGATTCCATTTTGAACCGCTTTCATGTTCGCTTCATGAACTGGTAGTTGCTGACTAATAGCGGAACAGTCGTTATGATTTAAGAATCTTTGACGTTTTTCCTTTCTTTCCCTCAGTAACTCTTCATGATGCTTGGCAGATTCCACGTAATCATGTTCCATATCATCCGGCATACAATATAATCTAAAATTATCGTCTGAATCTCTAGGAGCCTTCCATGGAAACCTTTTAAGCATCATGCAACAGTATATGATACCAATAGACCATATGTCGACGCACTGAGGGTCATAAGATTTAGTGGAAGTGATCACTTCTGGCGCCAAGTAAGGATCACTACCTACGATTCCGTGAGCCATTGTCACGCCATCTTCAAAAGGATATCTAAACACAACAGCGCTACCAAAGTCAATTAGTTTCAAAATCCCTTGAGAGGTCATGACACAATTGTCTAATTTCAAATCTCTGTGTGCTAACCCCATAGAATGTAAATATTTGACACCTTCGGTCAATTGTTTCAAGCAACAATTAATCTCGCCACGGGACATTTTACCGGTCATGACAACGGCAAAAAAGTCAATCGGACAGTATTCCATAACTTCATAGTATTTGTTTTGTTTGGAATCAGAAAAAACGTCAACAGTCTCGATAACGTTTGGATGATGTAGAGTCGAACCGATACAAAACTCTGCAGTACACTTCTTGGCATACTCTTTCACACTTTCACTTGGTTTTCTCGGTCTAAACTCTTTAACGGCAAAGGTGGCACCATCAGTGGGTCTCACAAGAACTTTAACGGACCCACCTGCACCAGAACCCAATAATTTACCCAACTTCCCGTATTTCTGAGCCAGAATACAATCATCATGATATATATTGATATTATTAGACAAAGACAAAATGGAATCCGTACTTGGCGGTATAGCAGATTGAGTATGGGCGTAGTGGTCTGTAAAGCCATGGGGATGCTGAGCACGATAGTGGTTATTCAAGTTGACTGTGGAAGTTGACTTTGAAGGTGGGGGAGAATGAGTGCTATGTTTCTTCGAACGAAGTTGAGACATGGATAGTTTTTTATTTACAGAGGGTCTAAAGAACCTTTTCAATTCTGCCATAGAGTGGGTTTGCTTTGGCGATGCCGGAGAAGTATAGTCGTGGAGCCCGTGAGAGATGTTATGATGGTGACTTGTTTCACAGTTATTGTTGTTGTTGTTGTTTGTAGAGGTACTAGTTCCATAGGAATGGCTATGACTGCTGTTATTGAGATTTGTCGTAGTATAATTAGTAGTAGTTGTCGTAGATTTCATGGAATCTGTAGATTTCTCGCTCCTTAGCGAGTCATTACTTTGTTTCCTACCAATGAAATTTAAGAAAGATTTAGAGCTCCTGATCAACGGCGGTGGATTATTGGACGAGTTTTCGCGGTCATGGTGATGGTCATTATGATGACCATGAAAAGGATTTCTTGATAATAGGTTAGGCATGTTTATACGGAAAACAGTGGAACCGTGCAATTACAATTATCGAAGTATTACTATTTTGGTCCGGATCAACTCTTAGCGGCAGTAGTAAAAAGTACTCGAATCGCACTATTTTATTTAGTTCTGGCTTGTAACAGGTCTTGAAAGTTGACGTATACCGTTACTAATATCCTAATTTTATTGCTTTTACCGCTTTCTTTATGGAAAAGTGGCAAACTCTTAGATTTGGAAATTCTTTACTATTCTAGAAAAATAGGAGGTGAGGAAGATTTCTAAGCTTTCTGAAAAAAACAGGAAAATGTAGAAAGAGGTCCAGAAAACCGAAAAACCAGTACTTATGAAAAATAAACGAGCTTTGCTCTATTTGAGAAACACTCCTTTAGGTGTGTTCGAGTTGTCTTGAGTGTATTTGTTCCAAAAACAATTGTATAAATGGCTCTATATGTTGAATCTCACTAAACCTCTCTTATAGATTTGTCACAGTGGAATATATAACCAAATAGAATTAGGCGAAGAAAAAGAAAAGGGGCGAGCGACAACGTAGGGGTCAGGCGGAAGAGTAAGCGCTTGTTGGCAATATAAGAGGCAAAAGCACTGATGCAAGAGTACGGTGACCAAAGGAAAATAAAGAAAGGCTACGATATTGATGGATTTATGAATCAAGACACAAGACTGTTTTGTATAGTCAGCAAAACCGGCTTGTGTTTGTGATTCATGGATCAGTGAAACGGTAGCGAATAAGCACCAATGGAAAAAAAGAAAACACTACGCACACATGCACGCTTAAGATAAAAAAAGCACAGGTATGGTGGTAGTATTAGGACAGCCAGGCACAAACTACTGCGAGATAGCTAAAGACCCTTCCGTAAACCGCTCGGATAAACTAATTTGTCCTTTAGCGTGACACGGATTATACGCGGGGATCCGGCGTTATAAGCCACGGCCCGTCTCGTCCGCGTGGTTTTTTATTCTAGCTCCACGTAAATTATCAGCTTGCCTTTTTCCGGCTTCTAGAAAACTAGGAAAACAAAAAAAACAGACTGAGAAGAAAGAAAAAACAAAAAAACATCCCGGTCTTTTGCGTGCCGAGAATTTTTCTTTTTCTTTTCTTTTTTTATTCTTCAACTCTAACAGTAGCAGCCGCTGAATACCCGGATTAGTCGTCATGGCAACAGCAATATAAGGATAAGTAAACAAACGAACTACAGTACTTCAGTCTTTCTTGGTAAAGTACGATTTGATCCTTAAACGGCTTCTCGAAAAGCATTTACATCTGGTTTCCCTATCTATTGCACTTCCCTTCAAGGGTATCCGCTTTCTTAAGAGGTGTGGGATGTGGGTGTTTTGGAATTATTTTTGTTAGTAAGTCGTGCATATCGCACTAGTTTCTTTTTTTTTATTTGGCAAGTCTTGTACATTATATACGTAATCATACCATGGGGCAATTGTCACCTCCAAGAGTGACTGATTGACCGGCTAGACTCTCCACCCATTTGTAAGTGTATATATACTCGTACGTATAGAAACACGTAGGAAAAAAAAGTTGATATGACCGATTGGCAGCAGCAGCTCCCTTTAACAGTCACACAGAAAAATGAGCTCGATAAAAGTGTGCTGCGATATTTGAATTGGAATTACAAACAAAGTGTACAGCACGAGCACGCTCAAGACCACGAGAGTGTCCGACGTGCCATTGTAACTCTATCAACTTTTCTCTTACAGGAACCCGTGGACCAGCAAGAATTCATCAGAAGCTATGACACCGACAAGGAAAGCATGATAAATATTGATGAGTTGCTATTGCCAAAGAAGTGGAACTCAATTGTTAGACTGCAGCGAAAAATAATTGAGTTGGAACAGAACACAGAGATCCTAGTGTCTCAGATTAATGATTTAAATTCGCAAGTGTCAGAACTGGCACAGTCCATGCCTTTTACCAGTAAGGGCAATGACGCACAAAATGTTTTGAAATGGGTACCGAAAAAACTACCAAATTGCTTAATTAATGTCGAATCATCAGTTACTTCCGTCAAGTTGCACCCTGATTTGCCGATAGTATTTGTAGCTACAGATCATGGGAAATTATACGCATTCGATATATTCAACTACACCATTCCTCTAGCGTCTCTACAAACTCATACTAAGGCAATTACTTCGATTGATGTATTGTTTACCAATTTCACAAATTCCAGTAAGAAGAACTACTTGGTGATAGTCACTGCATCCAAGGATTTGCAGATTCATGTTTTCAAATGGATTTCGAACGAATGCAAATTCCAGCAAATTAGGACTTTATTAGGTCATGAACATATTATCTCTGCAGTAAAAATCTGGCAGAAAAATAACGATATTCGTATTGCTTCTTGCTCCCGAGACCAAACTGTAAAGGTTTGGGACTTCAATAACGGCTGGTCCTTGAAATCATTTCAACCTCATTCTCAGTGGGTACGTTCCATTGACGTTCTAGGTGACTATATATTATCTGGATCCCATGACACTACATTGAGACTAACACACTGGCCATCCGGTAATGGTCTAAGCGTTGGTACAGGTCATGAATTTCCAATAGAAAAAGTGAAATTTATTCATTTCATTGGAGATCCTGCTAGTACAAGATTTAGGAAACCATCAGCCGCCCAGTATGAAAATTTTGGGGTACAGTACTGTGTTTCAGCATCGAGAGATAGAACGATAAAAATTTGGGAAATACCTTTACCCAGATTAATCGCCCATAGAGCACCCATACCGAATCCTACAAATTCAAATTTCAAGTGTGTTCTTACTTTGAAGGGTCACCTTTCGTGGGTCAGAGATATTTGTATTCGAGGACAGCATTTGTTTTCTTGTGGTGATGATAAATCTGTAAGATGTTGGGATCTAAACACCGGACAATGTTTACATGCCTGGGAAGGGTTGCATACAGGATTTATAAATTGCTTGGATTTGGATGCAGACTTCGATCCTAATGTTACGCCAAGGCAAATAATGGTTACCGGCGGTTTGGACTGTAAGTCTAGCATCTTTATCAGATAATTTTGAGTTCTGTAATCTTGCTTTTACTTTTTTTTTGGCATTATTTTTTTTTTTCACTTTGGTTGACGTTTCCAAGTACTTACTGAATTAGTATTAATAATATATAGTAAAATTCTACGTTACTATATAGTAGAAACTACTTATTATTTAACCAAGTATTTAGACGTTTCGCTTTTGAAAAAGTCCTAGATCTTAACTTGAAGCAGAAGAGCTGGCACTAGCAACAGCAACTTCCATGTCTTTGTACTCGAAGGCGAATGGTTCATATGGTAAACCTTCACCCACAAAAAACTTGGACATAGATTCAACCCAGTGTAAACGTAAGGAATGTAACATAGCAGATGTACCTTCCATTAAAACAAGAACAGCACATGTTAGTGCGAACCACATGGAGAAAAGCGCAACTGTCATGAACACTCCTAAGAATCCTCTGAACCCAAATGCAATTTGAATTGTCATTGTCCATAAAACACTAGACAATTGAGCATGTGCCAATGATAAAGCCCATAAACGCAAATAAGATGCTGTGTGGGAGACACAGTTCAAACAGAATTCAATTGTATGAATAACTTGATGAATCATAATGTCACCAAAGTCTTCACCATGAGATCCAGAACCAACTTCTTCTTCTGCAGAGTCATCAGCATCCATTGCAGAAATCAATTGCTGTGCTTCCAAATCCTCAGAACTAGCATCTGCTTCAGTTGATGGTAATGGTTCGTGAGACTTTCTTTTATGAGTGAATTTGAAATGCAATGGTTTTACCAGTAACAGCCAAGGGATACAAACCAAGGCCATCAATAATAAAATCACTTGGACCTTTGCCTGATGAGGGTATAATTCATCGTCAATAGTTCCCGGCGATAAAAACATGTTAATAAGCATGTTCAATAATCCTGGTGCGGGTCTCCCGTCTTTGACCCAGTCAACAGCCCATTTGTAAACAATACAAACAGAAAGATATCCGAAAATGCCTTGCATAAATAGCAAGCCAGGAATAAAGTTACCAATGATGTCAATCAAGGAGTTAAAGTATAAGTGGTTGGCCAAAGAAAAGAAATAGGAGTAAGTCATATGAATGAACCCCATTAAAATTGACAGCTTCATTTTGTAAGAGTTGGAAAATAACAAAGCGTTCTCAGTTCCGTGCCAAGCCCAATCCAAACCAATAGGGTATGTTCCCACCGAAGTGGCCGTAATACTTTCACCCTTTTCCCAATGATCAGGCCACTTCCAGCCTGACTTGAAAATGGTCATTGTTTTAGAGAAAATATCGTTGTAAAGGAAACCTGTATACATGGAAAAGACACCCATCAACAAAATAATATATCTGCCGGTAAAAGCCATATCAAAAATCTCACCTCTTTTCATTTTGTTGATTTTGTTTTCATTCAACACAAGAGATAATGCGGCTAGAGTCATTAAAAACCCGTGGCCCATATCACCAAACATGATAGCAAACATGAATGGAAAAGTGACAATTGTGGGCAAACCAGCATTGATTTCTCTATATTGTGCGATACCGTAACAGTCACAAATACTTTGGAAACCAGCAGTAAACTTATTGGTTCTATGGAAAGTAGGTGGAGTATGGTTCGTATCCAATACTTGGATGATAGATGGAACATCAATTCCCAATCTCGTGATCATTTCACCAAGACGGGCTTGCAAAGTAGCCATTTCGTCTCTTGGTATCCAACCTTCAGCGATTAAAATTTTTCTATTCGTATCATAGTTAGATTTATTCAAAATTTCAAAAATTGCCTTTTCACGGGTGATGTCTTGAAACCAAGAGTCCAACTCTTTGGCAATGGCGTATAATTCGCTTTCTAAAGTAGTGGAAGTAGTCTTCAAGACTGTATACAAATCGCTCAAGCTCTTGTTGACTTTGGCCAACTGTTGTGATCTACCTTCGTTGGAAGAGTCGACTTCGTAAAGATTGGCATCCAATGATTCCGCAATTTTTCTAATCCTTTTGATAATTAGATCACCATGGGAAAACACGATGAAAGCATTTTTTTGTTTATACTCCTTGGTTTTGACATCATACACAGGTTCCCCAATTTCAGCAGTTTTGAAGAAAAGGTTACCTCTTAATACTCTCCAAAGAATTTGTTCTAAGGTAGCAACTTTTTCTCTTGAAATAACACCAGTAACGTAATTCACAGAGGCACCAATGGCAGCTGCAATGTTTTCTCCATTAGCGTCGATCATATCTTCATCCATATAGGAAGTGCTGTCGATATTGTCGCCCTTCAAGAAAAATTCATCACCTGATTGTAAAATAAAGCGATATTGTTCTAAATCATTTTTTTGGACTTCAATTTGTTCGGTTGCATCCTCCATTTGAATCAATCTTTCTTCCAAATAAGAGGCGTTTTGAACATAATCGTCTATCACAGAACCGCTTGGTGGAACGTACAATTCACCTGATCCATCCAAATATTTGTCCGTATCTCCCTCGTAAAGCTTTATGTCGTGTTTCTTCAAAAGAGAATAAAAGTACCGATACTGTCTTTCCACATTATCTAGCCTTCTAATTTCGTTCACGAAAGTTCTTTGAAACGCACGCACTTTAGAGTTCAAATCCCGAAATTGTACAAGACCCAATTGGCCCAAAGTATAAGCAGAGTCTCTTGAAATTTCTTGAGGAATATAGAATTGGACTAAAGCCATTTCAGCTGAGCGAAAAATCGCTTCCTCCTTCCCAGACATTATTTCCCCTTGTGTAACTTTTGGATATATTTTTCTTCGATTCAAATGAAAAGGGATCTAAAGCTTGACCCTCACTTGTTGTATAGAGAGTAAAAAGTTAGCAAATGTTATGCAAGATAAAAGCTAAGAACTTGTATGGACCTTTATTATTTTGTAACCATTAAAAGGGTTGCAATCAGGAAGAAAGGTTTTCTTTCATATCAACTTATCTGATTTTTTTTTTTTTGCCCATTTTTTTTTTTGACGCATTAATCGTTGATAACGATATATATACATATGATGAGAGTGTGGTACCCAACAATATAGCTTGACAGGTGGATTATGAGTGGTAATACATATACCAAGACACATAGGTATTACATTTAATTTATTATTTTTTCTTCATCTATCTGATACTTATTCTATCAACATGTAGCTTTGTTTCTTCACTTCTAAATACCTCTGTTAAAGTAAACTTTTTCAATTGCCTTCCCGTCTCTATCCTTCTTACCTTGTAATTCAGGTTCTAACTTACTCAAATGGATTGCCTGTCTTTGAGGAAAGATACCCAATGCAAATGGCAAAGCAGAAAACATTGTGACTGAGATCAACCCCAAGTTTGCCAAAGTTTGCACACCAAGAGACTTACCTTTCAAGACACTGCGTTGTAGTCTAACTAAAATTAAAGGTGGGATAACCATTGTCGGGGTAGCGTTGATGACTCTACTTAAGGCAGTTTCACCCACTGCCATGAATGCAGCCTTTTTTGATTTTCCAACCTCGTCACCATTCGAGTCAAACACAGATATACCCTTTCTAATTTCGTTACCTCTCATTAGGAAGACGTTGACAATACCAGCACTGACCACGGCGGCAAATGGCACCAGACGACCTAAGATCAATTTCGAATGTGGAGAAATGTTCTTTAATCTGGGCACCAGGTTGTTGAGCCCCAAGGCAACCCCACACGATGCAGTCACAGCGGCAGCGTAGTTGGTGAGCAATTGGGACGTTGACATCGGATGAGACTTGTTGGCATTGGCAGAATTAACGGCGACGTTTAACGATTGATTCGCCCACTGCCAAAAGACCGTCCCTGCCGTTCCTAACCCTGGTGTTAGCATCCCTACGGTGACAACTAGGTTAGACAACACGTTGGAAGACATACGGAAGGGCAGAAGAACAGTCTTTCCTGTATCCGGATGAACGGTAGAGTCCAGTTGCTTCTTGGCACGCCAGAACTCCGGAGTAGTCTCTTTTAATTCACCGTGACGATACGCACTAATGATCTCCCTGGCGTGTGCCAGGTCCTTTTCAGTAGTTAGCAACATGGTCGGATCCGAAATCTCTGCACAATGGCGGATTCTACCCCAATACGTGGACAAGTCATAGCGGGATTCGGGCAAGTCGATGGGCCCGGGGACTGATGATGCCATTTTTATCTATGTTGTTTGCGTTTGTTTCGATAGCTTATGGCTGTTCTATAGTAACATGAAGTAATAGAAAGCGTTCACAGCTATAACCCAATTGTGAAGACCTAACAATTTCATGTCCGATTACCCCAGGCGCTGGGCAACGGACGGTCCGGTACCGGAGGCCAGTGCCGGGAAGAAAAGTTTTTTTTTTCTTCGCCTCAAGCAATATTAGTATAAAAGGGGCCGACACAGCTGCAATTGTAATAGGATTGATCTTCTTCCGTAGTTAATATTAGCTTTGGTTCAGGTTTAAAAAGGGCATGATACATATTAAACATGCCTTCTATTCACTGTGCCATCTTACATCCGTAGGTGATCAGAGGGGAAAAGAAGAGCTAGAGCAACTCCCACACTCATGAGCGTCCTCATACTGTTCTGGGCGCTTCTCTCAGGTGCATCTTTTAGCATCTTTCATTGGCCCAGATCGGTAGCTGCGCAAGCGAGATATTCTTTTCATTCATTTATATCCATCTGTAGTAAACTTCTCCTTGTATTTCAAATGGATCAGTTTCATTTCCAACGAGTAGTTGAGCAGTTGAACGCTTCTTATTTTACGTAACAAGAGTGGGCGTATTTTTGTTACCCGGATATAACATCGAAAATTTTTGAAAAATTTTCGAAATGTCTGCTCATCTCATCGCCAACTGTGAGAACAGTGGGAGGAATAAGGCGATCTGTATGTTCATAGACATGTAGTATATGTTCGCACGCCAAAACATTGCAAAGAACTTCAGTAACTCTTCCATCGAAACCACACAAATTTACTATGGCAGAAGATAAGTCGCAAGTTAAAATCAGGTTCTTCACTCGTGAGAAAGATGAAGCTCTACATGTTCAAGATACACCAATGTACGCTCCTGTCTCATTGAAGAGATATGGGTTGTCTGAAATTGTCAATCATTTATTGAGCTCGGAAAAACCTGTTCCTTTTGATTTTTTGATTGACGGTGAGCTGTTACGTACTTCATTGCACGATTACTTAACCAAGAAGGGTTTATCGAGCGAAGCCTCATTGAATGTGGAATATACTAGGGCCGTTCTTCCACCATCCTACTTAAATAGCTTTAGTAATGAGGACTGGGTTAGCTCCTTGGATGTAGGTGACAACTCCAAACATATCATCAGTGGTTCTTACGACGGTATTGTTCGTACTTGGAATTTATCTGGTAATGTGCAAAAGCAATACAGTGGTCATTCCGGTCCTATCCGTGCTGTCAAATACATTTCAAATACAAGATTAGTTTCGGCTGGTAACGACCGTACTTTGAGATTATGGAAAACCAAAAATGATGATTTGAAGTCAACCACACAAGAACAGGCACAAGAGGACGGTGATGATGAAGAAGCAAACATAGAAGACGGTAAGACATTGGCTATCTTGGAAGGCCATAAGGCACCAGTAGTCTCTATTGATGTTTCAGACAACAAAAGAATACTATCTGCGTCTTACGATAATTCTATTGGATTCTGGTCCACTGTTTACAAGGAGATGACTGTTGTGGATCCATTAGAAGATATAAACAATCCGAATAATAAAATATCGACTGCTGCTAGAAAAAGGAGAAAGCTAATTATGAAAGATGGTACAATTAGGAGACGTGCCCCGCTTTCTCTATTAGAATCTCATACAGCCCCTGTAGAACAAGTGATTTTTGATTCCTCCGATAATACTGTCGGTTATTCAGTATCTCAAGATCATTCTATTAAGACATGGGATTTGGTTACTGCAAGATGCATAGACACAAGAACCACATCTTACTCGTTGCTTTCCATCGCACAATTGCCTAGTTTGAACTTGTTGGCATACGGGTCCAGCGCCAGACATATCACATTGCATGACCCACGTATAGGAGCATCTTCTAAAGTTACACAGCAGCAACTAATTGGTCATAAGAACTTCGTTTCTTCGCTGGACTCGTGTCCTGAGAACGAGTATATATTATGCTCAGGTTCTCATGATGGGACCGTGAAGGTATGGGACGTCAGATCCACTTCTCCCATGTACACCATAACAAGAGAAGACAAATCGGTTCAAAAAGGTATCAATGACAAAGTCTTCGCTGTTAAATGGGCTGAAAAGGTGGGTATTATCAGTGCTGGTCAAGACAAGAAAATTCAGATAAATAAAGGAGACAACATCTTCAAAAATTGAGGAGAACTTTTGTTTTATTTATGTAAAATAATATACAGTATACCTAAAATAGACTTGGTTTCGGAGATAGCTTTCGTACCCTCGTTGTTACCGCCTTCTTCTGAATTAAAAAAAGAAAGAAAATGCCTAAAAATAATATTTGTATAATAATGTATATGTGTATGAAACCTCTATAAAGTTACCTGGGTGAATCTTATCCAATTTCCCCCCAGATTAGTATTTGAATATATGCAGTCGTTTTTTGTCTTTTAAAACTTGTTCAAACAATTCTAGCGGAAGTATCAGCGACCATTCCCGAATATGAGTAACCATCTTCGGTATCTTTGACAGCTGAGTATAAACTGTTGGAAATGGGCTCATTATGATTTTGTTGCTGTTGCCCGCCCTCGTGATCAAAAAAGGCAGGAAGCGGCTGTGTATGAGTTCTGCGCAACGATAGTCTTTCGCCCGCTTTCTCTCTAGTCGAAGGGTCCGTTTCCATGGTCCTCAGCGTGGCCATTCTTGTTAGATTTAATTCACCATCTGCAGTATTCAGTTCATCGATATCACCTTCGGTCTCAGCTTCTTTTTGCATAGCAGCATAACCAAACTGTGACTTGTGTCTTAACTTACTCCCCCATTTCTCGAAAACCCATGGGATTGGAATCATTACAACACAAAGTAAGGCAAATAAAGTGCTTGCCCACTTGATTTTCATTTTAGTGTACATTTGGATTGTAAATAATGGGAAAACACTACTCATAACGTATCTTAATAAATTGTTTGCAGCCAAACAAGATGCAACGGTTAATGGTGGATAACATGTGGAGAAATACATCAAAACACTGAAAAAAATCAAAATCAAACCAAAGCCAAAAGGCACACCGGCAGCTACCGGGGCCATCCAATGCACATCTGGTCTAGCAGTCCATGCTTGCCAAAATAAACCAATAGGTAATGCTACCGAACCAAATTTACAAGCAATTAGGAACTTTTCTGGAACTACTGGCAACAGCTTACCAGTGTTTGGATCTCTTGCGCCTCTGTAAGGAGCAGTTCTCTTAGAGGTTCTCTCATCTTCACTCAGTGGAGGTGTACCAGCAGGTGCTTTAGGGAAAAGATATTTTCTATCGAGATAAAGGTAGAAGAAAGCAGCTATCCATAAACCGACACCAATACCAATAAATGGTAACCCAGATACGCCCATACTCATATGGTAAACACCACGATAAATAACGGCGTATGCTTCAAAAAATCCAAATAAGATGGCAAAGATGAAAGCGACATAAACACTGAAAACAAAAACAATTGGTTCAACTACAAGCATTTTTAATGGTCTTAAGATTGTAACAGTCACGGTAGTTTTCATGAATTCCTTTTGATCCTCCCTACTAAATTTCTTCAGAACCATATTTCTCTTTTTGGCACGCTTTCTTAGAATAATACCTTTATGGGTCTCGGGCATTAGAGCAATAAAAGGTAATATTAACCCACCAGCAATCAGTTGGATCCATTCAGACCAACGCCAGCCTTTGGCTTGAGTGGCAAACCCTGCCATAATAGGTGATAAAACAGGCCCTAGAAATGGAGATAAAACAAAATATGTCATTGCAACAGAGACTTGATCTACGTCAAAAATATCCAGAATGGTACCTGATCCAACGGATAAGGCTGGGGATGCAAACACACCAGATAAAAACCTCAAGGGCAGGATAATCCTCATATGGCCGTTGGACAAACCAACACCCATAGTGAAAAGCATTGAGATAGGCAAGGAAAACAAATAGATTGGTTTACGACCAAACACTTCACTTAATGGAGCACCAATGACAGTCGATAAACCCAGAAGATAGAAGGTCAACCCAGCAAGAGCCAGCGTCTGGTTGACGTGGTATTTTGCCACCAACTCCGGTACAGATGATACATAAAGGGAGCTACCCATTGTGACGACCAAACAAAGGAATGCAGAAGTCATAGTAGCGTACCATTTCTTCCATGAAGGCCAATTGTGTGGGTTGTCTGGATCATCGGGCCCATCCCAATCGAGATTTCTTGAGTCGATTGGCTCACTATTTGTAGTACTGCTCGAGTCTGCATTTGAATTGGATCTCTTTTCATCCTCCATGATGGATCCTGTCGAAGAAGATGAGGAATCTAAGTTACCACCATTAGCTAAGTTTTCATTTGGAGCTTTTGAATCTTGGTTTATGTTTGTTTGGAATCTAGAGTTAGACTCGGGTCTCGTCAAAGGAGAAGTCATTATTGAAATTTTGAATATGTATATATGTGCTATCTGTGTGTGTCTATGAGTGTCTTGTATGATATACTTATTCTTGTCTTCAATGAACAAGTTGAAAGAAGAATGATTTGTGTCACGAAAATCAAATCTAAAGATATACTATTCCATACAGGTGAACATATATATATATATATATTCTTAAACTCAAGTGCCTGATAGCATCCTTAGTGTTAAAAGCACTAGGCACATTGTGCGAGTGCGAGTATGCAATCATTTCAGTGTTTCCCTCATTTGACATAGTGTCGCAACGCGGATTTAAGGTGAGCCGTCCGGGGCTTTTAAGTGGAGCCCCTGCAGCTCCGTGAAGACGGAACCGCACAGGGCTATTACCTCGGCGATAGATAAATTATCCGAAGCGGGTCATCATTCGGTAATAAGAACCACTACGCCCGGCCCCACCGGCATGGCTCTATTTTTGAGATCCGTGGAAGTTAACCATTGGAGGTAGCTTGCAAAAACGAGTTCACGTCCAGCTGAAGCATTCTGAAAGAATAATACAGTCAATGATTGATTTCTTTCTATTTTTCTTTTCTTTCCAATGGCTTGTCGCTCATAGTTTGTAGGAGTTGCAATTGAAAAAGTTAGGATCAAACAACACTCCGTTATACCCTTTTATATTTTGATCCTCTCAATTGAGGTGTTTACCCCAATACTTTTCAGGATCCTATTGTAGTCCGTTTTATCGCATTTCTTAACTCCCGGGCCGCGATCCCGTAGTTCTTACAGAAACAGCCGCCGTGATAAACACACAAAACTAGAAAAAAAGATAAACAGAGAAAGGAAGAACAAAGAGCATTACGTGATTCTTTACATATACAAGATTCGGGTAAATATTCAAAGAATGTGGCTTTTAAGCTAAGAGCCTTCTGTGACCGTTTTGATAAACTTCCTTCAGGCATACTACTTATGCTTTCCTGGACATGCTTTCGAAGAACGAAGAACGAAGAACGAAATATGTTCGTATGAGTTGCAATCAAAATGAAATTTACTTAGATTACTGCTCTTAGCACGCGGTTTTAACATGGGACCTTGATTAGTAAATCACATGAACTAATACTTTTCTTTTTCGCCCATCGGAAGGGAAACTAAAAATACAAAAATGTAAGGAAAAAAAAAAGAAAAAAGAAATTCAAGATGTTATACGAAGAAACAGTTCAGCTAGAACTGTACAGTTCATTAGGTAACCTATTATGAGTAAATATTGTCTGTAGATATAACTAGAATTGCATGCTAAAAGAAACACTTAGAAGTTGCTTTAATATGTCTAAAAAAGTTATAGTTATTGCTGGTACGACAGGAGTGGGCAAGTCTCAATTATCCATACAATTGGCCAAACAATTCAATGGTGAAATCATCAATTCGGACTCGATGCAGGTTTATAAAGATGTACCGATCATGACAAACAAGCATCCGCTTCAAGAAAGGGAGGGTATTCCTCATCATGTAATGAACCATGTCGGTTGGTCAGAAGAATACTATTCGCATCGTTTTGAAACCGAATGCATGAAAGCTATTGAAGATATTCACCAAAAAGGCAAAATACCCATCGTTGTTGGAGGTACGCATTATTATTTACAGACCCTTTTCAATAAGAAAGTGGATACAAAGTCGTCGGACCGTATTCTCACAGCGAAACAGCTTGAAATTTTGCAATCTACTGACCCCGATGTCGTTTACAACACTCTTTTAGAGTGTGATCCTGATATAGCTAGTAAATACCATCCTAATGATTACAGAAGAGTGCAACGGATGCTCGAAATTTACTATAAGACAGGCAAAAAACCAAGCGAAACATTCAATGAACAAAAAATTACTTTGAAGTTTGACACCCTATTTCTATGGCTATACAGTAAGCCTGAACCACTTTTCCAGAGACTGGACGATCGGGTCGACGACATGCTAGAAAGGGGCGCCTTACAGGAAATTGAACAGCTATACGAGTACTACAATCGAAACAAATTCTCGCCGGAGCAATGTGAGAATGGTGTTTGGCAAGTTATTGGCTTCAAAGAATTCTTGCCATGGTTAAGCCGAAAACCGGACGACAGTACAGTCCAATTGGAGGATTGTATAGAACGAATGAAAACCAGAACGCGCCAGTACGCTAAAAGACAGGTGAAATGGATCAAGAAAATGCTTATACCCGACATCAAAGGCGATATTTACCTGTTGGATGCAACCGATCTTTCTCAATGGGATGTCACTGCCTCCCAAAGAGCAATTGCTATTTCCAACAATTTTATTAACAATGTGCCTATCGAGCAAGAAAGAGCACCTGAAGACCTGCGGGACCTGTTGTCCGAAGGTGAAACTACGATGAAAAAATTGGCTGACTGGACACATTTTACTTGCAATGTCTGCCGTAACCAGGATGGTAAGAATGTTGTGGCTATTGGTCAGAAGTACTGGAATATTCATTTGAGCAGCAGAAGACACAAGTCCAACTTGAAAAGAAGCGCTCGGCAAGCTGATTTTGAGAAATGGAAAATACATAAAAGAGATAATGTCGAATAAGCATGCTTAGAAATGAGTTTATTTGAGTGTGTACATCTACATATGTAAAGATGGGTTTAGTGGTAAACAAGGAGAATAGGTTAACAAGTAGTTTATAGATAAGTAAGCGCAGGTATTTTTGATCTTTAGATATTTAGACTTTCGTCGAGCTTATTTCTTTCCTCTGTTCTTGCTGCGTCATATTCCTGTACCTCGTTGTAAAACTTGCTTGTGGAGTTAATCAAATTTTCGTAGAATGACGTACCAGCGTTTAAATTTTCTTTAACCTCATCAAGCAGTTTGAGAGAGTATTTCAGATCTTCGATGTACAATTCTCTGGGATCGATTCTTTCTATTTTTTTTGTTTCAGCCGCACTTCCAGGTGCATTGTTCTTCTCTTTTAGCACTATTTCCTCGATGAGCTTTTTATTTTCTTGTTTAGTGCTATTAACGTATCTTAGATCCTCGTCGAAGTATTTCAAGTGATCTGTGAAAATGGACTCAAAGTCGATTGTACCACTGTTCTTGTATGATGAAATGATCTTTGAAAGCACTCTATATTCTGAGGATTTACGCTTAGTCTTTTTAATATATTCGTTTCTCTCCTGCATTACTTTTTTGATCTTATTCGTCAAAGGATCATTGGGTTCCGGTAATCTGATCTCTGATGTTATCAAGTTTTTATCGATGCTTTGAAAAAAATTATCTGTTTGTTTGTCAATCGCACTACCTTGACCAAGATATCCTTTCAGTGTATTCAATTTTTCGTAATATTTTGTGTTGATAGTTGAAGATTCGGGTAAAACCCAATGCAAAGTCCCGTGTTTCAGACGGAGCTGGTTATCAGTGAATGCTTCATCGTTTAAAATTTGCTCAATTTTGTCAAGTTCAGTTTGAACATTTTTATTATTGGTATGGAGGTTATTCAACAATGTTTGATATTGACTCAGTTCTGCTTCACTTACTGTTATAAGTTCCTGTGGTATTTCAAAAGTAGTCATGGACTCTTTCAAAAGTTTATTCAAGGAGATGAGAGGGTTCGTAACACGTTGTTCGACGTATTCGTCTTGTCTTTCATTGTAAGCTGTGCAATATTCCATCACTTCTATAGGAATAAGGTCTTTAAACAATTGGACATCATTTTCAATAGAAGGTAATAGTGTTGATGTGGAAGATGGTTTAACCATGAGAGCGGGTTTAATCGATGGCAGCTCTGAAGGAACTTGTTGTAAGTAGATGAAGTCATTGTCTCTTTGCGCTTCCTTCAAAGAAGATTCAATAACTGTTTTGAATTTGGCTTGTGAAGATAACTTTGATTCATTAATAAATTGCAGTGCCATTTGCAAAGCTTTGACCGCGTTTCCGAACTGCTTTTTTTCATTAAGAGATAAGGCCATTCTGTAGTAAGTCACTGCACTGAAATACGCCTTTTTAGCCTTTAAATGATCAGTCCAATCATTCCTTATAAGTTTACCCTTTTGAGCATCACTAATAGCTTTACCATAGAGGTCTACGATATGTTGTGACAACTTTGAAATTAAGGAATCCTTGTATTTATCTTGAACGGCTTTAAACCAGAAGCATTCTTGAGCTTGCGCTAGCATTAGAGAAGCTAAAGCATTTGCAGTGGCATTGTCGACCACTGACATCGTTTGAAGAGTTTCTTGGCGCTCTAATACATACATGAAGCACCCAGCGCTATTCTGGAAATAAAGACATGATGTCTTCAGAGATTCCGCAGAGTTTCTGCTGGTATTCAAAGCTAACAATGAATACATACACCCAATGTTATAGACAATTGTTAGTGTCTCCCACTGTAGTGAATAATGGCTAGATCCACGGGATTTTTGTGACAAAGTCTGAAACCATGTGAACTCAATTTGATTATCAGGAAATTTCTTCTCCAATTGTATCAATATCGTGTAGTATTTTTTTAATGCAACAAGACCATCTATTGAGAGATCTGGGGTAATTGCATTATTCCTTGCAGAAACAACCTTGAGTATGTCAGGTTTGAAAAAGGATGCAGTTTGAAAAGAGGTAGCGTCAATTAGTTTCGATAGCTCTGTAGAAAGATCCACTTCTAAAGTCCGTTTAAGTGGGATGGCAAGCAAATCGCTCATGGTCTCTCTGCTAGATTCTTCTCAGACAATACCGTTCTCTTAGCAATAGATTAAATGAATATAAGATAATCAGCCTTATAATTCCTTCTATTATGACATTAATTAATGCCGGGTAATGGAACGACTTGAATTTCTCTTTTCTTTGACGGAAAAATAGTGAAAAGTTGGAAAATGAATTTTACATGAAGCACTTTCTTCTCTAGTAAACGTTAATCAAATTGTAGTCTGCAGATAAGATCAGGAACTTTTGATTAGAGTGGCGAGATGATTAAGTACACTATTGACGAGCTTTTTCAACTGAAACCAAGTGTCACCTTGGAAGTTAACTTCGATGCGGTGGAATTCAGAGCCATTATTGAAAAAGTTAAGCAATTGCAACACTTGAAAGAGGAAGAGTTTAACACTCACCATGCTGGTCACTTCAGTCGTAGAAGATCTTCTCACCATCATGGTAGACCAAAGATCAAGCACAACAAGCCGAAGGTTACAACCGATTCAGATGGTTGGTGCACATTTGAAGCTAAAAAGAAAGGTAGTGGGGAAGAGGATGAAGAAGAAACAGAAACCACCCCAATCTCCACAGCACCAGTTGCTACGATTGCTCAAGAAACTTTAAAAGTCAAGCCTAACAACAAAAACATTTCTTCTAATAGACCTGCTGATACCAGAGATATCGTTGCGGACAAACCAATTCTTGGTTTCAATGCATTTGCAGCTTTAGAAAGCGAAGACGAAGACGAAGAAGCATAAATCCTTCGCTCATGCTTTTCCAAGCAGAGGTATATGTATTATGTATAAATTTTCAATAACATTTTTTTTAGTAAACAGTTTTTACTCTTTAAGTCACTTCTCACAACGTATTGCATTGTGAATCCGAGAAGGGATAGTATAACTACATAAAAAATTAAATGTAGAACGAATCATGACCAACTGTATCAGGTGTTTAAAAAGGCGAGGTGAAAGAGAAAGGCTTCCCCCTCTAAGATCAACAGCTGGAGATACATCTTTCTAATAAATTAATCTGCCATGAGTCGTACGTACTGAAGCAACGCCTATCAAACATCTGAAACCGTCCTTATGGGAAAAAGAAGGCTGACGTTAATAGGAACTCATGGTCCAATCTTGCTTCGACTTTCTATGTCTAAGGTGAAAAGAAACAGACTCAAACATTTAACTAACTTGACGTTTAAATACATTCATGATATTTATTCGCCCGAGAGTTAGATAGGAGCCCTAAGAAAAAGCGAAAATTTTTCACTGCGCGTCTCTTATCACAATGAGGGTATAAAAAGCGATCCCATTCCAACCTCCTACTCATATTACCGTTAAGATTTTTCTTTAAATTTTGGTTTAAAAGAACCATCATTCAATAAACTGATCTTCCGGATTACCATGCTTAAGACATCACGCCTCCATATGTCTATATAAAGCGCAAATGGCTGGAAGTAGACAAATTTCTTTTGTTCCTAGCTTTTCATTATTGAAATCTAATCCAGTTTTAATAGTTTTTCTTTAGTAAGAAAACAAATTATTATTGGTTCGCTCTAGGTGTACATATCTTCACTTCGTTATTTTCTTGCCTACATTGCATACATATTATACATACATTTGTTAAACTCAGAAATATCGGGGATTATCTTCGGTTTGTCTAGCCTGCATTTCCGTTTGGGAATTAAGTTGTCTTTTGATTAATTAAAGCACTTTAGTTTACTTCCGGCGAAGTTCTGCATCTTGAAGAAATGAGATGAAGGGACCGAGGAGTACACCAGAGTGTGTTTGAAAGTATGGCTAGTTGCAAGAAAACCAGAGTAATCTTGCTCAAGAATAAAACTTCTCCCATTGACAATTACGAATCGGAGTGTAAGAACAATGCATTTGAACCAGTATTTGTACCACTAATTAAGCACACTCATGTCGTCAAGGATTTTAAAAATCTTTTAGAGACTATTCCAAACTATCTGAGTACTATCGAATACATTATTATTACATCTCAAAGGACTGTTGAGTCGCTCAATGAAGCAATCATTCCTATGTTAACAGGGGAACAGAAGGATAGTTTATTTGGAAAAACCGTTTACACTGTCGGCCCCGCTACTGCTAATTTCATCAGAAGATCAGGCTTCACAAATGTTAAAGGTGGAGAAGACGCTGGTAATGGGTCTGTTCTTGCAGACATTATTATTCATGACTTGAGTATAGATCTCAGGGCTCGATCACTGAGTGAACTATTATTTCTTGTTGGAGAAACCAGGAGGGATATCATCCCAAAGAAATTACACAGCAAAGGTATAAAAGTGAGAGAGGTGGTTACTTACAAAACTGAAGAATTAAATGATAGTTTTAAAAGATTTGACAGCGCTATGCAATCGTACAATGGAAATGAAATGACCTTGAATTGGGTCGTAGTTTTCAGCCCCCAAGGTACTAAGGAAATTACTCAGTACTTAAGCGTTAATCACCGACTATTAGATTCTAATCTACGGATTGCGTCTATCGGACCGACTACTCAACAATACCTTGAGGACAGTAACATAACTTCTGATATCGTCAGTCCAAAACCAGATCCCAAATCACTATTGCATGCTATCGAAGTGTACCAGCGCTCTAAATAATATTGATGTCACACACCTCTTTACTTATTTTTATATTTTTTAATAAACTATTGGGTAGAATCCCAATCTTTTTTGCGTATACCAGCCACACCACCTTCAAATCTCGATAATATGCTTCGTATTCTTTTATTGCCGATAAGTTCATTAATTTTTACGCTCTTGAATGATGGTTTAGTTCTCATTTGCTTCTCTGGTGTATATCTTGCCTTCGGAGGCAAGATCCAATCTGACCTTCTGCGTGGCTCCAAGATTTTAGGTACCAAACTTTCATAAAGATCTTGTATTTTTGTCTCCCGTTCATCCATGTCACGTTCGTCCCCCTCATCTTCTTCTTCAGACCCCAATCTAGATTGTGAGCGTCTTTTGTCTCTTTCCGATATTCTTGATGACCTTCTTCTCACACTATCCCTTTCCGTTATATCTGAAGCAATATCAATATTCTCAACTTCTGAAACTGGTATAGGAAATGGTATTTCGCTTCCATTTAAATCTGAAATGGTTCCATCATCATTGTCTGTTCTGATCTCGCTAATTGAGGGTAATGATGCTGGTAAACTGTTTTCTCTTTGATTAGCTTGAGACCTGGTGCGCCTTCTTCGACTGCTGGCGCCAGCAGTACTAGGAGTGTTTATACCTGAGTATTCTGTATCACTAATATCAATTGATGAGTTTGATCTAGTAGAAGAGGATGAGGATGATGGATTAGGTGGGATAGATGTATCAACATCTTGTGTAGAGTTTCTCTTGATTTTTTTATAGTAAATACCATATTCTTTATTTCTCAAACTATCAATGTCCACATGACCACTTGCAGATATTCCTTTTTGAAACGTTTTTATTAAAAAATAATCCTGGTACGATTCAAACTCTAAGGGCTTAATAGATTTTTCGAATTCCTTAATTTCATGAACCAATCTCCTCTTATTATCGATTAAACCTTGCAAATCACTACCTTTTACGATTTCCGTATTCGTACTCATCCGCACTTTCTTAATTCTTCTTCTTGGTGTTTTGAGTAGTAGCTGATCTATGAAAATATATATAGATTCTATATTTGTGATTTCTTATAATCAGCCCTGGTTTCTTAAAGGTCCGATAGTAGTGCACACTATTCAATGTATCAAGTATTTCTGCCAGATTAGAGTATCTTATGTTATATTACTGTGTGCCGCGAAAAAATCTTTCTTTGGCAAGAGACGATAGATGTAATCTAGAATGAAAAGTAAGACTTCGTGAACCCAACAAAAATAACCGTATTATCGAAATAATTTCATTGTCTTTTACAAAAATATGTATGCAGCTGATATATTAATTTATTTATCAAATTATAACTTGCCCAAAGAATCGATCATATTCATTAAATCATCATCCAGTAATGGTTTATCTAATTGTCTCTGTTCTACTTTGAGTTGATGATCTTGCTCTTGAACCTCTTCGTTTATTGTTGCTTGAATCCAATTACAAACTTGAGACACAAATGGTTTCGAGTTTGGGACAAAATGAGCTCCAGGATGGACCAATAACGTCCTTTTATTATCGGGCCATGAGTCGTACAATGCCATCATTCTAGATTCGGCAACGACCGCATCCAGCTCACCCCTTACATGTAGAGAAGGAATCTGAATAGTTTTATCATACTCTTTTTGGTAGATTTTATCTTCTAATTTAAATCCACTAAAGGATATGAAGAACCTTAAAGCTGGTTGTTGCTCATCCGTAAGGTTTAATATTTTATTGAAGTCAGTGATCAAGTAACCACCTAGACCAGCGCCTTGACTGAATCCAATGATGCCGTCAAATGGTCCGTTTGCTAGCACGTACTTATGCAAGTAGTTGAACACTTTTTGATCTATTTCAAATGAATTGAAAGATCCGGGTTTTCTAAAGAACCATCCATATACTTCATCACTAGTTGCTGAGGTATTATATTCCTTTGCGGCATCTCTTCCTTTTTCAGCCTCTGATTGGAATAGTGCCTTTTTATCAACTGGGTGTGGGGCACAAGGATAGTATAAATCATAACCTAACTTTTTCAAGTTCTTTCGTAATCCTCCTGTCTTCGCAGAAAATATCTTATCCGATTGAACAAAGCCATGTAGCATCAAAACTTTCTTTTCGCCCACCATTTTAGAAATTTTGATGTTTGTAGTACAATTTAGTGTTAATATTCAACAAAAAAGAAGATTATTTCCTGTATTAAAGCATACAAAGTGTCTTTTATAAGCAGAGCAAAAAAAAAGTAAATTTCATAATCTGCTAACAAAGCGAAAAAGTATCGAGCCCTACCTGATGGTCACAGCTATGATAATTTCGAAGCTTGACTTTGTCGAAATGTGACTGCAGAAAGTTGATAATTTAAAAGTGTGAGGATCTTGGAACATTTTCTAGGATTGCGTGCTTGATAAAGGTTATGTCATTATGTATAAATAATATACTAGAAGTTCTTCTCAAGAATATAGTTATCAATAAAAAATAACAACAATTATACATAACGATACTGTTATTTTTGCTCCTATTTTACACGTTGCACACATGTTCCAAATTAGCTAATGATATTTACTAAAGTTGTATTGATTATCATGGCAATAGGTGTTGCTTAGTTTCTCATAACTTCTGCAATGTTCAATCATATTAGGCGATTCTAAGGTTTCTCACGTGTATATTTAGAAAGCCACGTGATGGAATCTCCTGTTTATCTATATATACACATATTAAGTAATGAGAATAGTGACACCATAAGTGCTGCAAATAAACAGATCGAACCATCTAGTCAAAAAATCCATCATCTTCATCATTAATATTATCATAATCGTTGCCTACACCGACATCAAATTTTCCTCTGATTCCCGACCTAATTGATTTTGCTTTGGCGAAATGCAATTTCCTTTCTTCCCTTGATTCTTCGTCGTCTTGGTTCATAATCAGTCTGCCATCCCTTTCTGTCACAGCACCAACTTTTACCATAAAATCTTCAAAATCCTTCATTTTTGAATTATTACCACCCAGCTCTAGTAACGTTATCATGTTTTTAATTACTTCGCCTCTATAATATACGATTAATGTCGGGCAATTGGATTCTGGGTAATTTTCAATTGCTCTATTGGCAGGTATTTCTACAAACTTAATCTCTTTAAACTTGGATGCTGCCGATTGGAAAAGGTGAGAAAGAATTCTGCTTTGTAATTTACTTTGCAGTGACAGATGAACGAATACGTAGACAGCGCTGTCATCCTCCTCGCCATTGTCATCAACTTGTGAACCTTCATTTTTCTTCCCCTGGCTCTCTAAAGTAACTTCTTTGTTGTATTCAGGCTTATTAATGTGATAAACTTCTCCAAATTTGGAACGTTCTTGTAGTTTGCGAATTTCGTTTAATCTTTTCATCTTATAAGCTTCTAAAAAATCCTCGTCTTCATCATCTTCTAGTTCTTCCAAATCTGAAAGGTCTTTATCTTCTAATCTATTTTCATGCTGCTTTGCGATTGCCTCTTCTAATGCTTCTTCTAATTTTGCGGTGGGTGAGGGTGCACGTTCTGGTATTACGCCTTTAGCTCTTAAGATATCGTTCCATTCACTATCTTCAGACTCGTCCACTTGGACCTGAAACATTGGTTCGTTCTGCATTGACTCTATTGAATATGCTTTGCTCTTACCTCCGGTAGTCTTTTATTTGAGGGTTTTATCTTGTATCTATTAGTTTCTTCATATTAATAATATAACCTTTTCTTTTTTTCATTGCGGGTTTTCTACATTTTTCTGGATTTTTTTTCAGCAATATTAATACAATGGGAAAGTCAGATTATCATTATTTGGTTTTTGATTAGACTTCTAATGTATAAACAAAACGGCAGCAGAACTTAAAAAAACACATACACACAGACGTAATAGCACCGAAGATGACTAAAGATATACCTTATTATTGCGATAATGATGATAACAATATCATCAGATTATTCATTATTAGACATGGACAAACGGAACATAATGTGAAGAAAATTTTACAAGGTCACAAAGATACCTCGATTAATCCTACGGGGGAAGAACAAGCCACTAAATTGGGACATTATTTAAGTTCAAGAGGTATTCATTTCAATAAGGTTGTCAGTAGTGATTTAAAAAGGTGTGAGCAAACTACGTCTTTAGTTTTAAAACATTCCAAGCAAGAAAATGTGCCTACAACCTATACTTTTGGTTTAAGGGAGCGTTATATGGGTGTCATTGAAGGTATGCAAATCACTGAAGCCGAAAAGTATGCTGATAAACACGGTGAGGGCTCTTTCAGAAATTTTGGTGAGAAAGCCGACGATTTCATTACTAGGTTAACTGGATGTATTGAGGAGCAGGTCGCTGAAGCATCTAACGAAGATGTGAAGAATCTAGCGCTAGTAAGTCATGGGGGTGCAATCAGAATGATTTTGCAATGGTTGAAATATGAGAACCATCATGCTAATAAGATTATCGTTTTTAATACATCTGTCACTATCGTTGACTACGTCAAAGATTCTAAACAGTTTATCGTGAGACGTGTCGGAAATACTCAACATCTTGGTGATGGGGAATTTGTCGTCAGTGATTTGAGATTACGTTAGGCACCATGCTTACTCATTGTTGGTGTTTCGTCATTTTTGCGATCTGAAAGGCGGTTTAGGTAGTAATAAAAATTTCACATGCGTGTATTTCATTTTAGAAAACATAGTTCGCAAGGGTTTATCTAAATGCAGTGGATGTTCATAAATTATAAGGGTTTTAAGTTTTATATTTCATTCTTGATATTTTATTCTTAAACGATGATAATGACGACGCGTTGTTTCAAAAAAAAAAAAAAAAAAAAAAAAAAGGCAAACTCGTTATGTGCAATGAGATTGCTTTAGTATTCTATAGCGAAAAATCGATCATGTTTCAAAGACAATGCGGTTCAGGGGTTTGAACTGATTTATAGGGTTAAACTGAACAATAGCGAAGCTACCCAACAATCACGGTTTGGTAAAATGTGTTCTGACTATGATACAGTAATGTATTCTTCGGGAGAAGTTGACAGAAGCGATGGTATCATATTGGGCTATAAGAAGAGATTGTCAATGATTGAAAATCGTATGCAACATCTCTTGGAAGATATTAGTTTCGATATCCAGCAGATTGAACCCATTCTCGTTGACCTTCAAAGAAGTTATGACACAATTTTACAACTTCTACGAAAAAGGAATGATTCATTGCAATGTAAGGATTTTAATTATCGAACTGATCGAATCCCCATAAAAAAATACGGATCAGCAGAGGCAAACCTTAGATTGACCGGAAATTTTATGAAGTTTCAGCTGGATAGCGGACTAAAATTCGGCGAGGAAAATATACTCAGGATCCTGCAAAATAACGTAGACTTCAAGCACTATTTCCAGATTGACAATAACAAGAAGCAAAGGATACTACTACTCGCCGTCTATCAATGTCTTAATGGTCCAGTTCGCTTGCATAAAACACTTAATATCGATGGAATTATACATAATTGTAGTATCAGAACCATTCTAGGCAAACAAGTGTCCAGCTCCAAGTGGATGGTGTTTCTGTATGATGTGAAGCTAGTTTTGTTAGCACATAGGGGTGATGTACCGGACTTGGAAACCAGCAAAATGATTGTCAGATATGGTGATTTATTTCCTTGCGCGTTGTATTTCAAAGATCATGCAGCATATTAAGCATTTTCCAGGACGCTTGTAGAGCATACTACGGACACTTTTCTTGATTTTACGTATCAAATATTAGAACTAGAATCCATCGGATGCTGTCCGTAAAGAAATCATAACCGTATGTTGGTGTGATTCCTTCTTAAAGGTCTCGTGGGACGATGGTTGTTAAGGTGAAATTCCACAAAGCCGTCATTTAGAATTCCCGTATACCTTGACCTGTTCTCAATATGCAACTTGCTCGACAACAAACGCCTTGGGTGAGCCACATCTTAATACTCTTCTATTTTTTTTGTGGGGAAATTGCCATTCGCGGGAGGAGGAAAGTAAGGGGAAGGCTGTGAAGATCATAAAATAGAACAGAATTTAGATCAATCGAAGCATCTCCCTCCTCCTGTTCATCTCTAGAATTTGCAACTAGAAAACCAAACAATAATGTGGAAAGCTGTCTTGGATGCTTGGAATGGAACTGAAAATCAAATCGATGATACATCCGATATTCAATCGTATGAATTCGAAGATATGAAGAGAATCGTCAGAATGTGTGACCCTAGTGTGGTTTTAGTGGATGTTAGAGAGCCATCCGAGTACTCGATTGTTCACATCCCGGCTTCTATCAATGTGCCATTTAGATCGCATCCCAATGCATTTGCCTTAGACCCTCTAGATTTTGAGAAACAAATCGGTATCGCAAAACCTGAGACTTCTAATGAGCTAATATTCTATTGTGCTTCAGGCAAACGCGGAGGTGAAGCTCAAAAAGCCGCTCATTCACATGGATACTCAAAGACTTCATTATACCCCGGCTCTATGAACGATTGGCTTGCTCATGGGGGTGATAAACTTGATTTATAGCTGCATATGCTTCAGGCTAGAAAGTGGGAAACGAATTATTCTATCTACCCTATTTATTTTTATAAGCTAAATAACATACTGTACTAGGTGTGCCGTTTATTTGCCTATTGTATTGGCTGTGATAGCGGTGGCGCAAAGAAATCAGGAAGAATAAAAAAATGCAAAACTTAATTTGCCCAGAATAAGATAGCGAGCGACAGCTTTCAACAAAATAGAAACGAGACAGAACAGAATATCAGCGATGTTTAAGCATAGTACATGTGTTCTCTCGAGAACAATCTCAGCAAGCTCGCCTGCATTAATCTTGAGGGCGTTCACAACGAAGGTCGCAAAGATCTATACTTTTGAACAGGTCAAGAGCCTAGTTGAACATCCCAATGATAAAAAACTATTGGTCGATGTGAGAGAACCTAAGGAAGTAAAAGATTACAAAATGCCAACGGCAATAAACATCCCAGTGAATAGCGCTCCCGGTGCTCTTGGATTGCCCGAGAAGGAGTTTCATAATGTTTTCCAGTTCGATAAGCCTGCTCAGGATAAGGAATTAATCTTTCTTTGTGCTAAAGGGGTAAGAGCTAAGACTGCCGAAGAGTTGGCTAGGTCTTATGGTTATGAAAATACTGGCATTTATCCTGGTTCCATTACTGAATGGTTAGCTAAAGGCGGTGCTGATGTCAAACCCCAAAAATAAGCCAGAGAAAACAAAACAAAATCGATATATCCTGTATATAGACAATTTCCTGTATTTCAACTTTTCGTTTTCCCCTTTCTGTTCATTTAATATTTTACTGTTCTTCACTTTTTACAATTATCCTTTTCATTTCATAAATCTATGTGTTTGTTCTTTTAACATTTCCTAAATTTTACTTACTGTGTATTCTTCTATTTAGATACTTTACCTACGATTATGAAATTCAAATTGTTTGAATTCCTTACCCAACCTCTTCTTTCTTTTCCTTTCCATGACCTTTTCACGTTGCTTGGTCTTCATGTGATCATACTTCCATTTTTGTACCACTTTACGTTTCTCAGACTTTCTTAGATGATACCTTGTACTATTATCTTTATTTATATCATTTTCGTACTCCTTGAGAATGTCACGTTCTAGGTCTTTGTTTTTCATGGATTGTAGTCTTGATTTCATACTTTTTAGTCTTTGCTCCATTTCTTCACGATCTTCCTGGTCTATCTTAGATAAAAATTTTCTATCTTTTAAAATTTTTTGTAGTTCTTCAATTTCCTTCTCTCTATATTCGTCCAAGAATTGATAACGCTTTCTTATGACAGATGTATCAACGGCTTTACCTGTGGACTTATCAAATCTGATATCCTGGTAGAGATTAGACCTTCTATTTCTCGGTATTTCTAATCCTGGAATATTCCGGACTCGTGGTGCTCTTTTCTTGGATGACTGTTCTACCGGTGCATGTTTTCTCTTCTTTTTCGATACCTTTTGGCCATGATGACTTCCATCCTCACTATCTTCCTCAAAAAATCCAGCCTCTTGGTCTGATATGTCCTCACTATCATCTTCTTCATCAAAGCTTTCTTCTTTGTATGTAGTTGCGACCGCCTTCTTGTAAACAGGTTTCTTAACCTTCAAGTCTTCTTCATCCATTAATGACTCGGCCTTCTTCAAGGAACCGAAGGATAAAGTCTTTAACTCGTCGTCACTTGATTCTTGGTCTTCTATTTTCTGCTTGTTTCTTTCCGCCATTATGTCCTCCAATAAGTTCTCTTCGTCTTCTCCCACATCAGAATCCAAGTCTGGCTTCAGATTTTTAAAGTAATATGACATTTCCAACTTTTAAGTGCTTTATCCCGATCTCTTAGATGCTTTTGAGAGTCAATTTAATTATGCTACAGAGTACTTGCTTCTTAATTCCATTTTTCTGGCAAAAAGACAAGCTCATCGATTAAAAGTTTTCAAAGCGGGTAAGACTTTTTCGCATTTAACCGCCCAGATAAAGTGATCTTGGAGCAGAGGTAAAATCAATACGAAGAATTAGTGTTTTGCAAACAGATATATAAGTATTTATGTAGATAATCATTGAAAAACAAGACTATAATTCGTCGTGCTCCTTTCCTGTTAGAGAATTTTTTCTTTTATTTGGCTTCTTGCCAGTTTTTAAGAAGTCAGTGTACTCAGAGCGTCTACTAAACGGACCTTCATTAGGGGAAATACCAAAGGTGTCTCGCAAAAACTTAGAAATACCATTCTTGTTGATCGTGCTGTCTTCGTACTCCCAAAAATGATCTTTGTATGCGTCAAATACGACAAGCTTGCTTTCATTGCTGTGGCGCTGATCAGGGATAATGTCCTGCAAATAGTTGGAAATCTTTGGAATTTTATTGTACGATGAATGCGCAGTATTTATTTGCTGAAGTTTCTTATTCGAGATGGAATAAAAATCAAATTTTCCTAACCAATCTAGAGCGATGCTTTTATAAACAGGTGAAATTTTATCCTGTTTGGAAAATAATACTACGGAAAGTCTGGGGGATTTTTCAAGTAGAGAACCAAGTCTATCTATGCGGGCAAACTTTTTAACGTAAGATCTTACTCTTGAGAGAGAGAAATCGACAATAGGTACGAGAGTTCTTGAACCTGAGTACACCTCATTGGCATGACCTTTGAAACTGTTTTTGGCATCATCCATTGGCTTAGATAAGTCTAGCTTTGGAGGTCTAAATACCATTAATGTAGGGAAGCCCTTCACATTGTATTTAGCACACAAAGCTTTATTCTTATCATGGTCACAATTTACAGCAGCAACTTGAACTACACCATCCAATTTCTTTGCTACCTTACGGAACGTACTTGATAGTTGCTTACAGTGGCCACACCACGGAGCATAAAATTCCACTAATGATGTATAGTTTGTGTTGTGGACCACTTTATCGAAACTTTTCGGCGTCAGCTCTAAAATGTGAGGATTGGAATCGTAAAAATTTTGTGCCCCCACTAAACTCCAAATGAAAAGCCCCAAAATAAACTTGATAATATTAGGAAATCGCATTTTCTATTGGTCTCTTTCGTACGCTATGTTCACTCGACGGTTAGTGTTGAAAATGATTGCGGAAATATATGTTCTTCTTAAGTTATTTAACTTTTACGTGTCAATTTTTTCTAAAATATCATGCCTCGCAAGGCTCGAACAAGGGCCTTTTTTTCAAGGGTGACCACCTGACACTAGGCGATAAAGGACGAATATTAAAGAGGATTCAACACTAATAAATATACACACATTCATTCTTGATATGGCTTTTTCGATTAATGCTATGATAGCTGGTTTTAAAGATATTTGAAGGCTCTAACTTTTGGAAGAACAACAATGGAGGCTGCTAAAGGCTCATCACCATTTGCGTTTTATGCATTTTATCAACTTTATGCTCATTTGAATCCGGGGAAGATAAACACCTTTTCTTTGGAGGAGATTGCAAGGATTTTATACCCCGGTTTCAAGATAGATTATAATGAAAAAACTTCCTTGTTCATAACTTGGAAGAAAAAGTCAAATAAGCATCATAGAGAAAATACGAACGAAGGGAGTTATCTACTCAGAGGATGCATCGGTACTTTTGCTAAGATGCCAATTGCACATGGTATCGAAAAGTATTCCTTGATTGCATCTTTAGAAGATAGGAGGTTTTCCCCAATTCAAAAAAGGGAACTGCCGGACTTGAAATGCAGTTGCAACATTTTGAGCCACTTCAAAATTATCTTCCAAGGAGGTAATAATCCAAACGGTGACATTTTCGATTGGGAACTCGGAAAGCACGGTATTGAATTGTATTTCAAACAACCAAAAACAGGCACCATATGTAGTGCGACCTTTTTACCCGATGTTATGCCTGAACAGCATTGGAATAAAGAGGACACATTTGCCAATTTAATTGAGAAAGCAGGCTACTGGGGCAATATCAGCGAAATAATGAATAACTTTGAGATTTATTTTATTAAGGTAATAAGGTATGAAGGTAATAAAAGTTCGATAACCTTTGAGGAATTTGAGAAAAAAATAAATGGTATGGATAATAAGAATACCAGCTCTTATTAGATAGTCTTTTATATATATATGATATAATACTTTTTTTAATGGTGGTAAAATAAGTAAAAATAAATGGACGCAACCGGAATCGAACCGATGACCTCTTCCTTGCAAGGGAAGCGCGCTACCAACTGCGCCATGTGCCCTAATCATTGTTGATGTTTTGAATCATCGCTATTATTATATGAATTTATAATTTTATATAGTTTGTATTTTCACAAGACAAAGTAGGGCAACTTTCAGATAACTGTTTGAATTCTATTCTAGCCGAAGCCCTTGTTGTCATAGAATGTAGTGAAAGTTATACTCAAAGATCTGTGAAATAACAAATGGAAACAACAGTTCGACAAAAAAATGTATATTTTCCCTCCTTTTTTTTACATGTTGTCGTTCATTCTTGAATTTCATAATCTCCATTGGTGCCGTACTTATTTCCATATCAACAAATACATATACTACACTACTCTAGAGAGGCGTTATATACTTCCTTCCGTCATACTGGAGTCTGCTTCATCTGTAAGAGCTTCTGTCATGCTTGAAGCAACAATAGGAGACAAGACGAGCGGCTTAGTGCCATACTGTTCATCAAATTCAGTAAAGTCGAGCGGCACGTCATCATCCATTATCTCGTGGAATTTTTTGGTAACAGCTTTTTCCAATTCCAAAGAGTCTTCATACACTATCGAACCTTCAGTGTTGTATACTCTGGCATTAGAGAATATTAAATGAAAATCTTGGAGTGTCTCTTTTAGTGAGTTATAGGCCAAAGATTCAATATGTGTGTTGATATTATCAAAGGCTACTGGATACTTAATGATAATATAATAATCAGGATATAGGGCTCTGGACGGTTTTACGAGAAAAATGTCGGAAAGTCTCCTTCCAGCTTCATTTTCATAATTACGGGCAAATTCGTATAATGTTAAAGCTTGCTTAGCGACCTTTTCTCTAATATCAAGAGGACTGGTCGCGGCAACGGGAGTACGGACATACTCAAGGCCGTTTCTTGCTTTTGGTGGTCTTCCACGACCTCGTCCACGACCTCGTCCACGGCCTCGACCCCGTCCACGACCTCTTGCTGAGGTTCTCGCTGATTTAACAGATGTTTTTCCAGCTGTATGTGGTTTCTGAATGGCCATAAAACTCTCACTTGGTGAATTATCGCCGGTAACCGGGCTTGATTCGAGTGCTGATGGTCCAGCATTTTCAGAAGCCTCAAGCTTAACTTTCTTAGGTCTCCCACGAGGTCTTCCCGCCTTTCTTTTTTTAGCTAGATATTCATCGTCATCTATGGTCAAGTCTGTACCTAATTGATCTTCAGTTAAATTATGGTTGTTTCTAGGATCTTCATTATCAACGTCAATGTATTCGTCTTTGACTTCTGCGTCCCCATCAACTGTTTCGCTTTTTTCTTCCTTCTTTGTTCTTTGTTTCCTTGCTTTCTTGTCATTTTTTTCATCATCGCTAACTTCGAATTGTCTTAACCATTGTTCTTCAGACATATTATCGTTGTAAGTTGCTGTCTTACGTTCTCTTGCACCCCTTCCATTGTAAACAGCAGCAGATTCTGATTCTTCACGTTTAAGCTCAGCACCAATATCTCTACTATAAATATCGGGTAATTCGTTCTTTTCTAAAAGACGGCTCTTCACTCCTAACTCTTCCTCCTTCTTTGATCTATCTTCATCCATTTTCGCAAGGGTAACCATTTCTTCATCAGTACGAGCAAGTATTTCATTAATCTCTGTATCTTTCAATTCCTCTTCTTCTTCAACACCAGATTCTCTTTTTTTTCTACGTTCTTCTTCGGCATCTAGCAAAGATCTGAGTAAAGCTTCTTGTTCCTCTGATGTAGACTTATTATCAAATTTACCTGCTTGAATAACCTTGCCATCAATATCCAGTTTCTTATAAGCTCTTTCTAGAATAACTTCTTCGACAGAGTTTGTAGTAATCAGCCTTAAAATTCTAACTTCATTCTTTTGGCCTATTCTATGCGCCCTATCCTGCGCTTGTAAATCTTGATGTGGATTCCAGTCGGTGTCAAAAATAATGACGGTGTCTGCAGTTTGCAAATTCAATCCCAGACCACCTGCTCTTGTCGACAGGATAAAACACAAGTATTCTGAATCTGGTGCGTTAAACAAGCGTAATAATTCACTACGCTCATCTGATTTCGTATGACCATCTAGTCTCAGATACTTGATATTGATGTATCTCAAAAAATCTTCCATGATATCCATAATTTGGGTCATTTGAAAAAATATTAATACTCGATGACCTGTTGCCTTAAGTTTTGGTAAAATTCTATCTAACAGTTCAAACTTACCTGCAACACGCCAAATATCGTCATTTGTTTCTCTTGTGGGATTTATTTGATCCTCAACTTCTTCAAATACAAAAGGGTGATTACAGATTTTTTTAAGTTGCATAATTTGATTATTGAAACCTCTTAAACCTACCATTTTCTTATTATTTTGATCACCAATGAAAAGACGACGATATTTCAACATTTGCTGATACATGATTTGTTGCAAAGCACTCATTTTGCACTTCACTACTTTTTCAACTTTATCCGGAAGCTCTTTTTCCACATCTTTTTTTAAACGACGTAACAGAAAGGGTCGTAAAACTTTATGTAATCTTCTAATAACCAAAAGGGTTTCTTCCTCACTTAGTTCAATTTTGTCTTGTCCACCAGTGTTGGCAAAAGGAGTATTGAACCACTCATCAAAAGATTTCACAGAGTTGAAAATCTTCGGCAATACGAAGTTTAGTAAAGCCCATAATTCCGGCAAGTTATTCTGAAGGGGTGTACCAGTCAAAATTAACCTATAGTCGGCATGGTAATGTGTGTTTAGAGTTAAGGAAAGCTTGGATTGTGCGTTTTTCATTCTATGCCCTTCATCAATAATCATATGAACCCATTTAACTTTAGATAACAGTGCTCTTTCTTTGATAATATACTCAAATGTGGTCAAAACTACATCAAATTCACCGGCTTTAATCTTAGCCTGTTTAGCTTTTCTTTCATTTGGTGAGCCTTTGAACGAAATGGCTCTCAAAGTTGGAGCCCATTTGGCGAATTCACTGCTCCAATTTGATAACGTAGATAAAGGAACAATGACCAGATATGGCCCACGGATATTCTTCATCTCATATAAATACGTAAGTAAGGAAATTGTCTGAATGGTCTTACCAAGACCCATTTCGTCTGCTAATATACCATTTAAATGGTTATTAAAAAGGGAGACCATCCACTGTAATCCTTTAATTTGGTAGTCTTTTAGTGTACCACCAACCAGAATTGAAGGTTGTTTCTTAATATCTTCTTTAATTCTATGTGCAACATTGTAATAGTCGACGTTAAGACTATCTTCTTCATCATCGTATTCTTCATCCTTCATCTTTGGTGCCATAGATAGATCGTCCACCTCCTCTGACGTTTCCTTTATATGAGAGTCGATCATTTCTTTAGTGTATTTTTGTTGATCTTTCACGGCTCTTGTTAAGGAATCTAGAAATGCGTTCGTTTGCCTTAAAAGATGCGTAATTCTCGTATCCTTGGTCTGGTCTAATAATTTTATATACGCTTCCTCATCATTCGCCTTCAAGGCCTGTAAACGTTCTTTAGCCTTTCTTTCGGCTCTCTTTTGTTCATCTCTTTCTAAATTAGTGTGGGTGGCGATAAGCCTATGACCAAATTTCAGCCGTTTGTTCTTTTTATCTTGTCTTTTATTGTATTGATTGATTGCAGATCTATTCATTGACTTTAATTTTGCCGCCGCTTCGATCTTCCTTCTTTCTAGCTTTAATAATTCATGATTCTTATATAGCTGATTTGTTAGTAATGCATCTTGAATGTTAATGTTTCTTATCTTGGAAAGAAAATTTGGATGTGTATTAGTTAATAAAGAGTTTTGGTGCCATTCAAATTGCAGCACATGACCTCTTACAGCTTTTTGTAGCGGTAACAATTGCAATGCATAATAATCATAGAGTGCATCTTCCTTGATTGATTCAGAACATTCATCATTCAACAGTTTATTCAGACAGTCGTTCACCGTAGTATCAAGATTTAAAGCGATTAATGTTTGGTAAATATCAGTAGCAGTGTGTGTGTCAATTCCAACCGGCAAAACGCCAGGTTCAATAGTGAACTTTCCATGACCTGAATTAGCTAGTAAAGTCTGGTAATCAGTACTCTCACGGGAGATATTTGGCATTGTGAAAGAATCGACCATCATATCAGGATCGTCTATATCTACTACTCTTATACCTTCTTCATATTGCTGTTGGAGAATATTTAAAGGAACGGGCTTTTGTGGTTCTGGCGGTTTTTTTTGTTCAATGGGAATTTGGTCACTATTGGGTATTGTTTTAGCTTCTTTTGGCACACTTTCTTTTTCTTCTTTCTTTGATCCCGTATGCGCCATAGGAGTGCCACCTACATTTTGTGTATTTTCATCAAGTGGACTACTTTTTTGATTATGTTTATTAGAGGCACCAGCTGGTGAAACAGATGCAATAGTCTCATTATTGCTATCCAAAGGCGCATTTTTTGTTACTTCAGACACGTGATCAGTGTTTGTACCAGTATGATGCGCGTTAACACGAGTTTTTTGCGTATCGTTGCTACTATGATCTAATTGATTGATTTGATCTACAGGTTGTCTTCTTCTAGCAAACTCACTCAAAGATAGTAACATTCTTTTGAAGTCTGGCGGATGATTGATGGATTTTTGGATAACAGCTTGAAATTCAAATGGAATAGGTTTTCTATTCACCAAACATTTTAAGGATGTAATCTGAGCCTTCAGCAATTCGGACTGCTCGGCAGTGAACATTGTCATGGGTAACCTTCTCCCTTGCTGTGGTCTTGCCTGAAAATTTTGGCCTTGTTGTGATTGTTGTGCTTGAAACTGTGCTTGTTGCATTTGAGCTTGCTGAGGCATCGGAGAATTTATCTGCGAACCCGATACCAAATTTGAATCTTGGATGTGATGTTGCTCCTGCAATGATTGGTTTTGGGACTGCGGTTCAGATGCATTAAGACTGAAGTTATTGTGGCTTGAGTTATCGGGCTTCTCCGCAACACTTTCCTCGTTGTTGCCTGGCGGTGGTGAAAAATTTGTTGCATTCAGTGAACCAACTGAAGACTGCCGTTGTGGTAGCATGTTGTTACCAACACTGCTATTTAACGGCATCTGTGTGTGCATGGTTGGCGATTGGTGAGCAGAAGTGCTAAAAGACTCATTGCCATTCAATTGCATATTCGCAGCTAAATGTGGGGAAGCTGAAGCTGAAATGTGTGAGGAAGTAGCGTTCGGAAGTTCTGCTTGATCTGAAGAATTTGGGACAATGTTCTGCTGGGAAACTGAAACACCTTGCTGTTGGCGTTGCATTTGTAATTCTTGTCGTTGCTTGGCAGCAAACTGTAGCACTTTAGTCAGGTAAATGAACTCCGGTACGCTTGGAGCATTCATCCCGTGTTCATTTCTTAAATGTTGCCATCTTAAATAGCAGCGGTTGACTTCCTCATTGCTAAATTGACGCTGCGGTATGTTCATCGCTGATAACTATTCAAAGAAATATGGTGAAGACAGCAGAAAGTCACAACCGGAAGAAACAACAAAATAAGTAGTCTGTCTATAAGTATATACAGAAAATATTCTTGTGTGATATAACTCGTCTCTTTAATGAGATTCTAGAGACGACTTTGCTTTCCAGTAACCATCTCAGGATGGCCCCGTTTCGTTAATCACTTTGTTGATATTTGTTTTCCAAACGCGATATTCACAATATCACTAAAAACGGATATCGGGTAATGAATTATCGTTCATTCTACCGGCGGCTATTTTCCTCAGTATTGAAGTAACCCATACGCAACTTATAAAAGTACCATTAAAGGCTCAATAATCAGAGGCCAGTCAAAATGGTACAAATCGTCATAATTAGTGTGTTTGTGTCATTATGTGCTTCCTGTGTTTCCTGTGTTTCCTGTTCTTCCATTCGTTAAATTATAGCGCCCTTATGTTCACTGAGAAGTGACCATGAGAGTCGTACGTTTTTGTCTATAAAAAAGCATAAGAAATAGAATCTACAAACATGCCAGTAACCAAATTCAATCAACATACTCGGAAATATTATGACTAATTTTGAAGGACGTCTTGTTTGTGTATATATATTGCTAGTGCAGCCGCGGCAAACAGGGGGTATGGGTATGGAAGAAGTGGGAAATGAAAAAAAATAACGAATTTCAAGAAAAAGAAAGAATAATAGAAAAAGAAAAAGAAAAAAAGGGCACATAAGAGAACGATAGTACCAAACAATTAGAGGCGCTGGACTTATTCATTTCTATTTATCAAAATCACCACAGAATCAGTTAAGGTGATTCTAACACAAAATAAGGAAAGGGAGATCAAACCCGTTTGAAAAACTTTGCACCTAACCCAGTAATGGATATTCCCACGTCAGATCAAATTTCTCATGACCAAAGGAGCGATAGGGTTCGAAGGATTCGGAGGGCTTCTTTCTCTTCTACAGTCACGAGTTCTACGGCTGCCACGTTGACTTCTGAGATGATATTAGAACAGAACAATTCTGAACCGTACGCAGGTGCAACATTCGAAGCTGTGCCGAGCTCTATCGTATCATTCCATCACCCACATTCCTTTCAATCAAGCAACTTTCCAAGTCCGCGTTCTTCGGGGAATCTTGAACAGAGAGGTCGCCGATTGACTGAATCAGACCCTTTAGTATTATCTTCGGCTGAACAGTCACGAAGTTCATCTAGAAATCCCTCTCATTTTCGATTTTTTACTCAAGATCAAATATCTAATGCTGAAGGAGCCTCTACATTAGAAAATACAGACTATGATACGGTCTGGGATGCTGCCCCTACCTACGAACAAAATATGATTTATGGTACTGGCCCATCGTCTAGACGTTCTTCGATGCGAAGTTTTTCTAGAGCTTCGTCTCTCTCAAATGCTAAGTCTTATAGGTCTTTCAGTAGGAGAGGCCGTTCTGGTTCAAGGGTTCCGCAAAGATTAGCAGAAAATGCCGACAATGGGTACATTTATCATTCTGCTACACATTCATCCTCCAGTTTGTCGAGGTATACAACTAGAGAGAGAATCCCTATTGAACTCGAGAATCAAACGGATGAAATATTAGAAGACAGGTCTTCAACACGTTCCCTAGAATCTTCAAATAGTAGACGATCTTCAAGTGAAAACAACAGAGGGAGCCTTTCTGGTCATGATGATGTTCATAATATGCATAGCGAGTACTTAAAACCTGATTACCATGAAAAATTTTACCCTCGGTATACGCCCGACTTACATTATCAGAGATTTTATATTACGGAAGAAGATTTGGTGATTGGTATCGCCGCTTACCAAACCTCGAGCTTCTGGCATATTATTTACAATATATGCTGTTTTTTGTCATTTGGGTTAGTTTACCTTATGATGAGATGGCTTCCTCACCTCCGGGTTCGATTTTACGGTGTAAAAGTTCCATTGGGTAAGGCAGAATGGGTTGTGATAGAGAATGAGTTTGGTGAATTTGCCATGCAACCAATTGATAGACAATGGTATAATAGACCCTTAAGCACAGTTTTACCTCTTGATAGCAGTGCTAATCCGTCATACGAGCTCAATGATGTTAGTTTAAGTCACCATCATGCTAACGAAATTAATCCAAATGTACCCATCTTAATCACATTTGAATACAGATATATCAAGTTCATCTATTCACCACTTGATGATTTATTCAAGACTAACAACAATTGGATAGATCCCGACTGGGTTGATTTAAGTAAATTGTTAAATGGATTAACGACGGGGGTGCAAGAGGATAGGGAGCTTGCTTTCGGTAAAAATCAAATTAATTTGAGGATGAAGACTACTTCTGAAATTTTATTCAATGAAGTGTTGCATCCTTTCTATGTCTTTCAAGTTTTTTCTATAATTTTGTGGGGCATAGATGAATATTATTATTATGCTGCATGTATTTTTTTAATTTCCGTGCTGTCAATCTTTGATTCATTGAATGAACAAAAGAAAGTATCAAGAAATTTGGCTGAAGTGTCACACTTTCATTGCGATGTTCGTGTTTTAAGAGATAAATTCTGGACGACCATCAGCTCATCAGAATTAGTTCCAGGTGATATATATGAAGTGTCAGATCCAAATATAACAATATTACCTTGTGACTCTGTTCTTTTGTCTAGTGATTGTATAGTGAATGAATCCATGTTAACAGGTGAATCTGTACCTGTTTCAAAATTTCCAGCTACGCAGGAGACGATGTACCAACTATGTGACGACTTCCAGAGCACCCAAATATCGAGTTTCGTTTCCAAGTCCTTTTTGTATAACGGTACAAGTATAATTAGAGCAAGAATAGCTCCAGGGCAAAATGCTGCTTTAGCGATGGTTGTAAGAACAGGGTTTTCAACAACAAAGGGCTCTTTGGTTCGTTCCATGGTTTTTCCAAAACCAACTGGTTTTAAATTTTATAAAGATTCCTTTAAATATATTGGATTCATGTCGTTAATCGCAATTTTCGGTTTTTGCATAAGTTGCGTTCAGTTTGTTAAACTTGGTCTGGACAAAAAAACGATGATATTAAGGGCTTTAGATATCATAACAATCGTAGTTCCACCAGCTCTTCCCGCCACGCTAACCATCGGTACGAATTTTGCTTTGAGTAGATTAAAGGAGAAAGGAATATACTGTATTTCTCCGACAAGGCTTAACATTAGTGGTAAAATTGATGTTATGTGTTTTGATAAAACCGGAACACTTACAGAAGATGGGCTTGATGTACTTGGGGTTCAGCTATCACAGCCAACTGGAGCTAAAGGGCAAAAGTTCGGAGAATTGTTGAGCGATATTCGTCAAGTATTTCCCAAATTTTCTTTAAACGATTGTAGCTCTCCACTAGATTTTAAATCCAGAAACTTTTTCATGTCATTATTAACATGCCATTCCTTGAGATCAGTGGATGGTGATCTTCTTGGAGATCCATTAGATTTTAAGATGTTTCAATTTACTGGTTGGTCCTTTGAGGAGGATTTTCAAAAACAAACATTCCATTCATTATATGAGGAAAGACACGAAGGTGATGTTTTTCCGGAAAATTCAGATATAATTCCTGCGGTAGTTCATCCTGATGGCAATAATCCAGAAAATACGTTCACTGACAATGATCCTCATAATTTTTTAGGGGTTGTGAGAAGCTTCGAGTTTTTATCGGAGTTGAGACGTATGAGCGTGATTGTTAAAACTAATAATGAGGACCTATATTGGTCATTTACTAAAGGAGCGCCTGAAGTTGTTTCGGAAATATGTAATAAATCGACTTTACCAGCAGATTTTGAAGAAGTTCTGCGTCACTACACTCATAATGGATATAGAGTTATTGCATGTGCTGGGAAGATCTTACCAAAAAGAACCTGGTTGTATTCCCAGAAAGTTTCTAGGGAACAGGTTGAGTCCAATTTGGAATTCCTAGGTTTCATTATTTTCCAGAATAAATTAAAGAAAGAAACTTCGAAAACCTTGGAAAGTTTGCAAGATGCGAATATCAGAACAATAATGTGTACAGGTGATAACATACTTACTGCCATTTCAGTAGGTAGGGAAGCTGGATTAATACAATGTTCCCGCGTTTATATTCCATCCATTAATGATGCCCCTTTACCTGGTGAAACCGTCATAGTATGGAGAGATGTCAATGAGCCCGATAACATTTTGGATACCAAAACTTTGAAGCCTGTAAAAGTGGGAAATAGTAGCTGTGTGCGTTCGTGTGAAAGTGATTATACTCTTGCAGTTAGTGGTGATGTTTTTAGGCTGCTATTCAGAGATGAAAATGAGATACCCGAAGAGTATTTGGACGAAATTTTACTAAAATCATCAATTTACGCAAGAATGTCACCTGATGAAAAGCATGAATTAATGATGCAACTTCAGAAATTGGATTACACAGTTGGGTTCTGTGGTGACGGTGCAAATGATTGTGGGGCCCTGAAAGCGGCAGATGTAGGTATTTCCCTTTCAGAGGCGGAAGCTTCCGTTGCCGCTCCGTTCACTTCTAAAGTATTCAATATTAGCTGTGTACCTGATGTTATTAGAGAAGGACGTGCTGCACTAGTCACATCCTTTGCGTGTTTTCAGTACATGAGTCTGTACTCAGCCATCCAATTTATCACTATTACTATACTATACAGTCGTGGTTCTAATTTGGGTGATTTCCAGTTCTTGTACATTGATTTACTACTGATAGTTCCGATTGCAATTTGCATGTCATGGTCCAAGTCTTATGAAAAAATAGCGAGAAAAAGACCTTCAGCTAACTTAGTGTCACCTAAGATTCTGGTTCCTCTTTTGATCAGTGTATTTTTGGTATTCTTATTTCAAGTAATTCCATGGTTAATTGTACAAAAGATGAGTTGGTACATCAAACCCGTTGTTGGGGGCGATGACACCGTGCAATCATCAGATAATACCGTTTTGTTTTTCGTCTCAAATTTTCAATACATTTTGACAGCCATAGTCTTATCTGTTGGACCACCATATAGAGAACCGATGTCAAAAAATTTTGAGTTTATCGTGGATATTATTGCCTCTATTTGTGTGAGTGTACTATTGATGACTTTAAATCCAGAATCATACCTGGGCAAAAAGTTACAGCTGACTCCTATATCGAACAATTTCACAGTATTTATCATCGTATGGGTACTACTAAATTACTATGCTCAACTGTACATTCCACCTTCGATAAAAGGTTGGTTAAAAAAAAGGAAGAGTAGCAAAAAGTACAAACTATTGATACAAGGAGAAGATAAATCAGCAGATGTTTAAAGCAAAGATTCTTCACGTACGTATGTACCATAATCTATAATGAAAGTTATTATTATTTAGAAGCATTTCTCATCGAAAGAAAGCAATTCCACACAACGCCAACAGAAGAGCTAAATGGCGCTTGAAAATCTTTAGGCATAACCAGAAAATTGATGAATTGCACCATTGGCCATACTAGATAATTGCAACCAAGTGTCGATATATATAGCCTTTGGATTTTCTTGCCAAAAGATTCTTTATCACCACCTTCCATCACATAGTTTGAGAACATAAAAAAACAGTAAAGAGATACGGGTGAATAAAGGAGCTGATCCGAAAGAACTCTTTCAAAAACCTGTACTACTGTAGGATCCTCAGTGTAAAAGAAATTCAAGAACTTGTACCAAGGAGCTTGGAAAAATGATATGAAAAACCCCCAAAACATGAAACATCCCCATCTGAAGAAGTCAAATATATCTGTCTTAAAAGCATTTTGTGTCCGATCAAGTTCAGGATAGCCTTCATCATCTGTGTAGGAGCTATGTTCTGAGGCAAAATCGTTGAAAATAGATAGCTCATCACTTTCATAACCCCCGCCGTTCTCCACATCAGGATTTCTTCGAACATGAAGGAAGGTGTTGTTGAGTACTTGCGGTATAGGATCCATGTGATACGAGTAAAAGCAGGCTATACCTTGTGCAAGTATGTCGGATATGCCAAATAAGAGAATGTTCGTGCATAAAGTAGCAAAAATAGCAGATTTAGTGTATAATTGTCTATACTGACTAGTATATTTCCACAAACCGCAGACCCATATTACTAACAGCAACCAATGTGTAAGTGTTATCCGTTGTATTCGCTTATTCATTAGGGTTCTTAATGCGGCCGCAGCCCTTCTAGTCCAAGATCCTAACGCACCCTGATTGTGTTGGCCGTCGTTACTCATGTTAACGTTATCATAATGCACAACAATCTGATCCCTGCCAAACAATTGAAGAGGCATTTACTAAATAGAAAAAATTCCTAAAATAGTTTTTTTGCGCTACAGCTCTCTTTTGTTCGATTTCCTTACTGCAACAACTCTTTCTTTTAAGATCCCTTGATATGATGTGTCAAAGGCAACTTTCTACACTAGGTAAAGTCTCATATATTATTATCCTATTGCATCCGAACACCCGCATTTTGTATGGGTGTTTGATCAATGGTATTTTTTTCAAAGAGTTACCTTGGCGTATTTCAAGATCTCCTTGCGCGTGGCCGAGGTTGGAAATCCTCTAGGCTGGTTTTCGTCCTTCTGTCTATTACCATGACGAGGGAGTGCAAGGACAGCGCGAGGACAGTACGAGGGTAATCGATGGGAAGCGGTGTTTCTTGCAACTCTGGTTCTTTTGTAAAAGTATCCATTATTGGCATGTAACTTAGATTAAGCTAGGTATTAAGAATTGGGACCTTTTGGGTTGGCTTATTAAGGTCGAGTAGCAAAGTTTAGCAAGAACAGTACAAATTAAGTAGCCAAGATGTTGATGCCAAAGCAAGACAGAAACAAGATTCACCAATACTTATTCCAAGGTATGTTTGAAAATAAAATACAGAAGCTATGAAGATACATGAAAAGTTAAGATCAAGAAAAGTTATCCGTATACACAACAACAATAAATTACACTCGTACGCACACGTATGTATACTATACGTATACGTGTGACATTTAAAATGGTTCTGCAGAAGCGCACCGATAGATTACCAAATATAACTTTTTTATCCACAAAGGCTATGAAGATATGCAGAACCACATTATTTGGAGGACAACACGCATGTAATGTGTATTATACGCGCCACACTTTGACGTGAAGAAGGTGGTATTGTGCACGAAACCTATCCTTTGATCTTTAACGAGTACCACAAATTTGGTCGAATAGTTCTTTTTACTAACAATCTTTTATTTCATTGGGGAAATGTAAATTTCATTACCTCATGACTAATTTCCTTTTTTTATACAGAAGGTGTTGTTGTCGCTAAGAAGGATTTCAACCAAGCCAAGCACGAAGAAATTGACACCAAGAACTTGTATGTCATCAAGGCTTTGCAATCCTTGACTTCCAAGGGCTATGTCAAGACCCAATTCTCATGGCAATACTATTACTACACTTTGACTGAAGAAGGTGTTGAATATTTGAGGGAATACTTGAACTTGCCAGAACACATTGTTCCAGGTACTTACATTCAAGAAAGAAACCCAACTCAAAGACCACAAAGAAGATATTAAGAAATCCGTAAGTCCAATTGAATTTTCCTTTTGTAACATTCTTCTGGTTCTATATATCTAGGTTTATACTTTGATGTGTTGTATTTTCAATTACATTGAACTTATGTATATTTTTTAATTAATAAAGTGAAATCAAAAGCAAAGTCATAATTGGCGCGCAGACGATTTGTACGGTGCTGCCATCATTGAGAGCAATTGGCCAGTGCTCCTTTTATACATTCTATAGATTGCCTGTAACTTTCATGGATCGGAAAGTACACGAATTTATAAATATCTGTGAACTGAACATCATCTTTCGTTTCTCATGCTGATTAAACACTTTTTCGAGATCACCCTACCCTACGCATAAAAAATTTTCCAGGCGATGAGATGAGCCTACAACAAAAAAGTGTGCTAATTCATTAATCCTTCCTTGGTCAGTTTTCACATCGTACACTGAGTAGCATACCCAGACAGAATATACATATACCATTTTAGATGTCAGCAGAAGATTACAAGAATTTACCAGTCACAGTTGAAAAGCCTATTCCAGTAGTATATGATTTAGGTAACCTGGCAGCTTTCGACAGCAACGTTCTGGATAAAAACGATTTGGATTCATCGAATGCTAAGCGTGAAGAAAAAATAAAGAGCCTTACTCGTGACAATGTTCAGCTACTAATCAATCAACTGTTATCTCTACCTATGAAGACAACAACGGAGTCCGCTGGTGGCACCAGCGGTCAAAGTTCCGTAATGACCTTACTACAACTCCCTGGTGCTACCACGGAATTACCAAGAGAGAAGCCATTACCAAAGGCTAAAGCTATGACTAAGTGGGAAAAGTTTGCAGCTAAGAAGGGTATCAAGCCAAAGGAAAGAGCAGGTAAGATGGTTTATGATGAAGCAGCTGGTGAATGGGTTCCAAAATGGGGTTACAAAGGTGCTAATAAGAAGTTAGACGACCAATGGCTAGTGGAAGTTGACGATAAAGTAAAAGGAACTGAAAACGAATTGATTGATCCAAGAACTTTGAATAGAGCAGAAAGAAAACGCTTAGTTAAGAAGAACGACAAACAACAAAGGAGAAATATGAAGAATGCCTTGTGATAGTAAAGGACGTTGTTGTCTTCTACTTGTGTCTTCAATCAGTTCGTTAATCTTTTTCGATCTATAGCATAACCTCATACATACGTATCCTTACATTTATAGTATTTTTAAGCAAATTGTAAATTAGAAAAATATCAAAATTCCGTTTTATATTTCGATATTCTTTTCCGCCATATTCCAGGATCAAGATTCAGTAAAATATTGACGATATCAGCAAGTGTCGAAACATCTAGCTAGCAGAGTTCTTCGTGTTGTAATGACAGGACTAAATGATTACAGTTCGATGATTGATATCGTACTTTCTGATATGGATTTGGAATCAGTCACAACTAAAAAGGTTAGAAGGTCTTTGAAAGAGGTATATGCAGTTGACGTTGAATCACAGGGAAAAGACATTAATAAATTAATCAGAAAACGCTTGGAATGTGTGAAAGAAAGGCCTCCCTCTAAAAGATCTCTTCAAGATTTACTGAGGGAGAACGCCATTTTGGCGATGGACCTTACAAAGGATATGACTATAAACAGACGATTATTTGAAGAAGAGGAAAGAAATGATAATAAGACAAACGATAATTATAATAAAAGAAAAAAGGGCGCTGTCAGTAAGTCACCTATCTCAACGCAAAAAGTTGCATTATCAAAATCTTTGGTGCACCTGCTGGGAGAGACTCGGCTGACTAGAACTGAAGTGGTACGACGAATCTGGGCATATATTAAAGAGCATAACCTACAGAATCCTAACAACAAGAAAGAAATATTGTGTGACGATAATCTTGGGTTGATATTTGGCGAAAGTACTGATATGTTTGAAATGCACAAAACTTTGGTAAGTCATATGACGGATCCCAATAAAACAAGTGACCAGCAGCCTCTAGTCCAAGCTGTCCACAAAAAAGAGAAACTCGGCGCTTCAGATTCAGAGAAACCTGATGAAAAGGACATATGATTGATGGAAATCATTGTGATTTCGGGGGTGTCCAAAGCTGCTTGCTTAAAGTAGCGACTAGAAAACAAGATATCTTCCACTTTTATGATTTTAGTTTGCCTTATTTTTTCGGTAACTGACTTCAATTTGTAACGTCAACATTCCCGTTGAAAATACACATGAATACATAAATATATATCACCTCAGTAGAGAGCGTAAAGGTAAATACCACTGCTCCTCTTTAGACATCAGTAACTTTCTTTTAATCTCGGGAGTTAAGTCAGCATTCCACAAGGCTTTTAAAGCTAGCGCGAAACTTATGAATCGAACAGTCTCTACACTGTCATCTATTGTTACTGATGCATCCGTGGAAATACCATCAATATCTAACATCATTAATACCGAATTACCTATATCGGACGTCTATTATTACACTCTGAAACTCATTTTATTAGATTACATCAATGAACCGCGCTTTAGAGACACAGTTTTACAATCGAATAAAACAATAACTTCAAGAGTTCTATCTGACAAAACAAATCATCAACAAGTACAACATGGAAAGAAAATATTGGTTGATAAGCAAGACGACATGTCAGAACGTGATATAGTACAAGCAACTTTACGGATAATGAAAGGAAAGTTGGCACAATTATCAGGTAATAAGAGCTTGGCGCCGAATGAGATGCATTGGAAAAGTATTGTGAAAATGTACTATAGCATACTTGATTCTTCTAATGCAGACACCTTTTTGAAGATGAGTCAAATGGAAGAAGTGGTTGGATATTTCACGAATATCGCCAGTAATGAACTAAAAAAAATGACCGTTGAGAATTCACGTGAGGAATTGTTCAGTGAAGTTGCTTTTTTTATAGATCTGATAATTGATGTACTTCCAGATAGTTGTGCAAATATTATAAAGAGACTGCTTGATTATAAGATTAATATCAAAAAAGGTGAGAAGACAGCAAAAAAAAAAAGAGTTACTTCCCCGGCAGCAGTTCCTCAATATAGAAGTATTTCTGGCAGCACAATCAATGATAAACAACCTTCTTTCAAAGTCCAAGATATCTCGCATATGAAGTACTTTATGCAGTTGTTCGAAATAGACGAAAAGAAACTTCAACAAGATGTAATAGCGGTTAAGGACGATTCTACAAATCCCATTTTTTGCGGTGAACTAAGATATCTTAGAAAGAAAATTAAGAAGGATAATGGTTTTTTGACTGCATCTGATTTTTCAAGTGACAGAGATTATATTCTATGGAAGAACTACGAACTTCTTGAAATTGCCAACTTGATGGATCGATTTGGAACTGGTGAAAAAGTAACCTCTCACGGAAATCGTCTCATACCTAAGGATGCAAAAAGTGCATTCGTCCGTCTCATAAGCCTTGTTTTGAGAAAAGAATGTTCTAATACCATAAACTCTATAAATCTTTCTCAAGAAGCTTTATTTTTTTTTCATAAATCAGCGAGATATTGGAGGATAGAATATCCTTCCACTATATCCTCCTTGATATATTCGGCAGCAAATTTAAGCATTTTAGAAGATGAAGAAATCAATATTCCAATAGCCGAGAATTTGTTTTCTGTCATTCGCAATAAGTACCTGTGTTCAGATGATAATCTTGATCCATCCGCCTGGAATATCCCGGATCGCTATTTATGGGCAGCAAACCTTTTTCATACTACAGATCAATCTATGAGAACGATAAATAACCTTCTGACAGCGATTTTTTCAAGTACGAAGCCGAAATTCTCTCCTGTCTTGTCCTTTTATTATTCCAGTATTGTTGAAGATCCAGCAATGGAATTCTACGAGGTGCAGTACGTAGCCGTAAAGAAATATTGGATCAAAGTATTCAAGAAAACTCTTTTCAAGACATCAGAGAATTATTTCGTCTCTCTTCTGCAAGACATGCTAAAGGTTAACACAATAGAAATTCAAAGTGTTCAGAATCTCGTAGAGACAATCATAGATACCATAAAAGCAATTCAAAAACGTTACAGTAAACCTTTATTGGATGAAATATCCTTACCGAGGCAATGCGCAATATTTTTATGTGAAGTGTATGGTTCAGATTCCTTAAAACTAATAAAAACTGCAGAAAAAAGTACTATGAAAAATATTGGAGAAAGTTTCGGTCCGATAGATGCACTAGATATGTATGATGTATTAAAAGAGCTAAGGCAGATTTACATGCAGGTGAAACCAAAAGGGAAATTTTTTTTCAATCTTGAAGATTACTTTATCAAATACTTAACCCGATTATGCGATGATGTCAGCCGCAATGTTCAGAAAGTCATTAAAACTTCAATTGAAAGTGAAAATTGGGAGCCCATAAATGACCAAGATCATTTTAGTAGATCTGTTTTGGATATATTTAAAATGATAAATGAATCGATTAGCATGTTCGAAAAATTTGGTTGGGAAAATGAATTTCAACTGGCACAAATAACCACAGTGATCCTGAAGGCTTTTTCGGATGGCATGCTTTCATATTCGACTCAAGTTATGAGATTAATTCAGGCGGATTTACAGGAGGGTGATGAGCCGTCGTACTCTTTAGAAAGCTCAGACTCTCAATCTTCACTTATTCTTAGTGATGTCAACCCAAATCATGAACGTTCAAGAAGTAGCAGGTTATTTGAAGATTTGAAGAATGTAGTTAAATCAACTCCGAAGGTGGTAGCGCCTGCTCCTTATCAGTTCAAGAAGCGTACGTGTGTACTACTAAATGATCTTGATAAGGCGCTTTTCCTCTTAGAAAACTTTGAAGAAAAAGCAGATCCATCAAGAATAACATCTATTATCTCTCAGTATCATTCCTCTCATGAACCAGGTGATAATAGGAAATCATTCGATGACCAGAATATGAAGCAAGTTTATACTCTTAGGATTATTGGTGCCGATAATATTAAAGGCTTTAGCAAGACAGGTCTTTCGAACTCTTATGTTTCTGTAAGAAACATTACTTTGCAACGGGAAATAGGGACGACCAAGATCGTCACAAGATCAATCGCTCCCAAATGGGATGAAGAGTTCGTGTTCGAATCTCCGTTCGGGAAGTCAAACGATATTATGTTCACTATATGGCACCATCCACTCAGTAGATTGAAAGGTTTAGCAGAAGACGATTTATGTGGAAAAGCTAACATGAAATTTAGTCCGAGAAAACTCAAGGATGATGGGTTTCCTATCGACTTTTCTCTCACTTTGAGCCCACAGGGAACCCTATACTGTCAAATCTCCCTGGAAAGCGAGAGAATAGACGCAGTTTCCTCTATGGGAAGGATATATAGATCTTTCAGCAGGTCAAGAGATCGTGCAGTAAATTTGATAGTCAATAAATTTTCTGACTTTATTGCTTTTGCCTTTTCTAGAACCACATTGAAAACAGTTTGCGGTCATCACGGTACCACACTTGCATCTAATGAAACAGTATATGATGCCATTTTACCCCTATTTGATTATTTAAATGCAAATTTGAACATTTTGGCATCAGAGCTTTCACAGAGATTATTGTTCATGGTAATGCTGAGAGCTTGGAACCTAGTTTTAGAGAATGCTGATTTACTCCTTTTACCTGCATTGAATAGCGCTAGAACTAATATATTGCGCTCAGCAAAAAAATCTATCTGGGAAAATACTATTTCAAGTACAAAAAAGGTGTCAGGATACGGTCGTCCTTTAACTCAAACAGAAATTGAGGCTATATTTAAATGGCTTGATGCATTATGTGTAGATTTTTTTCATAACAAAGGAGAAGGCCCTCCACTCGCAGAGCTGAAGAATGAGTATTACCAGAATATACTACTAATTCCGGCATTTTATGATAAAAACGTGTCTGAATTGAAGGACGAAATTACGCGGTTGATTCCTGTGTATGAAGAGTATTTGAAATGGTTCTATTTGAAAAAAACTCCTATTACTTTTGCCAATAAATCCGCTGGAACAATATCTCGAAAAAAATCTCTAGCAGCTAACATAGTGAAAGAGCCTAAACAACAATTGGAACGTGATGCAGAAGTAATGAATATTATATTAAGAATTTTGATTGCGAAAGGCCAACATGATTATGTTCATCGCATTTTGCATGATAGGAAGGATCTTGTTAATACTATGAAGAACAGGAGAGCTGTGAGTAAAGCTGTTAACTCTACAGTGAAAAAGAGCAGAAATTAAGGTTTTTTTACGTATACTTGTGAGCTGACCAAACCAACTACATCATACTTCATTATTGATCTAAATAAAAGGGAGGATAGGTCACGGTTGGTAATGTTGAAAGTCCAAGTTTTCCTGACCTGTGGTTCTTTTGGTTCTTATATACATATATAAAGAAGTTAAATAAACAGTGTGGTTAGTTGTATTTTAATCGTGTTATTGTTGATTCACTGGTTCTTCATAAGGCACTGTACTCTTCTTTTTTATTTACTTCTGATTCTGAAGAAAGCCGCTTAGAGTTGAAAAATTAAACAAAAGTACAATAAACAAATGTAAAAACCAAACATGATCTTTTTTTAAAAGATTTTTTTGAAGTATATAAATAAATAGATGAGAAAATAAATAAGTTGTAGAGATAAGATAAAAACGTAATTTAAATACTTATTAAGGAAGTTATTTTCCTTTACTTTGTATGCAGAACATATATACTCTCTTATTCTTGAGACTCTGTATTTAACTCCACTGATAATCAATTAGTCTAAGATGTTAAACTAATATATTTAATATTGGGACTTAATTATTAAAAAAGATTGAGAAAAAACAAAAATATTATTAAAAGAAGAAGTTGCTCTTTTTGATTCTTCGCGCTCTAGTAGATTCAATACAGGCAAAACCAATAATAATAATAATAAAGAGGGCTGTCATAGCAATAGCGTGCCAAATGAAAAACTTGTATTTGAAATGGATGCTTTCTCTTTGGTGCAAATAAGCAAAAGGTGACCATATATCGGTGATAACCTAGCAAAATTGTAAAATTGCTAACTATGCAGATTTTTGTATATTGTATACCTATCCAAATATTTACAGTCTAAATAGAACTACACACGCATCGAACTTTAAGAACCAAAGAGTATATTTTACAGTTCACTCGTCTTTCTGAACAATCTCTCCAAAATTTAAGCTCATGAACTTCAAGTACTAAGAATGAGGTCTTGAAAATGCAAAACAGGAAATTACGTGGGTAAGGTCAATTTCTTCCGAATATATACAAATGATCATCGTTCTCATTCCAAAGTTTCCTTACTAAATCAACAAAACCATTCTCTTTCGTTTCTAATTCGTAAATTCCATACAAGGACAACATAGATCCTCCATAAAGAGTGTAAAGAGCTAATTTATGCCATCTTGGATACTTTTCCTTCGGTATGTAATCAATGATACAACTCGTGAAACCATACTGTAAATATATTAAAAAGATGGAGGATAAAGACGCATCGAGCAGAGGATTCATGACCCCACCAGTAAAGGATGCGTAAAAAGGTACCATTGTTAATGGAATCAAGGAATATCTTGCTATTCTTTCATAGTCTTTTTGATAAGAATCTTCAAAGTGAGAAGACTCTGGGGGCTTAAACATCTGTACTGAAGACGATGGTTCTTTTGTCTCATTTGCAATATTGTTTGTTTTATTTTCAGAATATAGATGACTGATACTATGAATAGTTCTTTTGGTTGAAATTGTTACTCCTGGAACAATCTTTCGTATAGGATTTCTTACAATGGTGGAAGCATTAAAAACAGGCTTCAAGCCGTGAAGGAATAGTATTGCCATAAGTTTAAACTGCTTAGTTGCTGCAGTCCGCAACACTGTTATTTATTGTATGTGTTCCATTGTTTGGAAGAAGCCATTTTTATCAATTCTTCTCTCTCGGAAGAGTAACTTTTTCTCCAAAAATTTCCGAATGCCAAAAGGGAACAGAATGACACAAAATGAAAAATGTGGAGGTTCACAAGGCAAGATATACAACGTAGAAGAAACACAACTTACCTCAATTGAACTAATATTTTCTTTTTGCAATAAAACAGACTAGGCAAAGGTAAGAATTCTGAGATGGGCTTCGTCGATTTCTTCGAAACCTATATGGTAGGTTCTAGGGTCCAATTTAAACAGTTAGATATTTCTGATTGGTTGAGCCTGACACCAAGATTGCTTACTCTTTTCGGATACTTTTTTATCCATTCCTTTTTCACTTCAATCAGTGTCTTTCTGCAATTTGTCAATACTAGTTCCTTTTGCCTTAGATTACACCTACTATATGACAGATTTTGGTCAAATGTACCCATAATCGGCGAGTATAAAATTCGGCTCCTTTCGAGAATACTTAGGTATACTGAGGTGAAAATAATACCAAACTTAGATAAGGCACTGGAGGTGATTGAAATATGGTTTCAATTACATTTAGTTGAAATGACCTTTGAGAAAAAAAAAAAAGTTCAAGTATTTATTAGCAGTGGAAGTGATGATCTTAACTTTTTTCAAGATAATAAATTTCAAACTACGTTAATGATATGCAACCATCGATCAGTCAATGATTATACTTTGATTAATTACTTATTCTTCAAAAGTTGTCCAACCAAATTCTATAATAAATGGGAGCTTATACAAAAGTTAAGGAAAGGAGAAGATTTACCTGAATGGCCCCAGTTAAAATTCCTTGGTTGGGGAAAAATGTTCAACTTTCCCCAATTAGATTTACTAAAGAACATATTTTTTAAGGATGAAACTCTCACTTTATCACCAGAAAATCTAAAAGATCTTCTAGTGGCACAAAACAACAAGGCTATAGCTATTTTTCCCGAAGTTAATATCATGAGTTTAGAGTTATCAATAATTCAAAGGAAACTAAATCAAGATTTTCCCTTTGTTATTAATTTTTACAATTTATTATACCCAAGATTCAAAAACTTTACCAGTTTGATGACTGCTTTTTCATCAATTAAAAACATTAAGAGAAAAAAAAATCACAATAATATTATCAAGGAGGCCAGATACCTGTTTCACAGAGAAATTGATAAATTGGTTCATAAGAGTATAACAATGGAGCCTTCCAATATGTCCGATAAGATATTACCGCCTTTGATCATGGATAATACATTTTTACTTGACAAAAAGAAAAATACCAGCAATGACAAGCCCAAACCAGTGCGAATCAATCCCTACATTTATGACTTCACCATAGTATATTACAGAGTCAAATATACAGATAGTGGGCATGATCATATTAATGGCGATTTGAAAATCCATAAAGGTTATGAATTAGAGCAGATCTCCCCAACAGTATTTGAAATGATACAGCCAGAAATGGAGTCCGAAGACAACAGAAAAGAAAAAGACCCCATTGTGGTGATGATACATATAAAAAAGCACCAAATCCAACCATTACTCGCGTACAATGACGAAAGCTTGGAAAAATGGCTTGAAAATAGATGGATAGAGAAAGATAGATTAATCGAATCCTTGCAAAAAAATATCAAAGTTGAGACCAAATAAAGATCGATGAATCAGAGTATATACGTGTGTATATATTTCACTTTCTATAAAGGAGAAAAAAGTTAAAAAAATAATAATATTTGAATCAAATAAACGAAAAAAACCATAAAACGATCATGATAAGATAATGTACATTATTGAGAATGCTTCATTGATGACATGCAGTGCAAAAAGAAATAAAACTACCAGAAAACACACTTTATTTCTTCTTTGGGGCCCCCAAAGGCGAACCAATATTGTTACCTCTCAACTTGACACCCAAGGCCCTTTCCAACTTGGAAAGGACTTGCTGGTTTGGAATAGCCCTGGCCGCTTCGTAATCATTAACCACTGTTGGCTTCTCGTTGATCTTGGTGGCCAAATCCTTCTGCGACATTTTTTTGTCCGTTCTGGCGCGTGAAATAGCCCTACCAACATTTGGGTCTAACTTCTTCGGCTTCACGATATCTGTCTCACGGTCGACTTTGGTCAACCTCTGGCCCTCATTGTCACCCTTGGTGTTGGTAGAGCCGTACTTCTTGTCCACGGAGACAACCAAACCTTGTCTTCTCGCAGCATTGATTTGGCCCTGAGATCTGGCAACGTTGGCCCTTGGGCCAGAACCGCCAGCTCTGGCTCTGCTACCGATAATAGTATTGGTATCCCAGTCAGACATATTTCTTCTTTGTAAAGTTTACTTTTGCTCTTTAAAAATTCCTTGCTAGCTAGCTAATTAGCCTGTAAGATATATAAGACGTATAGCTCCTCTCTACAAACACTTCAAAGCTTTTACTGACTAAGGAACCGCGCCTTTAAACTACCCAATATATACCACCTCCGGTCAAGGGGGCGCCGCTTCGTGGAAGAAGCAACGGCGTCTTTCAATATTCTCAGGATTTGTTCCATGAAGTTCCATGAAATTCCATAGGTCGGGCAACATTTTATCAGGGTAACACTATGAATTATTATTATATTCCTATCCTTTACACAGTTGCAGGCATGCGTTTTGTCATAACAACAACCCTTACGGTCTCTCTTACGGATTATAGAAAAATAAAACACATTTAGCATGACTCCGCAAGTTTTATATGCCAGTTAGTCCTTGGAATAGGTGCAGAAGCATCTTTTAGACATTCTAAGAAACAAGTTGGTCAGAGCCGCCCAACAATTCTATCACGTGATCACATATGCTTCACTTTTTTTTTATCTCTCGCTCTCTGTCGGTACCTGGTACCTGGACCAGGAAAAGAAGAAGGATCTGAAGAGCAAAATAAGAATATATGCATGTAGCCTGAGGCCATAAGTTTTGGCTCGAAGTAATGATGTTTCTGGCATTTTTTTTAAGAAGTTTTTCTGCAGAACGATTCTCATACGAATTGAAGTGGTGAGTTAAGCAACATAGCAAACTAAAGAAGAAAGGGTTCACTCTGATGATTACACAGAATTCCATACCAGAGGTGAAAGAAAATTTTATTGGTTACGCTCTGAATGAGAGAAGGATCCGGTTGCCGCAGTTCCAAGATTTAGGGCCAGCAGACCTGATTACACTGGCAAAATACTTACCCACCTCGGGTAATACAAATGTTATAAACAGTACAAGTAGAAATAATGGTGTCATGATGCGCTCTCCTGCAGCGGCTGGACCCTATGACACCGGTTCGTCCATGGTAGCCAATGGAGCAACCAGTGACGCCGCCGTTACCACGAACTCTACCGCAGCATCTATATACAGTGACAACAAGGGTACCAATGATACGGCCTCGATGATTACCGAGTTTCATCCACTCAATAAACTGAAGGGCGAAGTAGGGACCTTTTTTTATTCCATGGGTGTCGATACCTCCAGTCCAACTTCAATTGCGATATTTTTAAAGGAGATTTCAGATATTATTACCGAGAAACCTCAAGTATGGTTTGGCAAAAGCAAAACGTTCCATGTTGCTCGGGTCTCATTTTCAACATGGAATGCCTTTAGAAGATGCGACATAAACGTCATTGTAAATATCCCTGGAACCATCCAAAACTACATAGTGGATTGCAACGGTGAAAGCCAGAATTTAGAGATGTGTGCGGAACATGATTTGATATGGGCGGAAACATTTGTAAGTGGGGTAGTACGGTCAATCATGTTAATGAAGGAAAACGCTGAAGAGGGAGAATTGCAAAATTTGGTGGAGACGTTGATTTTGAACCCATTGGCGGCTGGACAAATCGATGATGTGGCAGAAATGTTTATTGATTCGTTCCCTATAATCTACCACAAGGGCCCACTGTTAGGTGCTCCTTATTGTATTGCTAATGTAACAAAAACCAACAACTACTTGGTAGAGACACTGGTGGAGCTAGTTAAGTTGACTCGTAGCGTTGGTAGGGCGGAAGTAATGTTGAAAGATTTGGCCACTGATAACCCTGAGGTCACCATAATACTGACCAAGATCTACTTGGTATGCGATCGAGAAATAGATGCAACGAAGCTCATGTATGATACGCTTTTACGGGATGACAAAATAACCGATACTAATAACTACATGGACTACAAATCAGAACTACTGTGCTTACAGGCGCAATTTTTGGTAGACAAAAAGCAAGACTACAATCTGGCACAAAACATAGCGCAAGAAGCCGCCAATTGTTCTCCAAGTGAATTCAAACCTTGGTATATTCTATCCAAAGTATACGTGAAACTGAACGATATTGAAAACGCCCTGCTAATACTAAATTCATGTCCCATGTCTCCATTGAAGGAAAAATACGTACTGAAAAGAGTGGTTCCATTATCTTCTGATAATAGTCTTCATTTACCACTACCAATTGATGTCGTACTGGATGAAGTGACATCATTGAATCCGCAGGACGTTCAGAAGGAGCACCGTTCCGCAGATTCGATGCTGGTGAATTTAGCTGCGTCGAATTTGAAATCTACATTCCAATTGGCGTACCGCTTATTAACAGAAATTGTGCAAATCACCGGCTGGGAAAATCTGTTAAAGTATAGGTCAAATATATTTGTTATGGAAGACGAATACCAAAAGTCGTCATCTTCATTATCCAAAAGCGTCAATGAACAAGAAGAAGTGCCCTTGAGGGCAAAAAGGCTATGTGAAAGATGGTTGGACAATCTCTTCATGCTATTATATGAGGATTTAAAAATGTATACATTATGGCAAACAGAACAACTGTACATGGACGTACGAAATAACAACCACAATAAATTGACGTTTGAATGGGAGTTGTTTGGACTTTGTGCACGCCGTTTGGGGCATTTCCCTGAAGCCGCAAAGGCATTTCAGAACGGCCTGTCACAGAGATTTTCACCAAGGTGTGCAAGAAAGCTGCTGGAATATTGTGTAAACGAGCGTCAACGGATAAAGAAGTTCATTAACTCACCCAACTCGCATGACATGGCTCCTGAGATGATAAGCTCACGCATAAGCGAACTGGACAACAGCATTATCGATCTTTGCGTGAAAATATGTTGCTGGAACCACCGTTGGTATACTGAGTTCTCTATAAGTTTACTCGATTCTTTAAGCGTGGTCATCCAAGATATGGGATTAACAAAAGTATCCAATGAAATATCGTCGAGATACTCAGAGACTGTTCTCAAATTGGTCCGGGAGAACTTGCTCGATTTTTTTGCTACTGGCACCAACGGGTATTATGATGCATAAATACGAACAAAAATACATTAATACGTATATAGAATACAAAAAGTTGGTAGGTGATAGGAAACGATACTCATCAGAATCGTGTTGAATTTTTGAACTTCTCGATCCATGACCCAGCAAGCATTAACATACCAATGCTGGTACGAAGCCGCCGCCCCGCCATTTAAAGAAAAGTATTCGTGTTTCGAGAATGCGGACAAAGTGAAAATAAAACATAACACATAAAAGGAAACTGGGTATAAACAACTGAGTTTAGAGAATTCCTGAGAGAAAAGTTCAAAACTGTCCCTATACGTTTATAGGAGAAAGCTCACCAAAAATGAATAGAGTGCAAGATTTCGAGAAAATCCAACGGGAACGATTACCAACATTGTATGAAGTACTAATACAAAGGACATCGCAGCCAGTTGATCTCTGGACTTTCTATACGTTTCTTTCGCAATTTCCATATGCCATCAATTACCTGGACTTTTGGGTCGATCTCATGGCGCACACACGACTTTGTAAGAGCTATGTCGAGTTGGTAACGAAATCACTAATCAATTTCCCAAAAGAGAATGGGGGCGCATCTACGACCACGCTTGATTTGCTAAACGCACTGATAGAAGAAGGACACTTAGACCTGGAAGCTCCCGGAAGACTCTTAAAATCTGACGGTCAAGACATGCCGTTCTCGCCAAAGTTGAACCAATTACTGGGAGATTGGAAACGCCAATCAGGCATGAGTCAAGACTCCTTAAGAAGAGATGACATAGCGCTAATCGTGGACGAAATACTGAAAAGGCGCTCACAACAAGATGGTATACCGCAAATCACTACAAAACAACTGTTTCACAGCGCAGTAGGTCTCTGTAACACCTACTTAGTTTCCCCGGAACAAAGCGAACGGTACCTGAGTAACATCCCCACGGAAACGCGGAATCGCATTATAGAGGACATACAGGTCCAGCAAAAATACGACATTGAGGTTTTCGATGATATCAAGAACCTGACTTACCAGTTTTTAGAAATGGACTGCTTCCCGAAATTTCTAAGCCGGGTCGCCCTACACAACATTCATGATGAGATATCCGACTGGAGGTTCCACTCAGTGAACGCTACTAACGAAAAAGGCAAGCGCTTCCGAGGACAAGCACACATTTCCCGCTCGCCATTCTCCAACCACACATCAATCAGTCGTATCGGCTTTGGTTTGCTATGGCTGGGCATCGGCTTCTGGATCGGGTACGTACTGATCTTCCTAGCATACGGACGCGCCATCCGTGTTGTTACTGTCGTGCCATTTGCACTGGGATGTTACTGTATTGTGTGCGGTATGTACCAAGTGGATATTGTGTATTCTTGGTTTGGTGTCACACAAAGACTACTCCACAGACACAAAAACAGTAGCAGTGACCAAGATGGTGTTTCTGCCGGCTCCGATCACGTGCCTGTGTTACTTGCCGTGTTTGGCGGCAAGCGCCGTCTGACCCGCGTGAAGCACCCATTTACTCGGCAGCTTCTGCGTAAGCGTGGATTGTGGTGTCTATTACTCGTAGTGGGTGCCACTGCCGCATTTACGGTTATTTTCAGCTGTGTTCCTGGCCGTCGTGTATGATTTATTGTTCGTCACCCGGATGTCAAAACCTGTGCACAACACTCTTGCTATGGCGCGTGACGCTAAGTACAGGAAACAGCGAGGGGCCCGTTAAGTGCAGGTTTTACCGACGACGCCCGGCGCTTTCCGCGGGAAGCAGTTTGACTCATCCATCGCATCGCATTACCTCATGATGAGTAAATGATAGGAAATTTCATCTTATCACATCTCTCGGAAAAAGAAAAAATAGAAAGAGGTGGTAACTTGGTATATAAGGTTCTCTACTAGAACATTTGTCTAACTAATAAAGGTATTAAATTATTCTGCCATTTTTTTTTTCATACCCCTCCTTTTTCTTTCTTTTTCTTGATTCCTCGTTTCTTTTTTTCTTTTTTTTTTTTTTTCTTCTATCTAGAACTATAACACAATTACATTCGAGCATCTAATTGTTTAAATATTGCAGAGTAAAAGGTAATCAATTCTCCTACACACCCGCTTTGCAGATTTGAAATAAGGAAACAAAAACATTATATGTTTAGCTTATCCAACTCTCAATATACCTGCCAAGACTACATATCTGACCACATCTGGAAAACTAGCTCCCACTAATTTCACTGCTTTATCCCAAATTCTATCAAAAAAAAAACTACCTTTTTAAAAAAAACAACTTTGAACAAACTCAAAATTTATTAATAATGTCTTCTACTCAAACAAAAGCTACTTTTTCTATACAAAATGGACCTTCTTTTCAAGGTATCTCTTTTGGAGCAAACAAATCTGTTGCTGGTGAAACGGTCTTCACAACCTCTCTAGTTGGTTACCCAGAGTCCATGACTGATCCTTCCTACCGTGGCCAGATATTAGTTTTCACTCAACCCCTGATTGGTAACTACGGTGTTCCATCCGGCGATGCTCGTGACGAATTCAATCTATTGAAGTATTTTGAATCTCCACACATCCATGTCGTCGGCATCGTTGTGGCTGAATATGCTTACCAATACTCTCATTGGACTGCTGTTGAATCCTTGGGCCAATGGTGTGAAAGAGAAGGTGTTACTGCCATCACTGGTGTTGACACTCGTGAGTTGGTACAATACTTGAGAGAGCAGGGTTCTTCTTTGGGTCGTATTACTTTGGCTGATCAAGACCCAGTCCCATACGTAAATACCATGAAAACCAACTTAGTTGCTCAGGTAACCACGAAAAAACCATTTCACATCTCCGCTTTACCTGGAAAAGCTAGGGCAAATGTTGCATTAATCGATTGCGGTGTCAAAGAAAATATCATTAGATGCTTGGTCAAGAGAGGCGCCAATGTAACCGTTTTCCCTTATGATTACAGAATTCAAGATATCGCTTCAGAATTCGATGGTATTTTCTTATCCAATGGGCCAGGTAATCCAGAACTATGCCAGACCACAATCACCAACGTCAGGGAATTATTGAACAACCCCATTTATGATCGTATTCCTATCTTCGGTATTTGTCTTGGCCACCAGCTTCTAGCTCTCGCCTCCGGTGCCTCTACTCACAAATTGAAATATGGTAATAGAGCTCACAATATCCCTGCCATGGATTTGACCACCGGCCAATGCCATATTACATCTCAAAACCACGGCTATGCAGTGGATGCTGAGACTTTAGCAAAGGATCTATGGAAACCTTACTTTGTCAATTTAAATGACAAATCGAACGAAGGCATGATACATCTTCATAGACCTATTTTCTCTACTCAATTCCACCCAGAGGCTAAGGGCGGTCCCTTAGACACTGCCATTCTTTTCGACAAATTCTTCGGCAATATTGAAGCTTACCAATTGGATACTCAAAGAGAAAGTTCAATCCCACTAAAAGTAAACCCTAGTACAGACAAATCAAAACTACAAAGTTTAAATGTTACCAAGTTAGCCAAGGAAAGAGTATTGTTTTAGAAGAAAATTTCTTATACATAACTATTTAATACACATAGAATAAGATTCGATTTAATTCATGGATTTTTTGCGCTATACTTACGTCATTGATTCATATCAATTTCCCGTTATCATAATTAACGGGCGCTTTCTATAATGGAATGGACAAAAAATTGAGTATACAATGGTTCCATATTATCCTGCCATCTCAAAGAAATAAAATTAACAAGTTCGATCATTAAATTTGGTTGGGTTTTGATAAAGATATACATAACTCAAGGAGTTTGCACAAACGCATTTTCCTTTCCTTTTTTTGTTTCATTTGCTGTCGATCAGTATCTGTTTTTTTGATTTAGATCATAACTAAAGGAAAACGCACAGTCTTACCATGACGACCCAACAGGAGGAAGAGCAGCTGCGGGACACCGAGAGTGGTGAAAATCAATCATCTTTAGAAGGTCCAACTGAAACTTCTGATTTTAGTTCAAAGGGCGACGGTTATGACGATAATATCGAACAAAGTGAAGGCCCATTAGGTATGGAAGTATATACGGTAGCAGATAGATCACCGGAATATTGGACCGAAAGAAAGAAAAAATTCGTGTTAGATGTAGATCCGAAATATGCCAAACAGAAGGACAAGTCCGATACGTACAAAAGGTTTAAATATTTACTGGGCGTCACAGATCTTTTCCGTCATTTTATTGGCATTAAGGCGAAGCATGATAAAAACATTCAAAAACTGCTGAAAAAATTAGATTCTGATGCCAACAAACTTTCCAAATCACAAAGCTCCATTTCTTCATCATCACGTCATCACAGAAAAACAGAAAAGGAGGAAGATGCTGAATTAATGGCTGATGAGGAAGAGGAGATCGTTGATGAATATCAGGAAGACATATTCGTCTCTGAATCTCCTTCTTTCATCAAATCAGGAAAATTAAGAGACTATCAAGTACAAGGATTGAATTGGTTGATTTCGTTGCATGAAAATAAGTTATCCGGTATATTAGCAGATGAAATGGGACTGGGTAAGACCTTGCAAACAATTTCATTTTTAGGTTATTTAAGGTATGTCAAACAAATTGATGGTCCTTTTTTAATTATAGTGCCGAAATCAACATTAGATAATTGGAGACGAGAGTTTCTTAAATGGACTCCAAACGTCAATGTTCTTGTGTTACATGGTGACAAAGATACAAGAGCAGACATCGTACGCAATATAATATTGCAGGCTAGGTTTGACGTATTAATTACATCTTACGAAATGGTCATTAGAGAAAAAAATGCTTTAAAAAGATTAGCTTGGCAATACATCGTTATTGATGAAGCTCACAGGATAAAAAACGAACAAAGCGCACTATCTCAAATAATTAGATTGTTTTACTCTAAAAACAGACTTTTAATCACAGGCACGCCCTTACAAAACAACCTACATGAATTATGGGCTTTACTGAATTTCCTATTGCCAGATATATTTGGTGATTCAGCATTGTTTGATGAATGGTTTGAACAGAATAATTCCGAACAGGATCAAGAAATTGTGGTCCAGCAATTGCACTCAGTGTTAAATCCCTTCTTACTGAGAAGAGTGAAAGCGGACGTTGAAAAATCTTTATTACCTAAAATTGAAACGAACGTTTACGTAGGAATGACGGATATGCAAATTCAATGGTATAAGTCCTTACTAGAAAAGGATATAGATGCCGTTAACGGTGCTGTCGGGAAAAGAGAGGGTAAAACAAGACTATTAAATATTGTCATGCAATTGAGAAAATGCTGTAACCATCCGTATCTTTTTGAAGGTGCAGAACCAGGTCCTCCATACACTACTGATGAACATTTAATTTTCAATGCTGGAAAAATGATTATATTAGATAAACTTCTGAAAAGATTAAAGGAAAGGGGATCCAGAGTATTAATCTTCAGTCAAATGTCAAGATTGTTGGATATATTAGAGGATTATTGCTATTTCAGGGATTTTGAATATTGCAGAATCGATGGTTCTACCAGCCATGAAGAACGTATAGAGGCCATCGATGAGTATAATAAGCCAAATTCTGAAAAGTTCGTTTTTCTGCTAACAACACGTGCCGGTGGTTTAGGCATAAACCTTGTCACAGCAGACACAGTAATACTTTTTGATTCTGATTGGAACCCTCAAGCAGATTTACAAGCAATGGATAGGGCACATAGAATCGGCCAAAAGAAACAAGTTCATGTTTATAGATTTGTCACAGAAAATGCTATTGAAGAAAAAGTCATTGAGCGTGCCGCACAGAAACTAAGACTTGACCAATTGGTTATCCAACAGGGTACCGGTAAAAAAACAGCCTCCCTTGGTAACTCAAAAGATGATCTTTTGGATATGATTCAGTTTGGCGCAAAAAATATGTTTGAAAAGAAAGCAAGCAAGGTTACCGTTGATGCTGACATTGATGACATATTGAAAAAGGGAGAACAGAAAACACAGGAACTAAATGCCAAATACCAAAGTTTAGGGCTTGATGATCTACAAAAGTTCAACGGAATAGAAAACCAATCTGCTTACGAATGGAACGGTAAAAGCTTTCAAAAAAAGTCAGACGACAAAGTTGTTGAATGGATTAATCCTTCCCGAAGAGAAAGAAGGAGGGAGCAAACCACGTATTCAGTTGATGATTACTATAAGGAAATTATCGGTGGAGGATCGAAATCAGCAAGTAAGCAAATTCCACAAACAAAGGCACCACGTGCTCCAAAGATTATACATGGCCAAGATTTCCAATTCTTTCCCAAAGAATTAGATGTCTTACAAGAAAAGGAACAGCTTTATTTCAAAAAAAAGGTCAACTACAAAGTTACTTCTTATGATATTACAGGAGATACAAGAAATGAAGGAAGCGATGCCGACGAAGAAGAGGAAGGAGAATACATAGATACAGCTAATGCCGAAGGTCACAAAGCTCATGAAGAACTAGAAAAAAGAATTCAGGAACAGCAAGAGAAGATCAATTCTGCACCCGATTTTACTGAAGAAGATGAACTGCAGAAGCAAAATTTGATTTCAAAAGCGTTTAGTAATTGGAATAAAAGAGATTTTATGGCTTTTATCAATGCCTGTGCCAAATACGGTAGAGATGATATGAAGAGTATTAAAACATCTATAGATTCTAAAACACCAGAGGAGGTCGAAAAGTATGCAAAAGTATTTTGGGAAAGGTTAAGGGAGATCAATGGTTGGGAGAAATATTTGCATAATATCGAACTTGGTGAAAAGAAGAATGACAAACTTAAATTTCAGGAAACTTTATTAAGGCAGAAAATCGAACAATGTAAGCATCCTTTACATGAACTAGTGATACAATACCCGCCTAATAATGCAAGAAGAACTTATAATACATTAGAAGACAAATTTTTACTGTTAGCGGTTAACAAATACGGGCTTCGTGCTGACAAACTCTACGAAAAGTTGAAACAGGAAATTATGATGAGTGACTTATTCACTTTCGATTGGTTTATAAAAACGAGAACAGTGCATGAACTATCAAAAAGAGTTCATACGCTATTAACGTTAATTGTAAGAGAATACGAGCAACCTGACGCGAACAAGAAGAAAAGAAGTAGAACTACAACGACTAGAGAGGATACTCCTTTATCTCCAAATGAAAGCACAAGAGCTTCTATAGCTCCAAATCTTCCATTAACGGTTGTATCGAACCAAAAGGATACAAGTGGTCATATTGATAAAAGGTCTAAAGTCGATCAGGAAATATAAATTATACGTGGTGAATTAGGATGAGTTACAGTAGGATATATTTCCCTATGTTACTTTCATTCCAATGTAATTAAACTAGCAAGTTTTATGCAGAGTGTTATATAGTGAAACTGTAGCTGTTTCTAAACCATTATTTCCAGGGCTAAGAATGATGATTAACGAATGAATGATATTTCAGTTATCTTTTTCCCCTCGATAGGTATAACGTCGCTCGTAAATGGAGAATGCAGAGATATGACTGAACCTAGCTGGGCCGACTAGCTTTATGTACCTCGTCTTTCTTCCGAGGTTATTGAACTACTAAAAAATAAATTTACCATAGTCCGAATCATATTCTTGTATTTATCTATAGACTTGCATCAACTATAATTTATTGAATTGCGAGATTGACCAGAAAGGTGCTCTTGTTCAAATTTCTTCACTTGTAGTTTTCCAGGATAGCAGCTGACGTACCGTTACGAGGCCACGATAACATTCAAGTATTGTCGTTAAACTTCGATTGATTGATATTCGGAAACCATATGAAGAATAGGTTCTTTTGGACAATTAATCGTCAAGATTGAAAATTATAATTTTGTTGCATGGTAAAACGCATTCTCTTTGTTACCAGATACGTTGGGGGAACTTCTGTATTACTGCTGATCTGCCTTCATTGGCTCAACTTATTAAGTTTGTCCTCAATGGCTTGTATACTTCGTGAGAACTCATCATCGTTCTCTTTCATTTGTCTTTGTACATCCTTCAATGATTTTTCTATTTCACTTGCCAGATCGAATACGGTGACGATATCTCCTGTATCTTCCTTTATAGAGTTGGTCTCGGACGTATTAGCCAAAGGGGCCTGTGGTTCTTCTGAAGCTTCCAGTTTTTCAGTGCTCATTATACTACTCTTTTAAAAGATATGAGGTTACATTTTCAATCGTATTTAGCACTGTAACGAAGTGTTAAAACGTCAAGCGCCTCCCCTGTTGTTTTTTTCATTAATATTTTGTCGAGAAAAATTGACTTAGGCAAAATAGCATGGTTGATAAATAGAAATTAACGACTTCAGGCGAAAAAATTGTAGCAGATTGCTTTAAATCCCTTTCAATATAAAGCATGATAAAAAATTACTTAGGACGAAGATGGCTCAATAATTCTGCAATCCAAGTATACATCAAGCAAAATGCTGCTGTCGCCCATTCAACGGTATTTCAAGGAAATCTTTATGAATATACAGTGATGAGGGAGTTATCTGAAAAACTACAAATGACTAGACTAAGGAAAATTGGTGGCGCCCATGATGGAGGTGTAGATGTAAAGGGATATTGGCCGGTGGATGATATATATTGGAAAACTTCATCGCTAATTCCTAGTTTGGAGATGACTGATAACATGAAGAGAACTAATTCCCAAAATGGTTTCGTATTGAAGCCATTGAAGTATAGAATAATTGATCACACTTTTGAACCATTGAAAGTACTAGCTCAGTGTAAGGCTTTCACAAAATCAAAACTATCTCCCAGAGAATTTCGTGAGTTAGTAGGTACATTTACCTCATTAGTGTCACACAATCAACGCAACAAAACTGTTTGTATTATGTGTTCCCCCCACTTGCTGACAAAGGATTCGCTAAAACTTATCAACAACATTTCACTTCCTATGATATATCTACGTGTCGAGATGTTGAAGGAGAAAGCTGACGGAGACTTTGACTTAATGAATTCAGGAAGACTGGTTAATTATTATGAGAATTCATACGCCTCCACACTACTACAAGACTGCAAAATTTCAGAATGGCTTAAGTTGGGGATGTACCAGAATAGTGAAATTGGTTTGCGAAAATAAAAATAGGCAAGGAAACCTTAATTTCATAGTCTATTTATATACTTCTAGAAAAAGAAATATTATTGCATTACTGTTTTTAAAATTTTTCTATAAAAGGTACTATTCATGGTAGCAATCAACTCCTAAAATCTGACCCACTTGAAGCCCACACAATATGCTCTCGAAATTATGTAACAAACAGCGCTGACAAATGTTGCCAAACCGCAAAAAATGATGTAGTGTTGGTAATCTGCTGTAGTTTTCTTAGAAATAATAGCCCCCGTTATTGGAATACCAACTAAAGTGCCGAAAGCGACAACGAAGTACATCGTAGAGTAACGCTTACCAAACTCTTCCGTCTTAGATATCTGTCCACAGCAGACAGGAAGTAAGGAAAAGACACTTCCAGAACAGAACCCATATAAGGCACTAATAACATACATGTTTGTCAGGTTGGTGCCAAATGGCAACCAGCCCACAAATATGACGATAAACAGGGTGAACAAAGTTACAATAGCGACATTAAATCTACCAAACTTATCACTCATATAACCAGGAACCCATCTCCCAGGTATACCGCAGACATTTATAACCATAATCAAGGTGCAGGCATCGTCTGCTGAAATTCCATGACTAGTAGCGTATGAGCCATAATAAGTGAGAGTTGAATTAATAGATAACTCACCAAATACTGTTCCCAGAACGCAAAAGAGGTACTTCATGTCTAGGAAGGCCTTCGCATCAAAACATTGTAGGATATAAACCCTGAGTATATATCTCCAATGTGGCTCACCATCTTTAGAACTTTCAATAACGTGCGGCAGCCTTTCCTTTACTAAGAGGATGCATAAGGTTAGCAGGGCAAGGTCTAAAAACCCTAAAGTCCTAACACCCCAAACAAAGCCATAACTTGGATCAGTGTCCGATTTCATAGAAAATAAACTACGCAGCATAATTGGAAAAACAACACCGCCAACACTACCACCAATAGTAGCCATTGCTAAAGCAGTACCACGCCTTTTGTAGAAGTAATGGGCAGGGACACTTACCAAGGGACTTAGTATAATACCGTTACCAAACCCGCAGACTATGGCAAAGGACAATATAAAATGCCAATATTTTGTAGAGTTAGCGGTAGCAAATAGGCCAGCCACATGAAAAACCGTGCCTACAATCATGATGGTCCTAAATCCATTTCTATCGAAGTAAGTACCACTGATGATGCATGAGGCAAAGCAAACAAAAAGAAATAGGGAAAACAACCAACCAATGGTGGAAACACTTTCACTAGCTAATTGGTTGTCCTGCAGGTGACTTTCTAGGACTCCCGTTGAATTCAATAATCCAAAGCATGCAACCAGACCTAAGAAGCAACCAAACGTGACCACCCAAGCTTGAAGTCCACCTTCTGGGAAGCTCTCTGTCTCCTCATTGAAATTATCTTCTTCATGGTCACTGTTATGCGTGCTCGAGGTATACTCACCCCAATGCGGCCGGCTTTCAATGTCAGTAGCTTTATTCCCTTCCTTTTTAGTATATACTTTTGCCGATACCAAGGTTGAGGCGTACGAGGCGGCTGTTTCTAAAGAAACCAAATCATCCTCCTCTGGTTCATAGTGTATGCTATCCTCATCTAAGTTAGATTGCCGTAGTTGGTTCGTTTGCTCTTCTGGAATTACAGTATCTTTAGGTGTTAAGCTTTCTGAGCTCATCTTTTTCTTATGTATGGTAAAAATCAAACCTCCTCTGGTTGTCTGGTTGTCAATTTATGCACGTGCTCTTTAGTCTTCAAAATCGAAAAAAAGAGTAGGTTTTTGAAAATTTGGGACGTACCTCGAGCAGTTTATATATCAGGCTGTCACAAACTCGGGGAGATTTAATCAATGTGACTAATTATATCTACTGCTCCAAACAAGAACATAGATGTATTCTGAAAATTTTTCCTCTAGTTTCTCTCTAAAGATGCTTCTCTATTCTTAGGTCCACACAATACAGCTCAAGGTGATGAATCAGAACAATAATAATTTTTCCACTGCATTTCTTTTTCAGGTGCCTAAAACTAGTGCAGATGAGGCCGCAGTAGACCGAGGAAAGCGTCAAAAATTCGAATCCTTTCTCACCTTTTCCTGTTCGGATACTAAATCGCAGTATTCAAGCAACAATGCTCGGGAAGCCACCCCCGAGATGACAAGCCAGGTGGCGATTCTGAACTTAGTGTCAGAATACGAATGAAATGGTAGAGTACATTGAAGAAACAAGGCCTTTTCAACGGTAAAAAGGCTCAAGACAAAAAAAGAACGGAATATTTCTTTTATTGATTGGGCTAAACTAGTTCGTATAATAAAAACTTGATTGGGATCGTCCGCCGACCATTCTATTTTTATTCACTCAACCCTTACAAGTATTGGAAAAAGGGAGTAGATACATTTTTAGCCAATAAAGCTATAGTTCCAAGGTAGACCGATCCGCAAAAAACCTTGCCGCCATAGAGGCTTCAGAATGCTCTTTTTTCTTTTTACTCTTGCTCAGTGGAAACAATAGCTCCTTTAAAGTTCTAAGCGTTAACTTCATCCATGGATGTAGGTTTTTCCGCGAGATCGTGGAAGATCTTAGAAAAAGACGCGCCGTCAACTTCTGCATGCGGATCCTCCCTTTTTGCTTTAGTAATCACCAAGCTATCACGTGTGATGTAATCAAGGAATTGTGACATTTTATTTTTGTAACGAGAAAGTTAGACGCACTTTATTCCCCACGCAACGGAAAGCCACTCCCGCAGATTTTGGACAGATAGGTGAAAAGCACCGCCATACTGGTTGAAAGTAAACCTTCATGGCCAGGTTGACTAAGGGCACCCGATCTGATATGTTAGTAACAGTAACAGAAATAACAAAAAAAAAAAAAAGGGTCTCCGGGATTTTTAGTTATATAAAGTTATAACACTAACTGTTTTGCCTTTTAACAATGCAATTGTCACGTTTTATGCTTGTGTGCCTTCCTTTCTGGAAAGCCCCCATTGATCATAACCGTACAACCCGGCAATTGTCAAGATAACGCCAAAAATTTGCGTGAAGTTTACATTTGTTTCCCAAAAAATTGCAACGGATATGACGACGATCCTTTTCATGATGTTTGCTACCGAATAGTTAATGGAAGACAGTAACCCGATCAACTGGAAAGCAAGCATAGCCTGGAAGAAATGTGCTATACCATGGATCACTACAAGACATATCGTTCTTAATGTTAAATCATTGATAACACTACCACCATGTACCAGCTCACCAGTTAAAAAAGGGAATAGGGTTAATGAAAACCCAATGCACGAGCAGTAAAATAATATGGTAATCTTATCTACTTGCAATGGCGAGTATCTTGTTTTGTCCAGACTGGATAGCTCCTTCTTCTTTGTAACGTCCTCTGTAGACGAGGAAGGTAGTATTCCTACCCTCCTCCTGATGGTTAGGATACTTTTGGCAAAAATATTCTGTGTTACAAAGATAATCATGGAAATGAATGCGAAAAGTAACCCAATAAATAAAGAGCCACTCCTTTTGTCTGAAATCCCCTTACGGCCATGGGTTGACCAACAAGTAATCATAACGCCAAAAATTAGAAGTAACAGGGTATAATATGTCATGGCATTGTAATAGCGATGTTCAAAAAACTTATAGTATCCAACGGTTATTATCGGGGAGAGTGCCTTCACAGAATGTACTAGTGATACAGGAATCATCGATATTGCCTTATGCGACGTGATATGCCCAACGAACTGAAATATTCCCATAGGAAATGTAGTCAATAAAACCAGTTTTGACGGAACCAAAAACTTACGCAGAATGGAATTATGGAAATCACCATCTAAATATTCTGGAAGAATCCCATCAGGGAAACTATTCAGTGCCTTCGAAAACTTCGTATGCTTCAAACGAGGTAGTCGAAATAAGTTTACCATAGAAGCAAAACCGACACATAATATACCACTGACAAAAAATTGCAGTTCTGTGAGGGCTATTGGATGATTAAAAGTTCTTAAAATAGTCTTGGACAGGTTACTTGAGATAGAGGATGTGACGTACCATATGAAACAGATTATAGTGACTCTCAAATCGACTTCAGGTAGGTATCCTCGTATACTGCTAGGAAACAGTTGTATGAAACTATTTTTGAAGCTAGTATAACCTTTTTCAAAAACGCGATGACCAGATGTCTCTCTACTATATTCATTCTTCTGATGTTGGAAACTCCCACGTGGTGGTTCTGGTATCTGATACAACGATGGGTCAAAAAGGTTTCTATGGACGGAGTTACGCCGTTTAATCGCACTACTTTGTGTTTGAATCATTTTGAGCCCTGTATTGTGTTTCTTTTTTCACGTAGGATAGAAGTAAACTGCAGACTTGCCTTAATTAATACTTTATTTTCAAATCACTTTCCCCAAAAAATTATCCTGAGCTTTGTACATATAGAAATACAGCGAATGTGTTTAAAGGTTGTCGATTATATCGTCTAGCGTTCTTTTTTTTCTGAGCATGAAATTGAATTCATCCTCTTTTTTTGTTTGTTTTGTTTTCGTTTTCGTTTTTATTTTAATTTTTTTTTTCAATTTTTTTATTCGATCACCGCGCCAGACTTCTATCGCTTGAGAACGGTAAAAATTAGTGTTAAAATGACACAATGGACTATGATTCAAACACTATTCAAAAGGCCGCTTAAAAATTCACATCATAATACTATATTTTGAGAGGATATACCCGAATTCAAGGTTCTTTCTCTAGACTTAAAGACTCAATAGAGCCCATACAGATTCCAAACTAAAAATAGTAAGTAGCTATCGAAAGGTAAAAGCGAAATATAGCTCCAACTTGTTAATTCGTTTATCTATTACCGAGTTCTAATACGCTATCATCCTCAAAGATGTTTTTTCTGGCTTCAATTTTAGATTGCATTTTTGCTCTCTTTTTTTTGTTGCTCTTTGTACCATGAAATTTTTGTGACAATTTTTTATATGCCTCCTTAGTAGTCAGTTGGTTTCCCTTTTCATCTCTGTAAATAAGTTGTATTTCAGGATCATAATGATCTTGCCTACTCTGCTGAGTACTTGTAGTATTATCTGGGCCCTCGCTGGCTTCAGATCGGTTCAGTTTGTATGATTCATCATTTATGTAAGTATTAGAGTCCATACTTTCTTTGTTCAGAACTCTCTTCCGAAGTAGTTCGATATTACTGGTTTGTTTAGCATCTATTGCTACCTTTGGCCGAACATTATCTAGGCCAGGAATACTTTTTTTCCGGAATGCCCCTAATGTTGATGCAAGGCCAGAAAAAAAGTCTGGTGCGACTTTATTATCCTGCTCATTTTTTGATTTATTATTAACCATTTCAGAAAGCTCACAATTGTCATTCGCTTTTTTTAAATATTGACCAGTGATATACCCGACATTTTTCTTTTCTTCGTTATCCAATTTTACTTCATTCTTGCTAGCATTTCCCTCAAGAAAGCCCGCATCTAAAGTGTTTAAAAAGGTAACCTTTTCGTCAATAATAAGGCTATCGGAGTTCCCACGCATTTTTGATATATCTTCGGCACGCCGCTTCTTTTCATCCCTCACTTTTTCAATTTCTCTGGCAAGGTGATCTGCGCTTTTCAATTCATCCTTCGTATTTGACCTCAGATTTATTATACTGACTGGTTGTTCTTCGTCCATCCAGGATAAATTTTCATCTTCGTCTATTAGCTTAACACCTTCTATCTTATGAGCAATTTTAAACTTCCTGGATTTAGAAGATTTTGGATCCTTAATTTTACGTTTCTTTATTTTTAATGATTTGAAGTCTCCACCATTTTCATCTGAACTATCATTTACGTGGTCGAAATTTACTTTAACCTTTCCTGCTGGCAGTTTGACAGATGTAGGTTTTGGTACCTTCATAATCCCTTGCTCTACTCCAATAATCAAATGTGCATTTGCATGCGAATGCATTTCTTCTTCTTCAATATCTAAGCTAGAAACATGTAATTCCATTCTCTTTTGCCTTCTTTCTTTATTCATTTGCCGTAACCGTAGTTTTTTCCTATCAGTAGTTTCCTGAGCGGCCTTTTCATTCTCTAATACATCAGAAGAATCAACGTCATCAAAAATACTTGTTTCTTTCAAAGTTAAGATTGTATCTTTTTTTGTGCTGAGTTCGTCGATATTATAGGAAACCTGAACATCATGCAGATGAACATCTTCGTCTTCCCTTGACACATCTTCATGTGGCAACACCGTACTGGAAGGTTTGGCTTCATCTACTGAAGTAATTGCATTAAGGTTTTCTAGCCAAGAACTGCCTTCATTAAAACCGGTTTCTTCAAATAGGCGCGGCTTCCGTAGAAGATTGCTAGCATTTTGAAACTTTGTTATCTTCTCTCGAAGTGCATTCTCCTTGGCAGTACTAGACATATTATTGTGGGAAACGTTTATATTTTGTTGAGACGGGATAAGCTCCAGGCCAAGGGAAGCCCTTAATTTGTTTGTCTCTTCGATTGACAAAGATTCTTTGCTGCCTACATTTTTTTCTTGAAACACTAGAATAGGCTTCAAACCCAGCTTTTCTCTTATTTTATTTGTCTCAGCAACAGAAAGGCTTTCTTGTTTGTCCATGAGTTAATCAAGTGCTAATACGGTACTAGTTGTGTTATCAAAGCCATAAAAAAGTAAATCCACAACCTTGTCGTCTTACTTTTAATTTTCTTTAAGCATCTTTTTCAGCTCGCGAACTATTTTAAGCCTGCGGGACTTTATAACCATATCTACAGGCGTAACAAATGGTACGTAGACTTTCAAAGGTTAAATAAAACTTTTAATGGTATAAAGTACCTATACTATGTGAACATAAATTACGTATACTATTTCAAATATATCACCTAGAAAAAAATAATAAGCAATTCAATATGGGCGTACAGCACTAATTTACAGATTATGGAATAAAAATATGAAATGAGAAATAGATTGAAAATTGGATGATTATAGAAAATCTTCTAGAGGGTAAAAAAAAGCGAACATTGGGGGGGTCACTAATAATTAAAATACAAACTGCATCCTTATTTCTTCTCTTTCTTCTCTTTCTTGGACTTCTTTTCCTTCTTATCTTTCTTTTCCTTCTTATCTTTCTTTTCCTTCTTTTCCTTCTTTTCCTTCTTTTCTTTCTTCTCCTTCTTTTCTTTCTTGGATTTTTTGGAATCCTTGACTTCTTCATCGTCGTCTCTCTTTCTCTTTTTGTCCTTCTTTTCTTCCTTTTCTTCTTCTTCATCATCAGAATCAGAATCAGAATCAGAATCAGAAGCGGCCTTTGCGGTATCAGCGTCTGCATTGTAGGCTCTAGCTTCTGTAATTTCTACTTTTTTAGCCTCACGAACAACCTTTGGAGTAGTTCTCAAATCTCTGCCTTCTAATTGGGATAATCTATTTTCTACTTTGGCTCTTGATTCTAGACCAATATCACCGGAATCATCTCTATCTTCAGCTAGAGCATCATAACGCAATGAGACAGCGGCCTTCGCAGCTAAAACCCTTGCAATCTTACCCTTGTTCTTACCAGTAGCTTGTCCAACGAGAGAGGCATGGTATAGCAAACCATACTTTGGTGTATCATGCTTCGTCTTCAAAGCTCTAAATAAAGCTTTTTCGGCACCTAATATTTGAATGGTTGAAGCTGGCGACTTGGCCAGAGAAATTAAAGAGCCAGAATGAGCGATTAATCTAGCACCGACTAATTCACCGACTAGTTGAGTCAAGTTTGGAGCAATAGCCTTCATTCTTGCAGACAAGTAATTGGAAAGTTGTTCCCTGTAAGCAGCAAATTCAACTATTTGTTCAGCTAAGGCGTTGATGTTGTCCAAATCAGTTTGAGTGATTTCAGTACCCATGGACACTTCAGCAGCGGTCTTGACACGTTCTTCGATTTCTTCTGGTAAGATCTCACTCAAATCAGTTTCAGAAGCCTTGGATCTAATACCCATTGTTAAAATAATTCTAGCGTAAGCGACAGAATCAGTGACAATCTTAGCTAGTTCAGGAAAGTGCCACCCGTACCATTCCTTACATCTCATGGCATATGTGTTCAATTCTTTATCTAAATCATCCAATAAAGCAATGGCTTGAATAATCATAACATCAACCTTATCAGCAGAAAACTTTAACTTATGACGACCGATGGAATGAGCTAAACCCAAAGACATTTTACTTAGATCATTGTCTGACATTCCTGGCAGTAATTCTGGTAAGTATTCTTTAACCGCTCTATAAATGTCTAGGGTAACGGCATCGGAAACAACATTGAAATTCAATCCCAACTTGTTGATGGCGTTTGCCAATTTTGTTTCACTAACAATCAAGGTTGACTTCTTATCCTTTTTAATTTCTTCTAGAAGCTTTTCTAATTGGGATGAAACCTTACCTTCAATAATGGAGTTGGCTTCTTCTAAAGCATTAGCTGCAGAGTTAAACTTGGAAAAGGCGGCGATCTTGAATTCTTTCAAGACTTTGTCAGAGCTGTCCAAGTCTTGAATCAAGCTTGAAGATTTGTAGATTTTTTTATCAGAGGCTTTCAAAAGAGCATAACCAGCTGAAGTTTCAGTTAAAACATAAGCCATTGTGTGCGGAGGTTGAGGTAGTACTGCTGATTTTATATCGATAAGTATTTAGAATATATAACGTATATATGAAACGTTTGTGAAAGCATTAATATTTTTTTGCTTTTCTGAAAATTTTCGATGAGGTTGAAAATTTTTCCAATTTTCTTTTTCACTCTCTTATCGTACACAATGATGGTCAAATGAATGAGAGAACTGGGTGGTAACAATAGATAAACTAATGTAAGCTGCTACGCTAAGATGGATATCTCTCTAAGGACGTCGAGAATTCCGCCATGGTGTAAGATCGCCTTTAATCATCTTCATTACTATTGTTTTTTGTGACACAGATAAAACAATAAGAAGAGTAATATTTTTCATCAGGAAAAGTACACTGCGAGCACACGCTTTAACAGCGAATGTTTCAGGCACTTGTATTCTTTCGTTAGATTTTTAGATTAAAATGTTTAAATAATGCCGTAATTTGTGAAATGATTCTCATGGTGTAAAAAAAGGGAAGTACTACTATATTTTACACAGGTTCTAAGTCTATTAATATGATATATGATAATAAGAGGAAAAGTTATTGTACTAAGATCGGAAACTTGATCGAAAATGTACCGCATCCTTTGATACAAATAAGTGGAATAGTGCAATTCAGCTATTGTTTCAGGAGCAGGGTGGTGAAAAATATAAAGCAGACGACTTTCTCGTACATATGCTTTTATTTCTTGAAAGCTTTGATTACCGCATGCATGAAGAGTGATGATAAAACAGGAATAGTAAAATTATCATCCCAATTGAACAAATCGATACCCTCACTCAGGGCGGCAACGACACCGCCTAACAATGATATAGTATTCAAACTTAATCTGCTTGTGTCTGGAGTCCATTCAATCTCACCAGGCTTGTTAACGTAGTTATATTTGGGAACGAAATACCCATAAAATACCCAACATGTGATGACGCCAACTGCAAATGCGGCTACTGAACCCGCAAGAGATTTGTTTCTTGCTAATTTAGGTGTTAAGTGACCATACTTTCTTCCAATTGTTGCGGCGGCTGTATCGGACCAACTGAGCAGAAACAATGATATCAAAGTAACGTCTTTAGAAAAAAAGTTGAAAGAAAAGATCAGCCCAAGAATATACCACAACACCCCATTGTAGGTATGGATCTCCTTTTTTCTCATTAGCGCACCCACAGTCCTACAGTAAAGCATATTGAAAAATGACCAGTTTAATCTTATTAAATCCAAAACAAACAGTATGATGAAGGCATATATCAACGGCCATAAAACATTTTTATAATTGATGCCTTGAGTATACAGGTACAGTGTAATAAAACCAATGGAAGAATGAAAAACCTTACGGGGAATTTCATGTTTTGTTATAAAATCGCCAAACCATTCGTGGGATTTCAAGTGTATTTCTGTTACTGGAACGTGTGCATCATCATCGCTACTACTAGTTTCATCTTTTTCCGGGCTTGTTTCTTTTATCGAGCCTTGATGAGTTTTGGAAGGCAGCCTTTGCTTGACATCTGTACGCGGCTCTAGTGCGCTATTTGAAAGGGTAATGCTATCTTCAGTCCCCATAATGTCTATAATGTCTACTTGAACCTGAAGTACGGAAATGTCTAAATCTTTGCAGATGCAATGTCCAAATCCTTTACGACAACATCATTCAGATCTTTCAAAACTCCGCTACGTTTTATAATTAGCGTCAGAAAAACTGACCATCTGTTACCCGCCGTGGACCCTGGATTCTGAGAAGACACTATTCACAAGATCACATATATACGCTTATTTGAAATAATGTAAAGAGAAGAAACAGGATATACTTTAAATTTCCTTAGAATCTACAAAATGAATTATACAAAATTTTTATTATACTAAAAACGTAGAAATATCTTGTTGGCTTAGTAGAAGGTTGATGGTCTCTTGTAAGAGAAGGTCTTGGCAGATTTTTGGACTCTGTGAGGCAATGGGAACTTCAAATCCTTGGTCAAAAATTGCTTAACGTATTGTCTCTTGACATCAGCGGTCTTCTCAATTTCAGCAACCTTCAAGATGTGAATAGATCTAAATCTGGCTCTGTGTCTGGCAGCCATGTCTTGGTATAAGGTCTCGACAGCGGCAACTCTGGATACGTCTCTGATTTCCTTGTACATGTTGTGAGTACCGGATCTAGAATCGTATCTAACCCAGACACCGAAGTTCTTAACCTTGGTTGGATGAGCTTCATTGATTTGGTTGATGGAAACAACTTCACCAGAAGCTTTCTTAACCTTGTGCAATTTTTGCAAGAAGTACCAGTAACGAGACTTGGCAATAACTTCATTGGAAGCAAAAATTCTCATTCTGAACAACTTTGGTTCTGGAACGGATTCAGTTGGTAAACGACGACCAATGACTTGGTATTCTTTGAAATGAGCCACTGATAAAAACAAAAAAAAGTAGTATTTTACTTGTTAGTAAACAAATGCTTGAAAAAAATACTGTACTGCACACAGCATCTACACAATAGGGATGAATGTTCAAAATATGTCCCTATTTAATTGCTTCTTGTATAATTTTTGAATAGTTCCTAGAATTTTTCAAATTTTCTTGCAAAAATTTCTGAGATGTCAACTATTTTATATGAAGGCCGAATGGTACCTTGACAGAACCTGGAGAAAATATGGTAGTAATAATACAGTACTTAGTGTATTTCAGGAAGCAACAATCTTGGTTTGGATTGACTGGTCAGTGATTCAAGTACTTGGGCTTCAGTTATATTCTTCATTTAGTTCGATCTCATGATATGCTATAGCTAGGTTTTCATTCATTCCATAATTACACGATATGTTCTGCTACATACTTTTTATTTGCTTGATTCCTTTGTTACGGTTCTCTTCTGCTATTCTCTGAAATAAGCTGCCTCCAATAACGGTTATAACTATCTATTAGAGTTTCTTGTTCGTACCGTTACTAACTCCAACGGAAAGAGTCTAGAAAGGATCAGGCGAAAAAGTGGGAATACGCTAGACAGACACTATGTTACACCAGGCGGGCCTTGCCTTTAGCTATATGGCCTGTCCAGAAAGCAGTTGCATAGGCGGCATATAATTTTTTCCTCGGCAACTAAGCACACCGGCCTACTGGTTCTGGTGGGAACAGTAGAAAAATTTGAAAAGACACAGACATCCTATGATATGATAAAACATGAAATGTACGGATGCTCAGTCTCGAAATGGTTTTGTTTTAGAAAAAAAATGGGTTTCTTACGTTTACTATTACGTAAACATAATAGTTGGCAATATAGCAAATGACAGATAAGCTTGCTTGTTGAATTTTTTATCTAGCTCGTAACTATTTATTAAGCTTTTTTTTTATAGAAAATAGGCTTTTTTCTACCTTTTTATATCAAGCGTATATATATTAGTGAATTTAACTTCAATGCTCTCAATAGATAGTATAGTATCAATTAAGTTCGTTTATCCAGTAAATGGAAAGGATGGTTCAAGATTCTCGGATACATCAAAATTATTACTCATGCGAACTTACTGTATTAACTGTGGTAAATCGTCTCCCTTCGATTTGTTACCAAAAAATTTGAATAAACTCCCATCAGTAACAGAAACCCATATTTCGTGTTCTAAATCATTTATCGTATCCCAAGTACCTTTCAAAACATTTTTCATTCTCAAGTCATCTTGTTTGTCTAAATTTTTATTATAGACGGTATTTGTATGCCATCCATAGACCAAAGGTAGTTTTGCAATATCAACAATTTGATGGCTTGCAGCAGAAACTGCCCTTGTCATGAAATTGTAATCTAGGGCTAAACATCTATTAAACTCACAGCAAAAGGTATCATTTGGAACCTTTTGGCCTTTGGGTAAATATTTTACTGTTGCCTTTTCAAACGCATTGTTGACTGGTAATAAAACGGGGTCAAGCTGCCCTCTGACCAAAGGTTTGCCTTTTGTGTCTATGAATTTTTCATTATAGTACTTCCTAAATCTTACCAACCTTCCATGGACAGGTTGGTAAATATAGGTGTTTCCATTTCTTGTAGTCGTATCCTTAAACAGTTTTCCATACTTTTTCGACATGGTATAGGGTAGTGCAATTTCTTCACCTAGTCTTTGATATGTCTTTGTTTTTAAGGAAGGAACAACACGTTCCATAGTATTTAATGTTGAATTGGCTACTTTGTCAAAAAAATTGATTACTGGCGCCACAGTTTGAACAGGTCTTGATATTATCACCTTTTGTATTCTGGGCTTTGTTTGTGATAAAATAATTCTCGTGATAGCCACCTTATTAGCAATTTCTTCTGTTTCTTGTATTAGTGGATAAGCTCCAACATGATCTACTGTCTTGAAGTTTAGTCGACCCCTGCTAGCCGCCTGTTTATTTGCATCGCGAGTATGGCTCTCGGGAATATTCTCAGTAGCTTGTTCCTCTTCTGTATGTGGCTGTACAGTTTCATTGCATATGTTTGAGTTTTTGTGTATGAAATGTTCACTTTTTTCCTGTGGTTTTGTGACCTTTACTATATTTAAATCTGTTGACATGTTTGTTAATATATGTTATGTGAAATCAGTGCAGCAAAAACAATTTTTTATGTTCTTGTTACTTTTACTAGAAAACGAAAGAAGTAAGAAGTTAATTCGAAAGTGTACTATGAAGAGTCAAGGAGTAAACACTTCTTACCAATTTATAGTTTCAAAAATAGTGGTTAAATGACCATGAAATGTTTTTGTGTCGCGCGCAGTCGGCGATAATTTGCAGAGCAGACCGTCTGACGCTACTGCAGGAACGGGAAAAGGAAGACCAATGTGGAGCACATCCATGTTTTAGCAACTGTATAAAGAAATGTTGTTGTATGACTAAATTCTGCTTTTTGTGATTGTGGAGTTGTAAAATACCGGTATAACATTGAAAAGTAACCTTCTGTAGTGAAATTTTTCTTTTTCTTTTCATTTTATGGCTAACACATCTATTTATATGTTGCGTTTGCTACGAGGAAAAATAATGGTTAATTGTGTTCAGAAGCTCTTAAACGGAAGTAACCAATGACACCAATATAATAGATTGCTTTTCTTTAATTCAGGTAAATTTCCTTGAGTAAAAGAAATCCAAAAACTATTACATTTTCCATTTAACTTTCAGTTGTAAAACCAGAAAAAAGAACGACGAATAGCTATCTCTTCTCGAAACTCTCTAGATTTTCTTTACCTAATATTGAAGCTAATTCTCCGCTGCTACTAAATGTAACCTATTTATCATTCCACCAATGAGTAAATTTTACAAAGTGTTATCTCAAGTGTGCTGTATTGTCCAAAAGAGTAACTACGTGGTTTTTGCGCGCTCCTTATTATAAGTACAATTGTTTTCATAGCAACAGAATTGGGGGATAAACATCAAGAGAATGCATTGAGTTACTACGCAGGCTTTAAAGTAAGGCCACTACGCGGCAGTAGTTGGTCTCTGATAATAGCTAATTATTGTATACTACGAACTCTACTGAGAAAACATGACCTTTTAAGATCCCGGAGCATTTCTTCTAGAGGCCTTTGTTGCAGTAGTCCGTTATTGAGATCGCGTTGCGACACATATACACTCTCATCCAGCCCTTTTTTGTCCTTCTCGTTTTTGTTCATTTTTGCTTGGGATCCATATATCGCCCAGTTAGGACAAAGGTAAACAAGAAATCCTAGTTATGTAAACATCCGAAAGGGGAAGTAAAGGAAAACATCGAGACACTGAACCCGATTCGGAAATGCGAACCACGGGAGTATGCAAAAATAACAACAATCATATTTTTTCAAGATTCAAGCCAATTTCGAGATTAAACTTTAATGGCTTAAACCTTGAAACAAAGGAGTATGACAGGTTGATTCGAAGAAATTGTGGACAAGAAATTCTGAAGTTTAACTTGTCACGCCGTTATACGCGATTACAATGCATGGAAAATCCCATGGTTATTCTAATCGAGCCTCAAACTTTTTTTTACCTGCGAGTATCTCTTAGTGCGGATTGGTAAACAAGAGAGCTGACAACACACTAAAACTACGTTGTATAACGATATATAGCCTTGCTTAAGTAAACGATAGGTGCATGCCCATTTCGATAGGAAAATCTTAATTTTAAGCCCGTTGCCGTAAATGTCATTCGATACTGTTTACAGTTTACTTTTAAAGCGGAAACATTCTTGATGATTTAAGTTGGGGCGCTTTTTTAGCATTCTACGAGGGAAATCAAGCGAAGTGTTATTTAAACGCAACATTTCTTTGTGCCTTCCATTTTTCATCTATATTTGGAACTATAGTGCGTTTAGTTGATTAGTTATCCTGCGGATATGTATAATTGATTGAAAAAAGAATATAGAACTAAAGAAATTTTTCAGAAAAATGGATGAGATACAACCTTCAGAGACATTTATGTTGCGAACACCGAAATCAAAAAAAAACATTGGGCTTATAATACCATGTACACCAAGTAAAAAAAGTAAATACTCCCCAGATTTCACAACAGAAGATATTACACCTTCCAAACGGTTTCGTATATATCAAGCTAAATTTAAAACAAGTTCAAGAAATGTCAAGGCCCAAACTCTCAGCGTGTCAACAAAGAAAAATCGAGATCAAATAACTAATCCTTTCATGACTGAAGGACATACTGATTACTGCAATATTATTAGTCCTGGGTTGAGTTTTGATAACGATTGCTTCTCAGAACATGAATTAGTTAGTCCATTAAGTGATATTTCTTCAATAAACTCCACTTCACCTGATGTTGAAAAGCTCGATTCTTTAGATCCTTTTGGTGTTGATTCATTTGTCTGGAATTGTAAACCTCTTGTTAATAAAGAAGCATTGGAGCTCCATCGAATGATTCATTCTTCGTTTCCCATGAGTCCACCAAAATCTGGCAATGACATGCCACTATTACTACCTAAAATGAAAAAAAGTTTATCTCCAGTTGGTAGATCGGTTTTCAAACCAACAAGGTATGAACCCTCTCACCGCTTATTGAAGCCCAAAAAATCAATTCTAACGATGCCAGCTAAATCTCTTAATCTCATAGTCAGTTCCTCGCGAGGTTCGCTAAATGATGCTACCATTTTTGCCACCGAAATAAATTCTACGTTGAGCAATGAAGAAAATAAATTACCAGCAATTTCTAGTACCTGGGAAAAGCTTACGATTCCGGTAAATTCTTCAATTAAAGAAAAATATAAAAAGCTTAAAGATCAAATTTATGGACAAGCTGGTAACTCTGACGAAGATGAAGATAATGAAGAAGACAACCTTCCTGATGCAGCGGTAATAAGAGGCTATAAATTCCAATTGAAAAGATGTGAAGAGCCTACGCCAGAGAATAGTAAGGACTATAAAAAAGTTCAGTGGGCAAAAGTTTTAGAACAATAGTTCGGGCCTTCTATCCCTATATATTGTATTCCAATCAAGGGAGTTGTTTTTTGTTAATAACTGGTCTTTTAAATTAAATGAAAAAAATTTCAGGCATTTTGTGATGAATGTTGTATTCTTTTTTTGAAGTTGGAGTAATCGTAAGAAAGCCAAGCACCAATCATTATTTTTCCTTTCCATTTTTTGTTGTATTGCAAGAACATCATTATTAAATTATTGCTGTTAACGTTACTGTTGTTGTTATTATTATTATTATTATTATTATTATTATTATCATTACCTGTTTGCTTTTCTTTTTCTTTGAATTATATCCTACACTTCTTATTGTATTAAAATTTATGATAAACATTATATAAAACATTATAGACGATTGTATATATATACATCGTATAACGATCTTTTAAAAAGTATTCATTTTTCACAATTTTCAACGTAGAGCGCTCAATGGCCATCTAAGCAGTCATCGGTATTGCAATTGGCAGCATCATCGATGAGACAAGTAGATCCTGAAATAGTGGTGCCGCATGTCCTCGGCCTTAATGATAGAGAAGCAATGTGTGGATGGTCATCTTGAGAGCCTGCAGTAGTTCCAATATGTGCAGCTCTTTCGGTCGAACTGACTTCCCTACTCGTAAACTCAGGTTGCAACGTAGCGGAGTGGATGCCATAATGATGAAGTTTTGCTCTGACTAATTTTGCCAGGTCGGTAAACTGGTCAGGTGTAATATCGAGTTGAATATGCAAAGATGCGATGTAAATGGACTCCGTTAAATTCCAAATATGAAAGTCATGAATGGCTACGACCCCTGGTATCTGTAAAAGATCTTTTTCCACTTGATCCCCAGATAAAGTAGAAGGTGTCGCCTGCAACAAGATTTTGGAAGCCCTACACGATAGAGGGAGTGCAGAGGAAAATATTATACCAGTAATTACCAATGAGACAAGTGGATCTGTATAATACTTCCAAGAATAGTCGGTTTTCCAAATGAAAAAAGCTGATAATACAACACCAATGTTACCAAGAGCATCACCCAAAACATGTAGGAACACGCCATGCATGTTTAAGGATCTCTTGCTTTTCTTATATTGTTCATTATTGCCGCCGCTGGTGATAGTATGACTGGATGCTGAGTATGTTGGCGTCTTCGATGTATCTTCTGGCGTCAACAGCCTAGTGTTTTCATTCATGAAATTATTCACTATGGTATTAGGCATAATCTCGTCAATATTGTCCGTACTATCCATAGGTGAGGTGGCCCCTATTCCGTCATCATGCGCATGAGTATGTGTGTGGGACGATGGCATATGAATCTCTCTGTCAGGAAAGAGATCGCCATGGGAATGACCATGCCCATGCCCATGCATTTGACCATGATCGTGAAATAGGAAAAGGCCAGCGCAGTTCGATATCAACCCTGCAATGCCCACATATAGGACTAATTTAGGATTTTCAATTACGGGAGGGGCAACAATTCTTTGTAGCGCTTCAATCAGAATAGAGACACATAAGGCAATTAAAAAGATGGAGTTAATCAAAGCACCTAAAATCTCAGCCCTTTTCCAACCATAAGTATACGTTGAATCTGGGTTTTTGTTTTTGGCAACATTCACCGCCCAAAGGGCAACCACAAGAGAAATTATATCGTTCAGCATATGGAATGAGTCGGCAATCAAGGCCAGAGAGTGGGAAATGTACCCGGTAGTTATCTCTATCACAAAAAAAACTGTATCCAGCAGCAGCAAGGATATAATCCTTATTTCTTTGCTTCCAAATTTCATTTCTTCTCGATCCTTCCGTGCCTGGTATGCAATATTATTGATAGAAAAGAATGAATTCGTGTACTACAATAAACCAAAAAATCTCACTGAGCAATCGCTTGGGAATATATAAGATAACGTATTCCCTCTATTGTTTAGAGATTCGATTTGGCCTTCCTGCTTTATGTGGATCGTCAGCATATTGCCTTTGCCTTGAACATGAAAATTCGCTACTGAAAGCGGGTAGGCGGATGTGAGTATATACACCCACATTTCCTTTTTTCAGGACCAAGCTGACTACTTTAAGAGATATACGACTGTTGGCTGGCGGCCGTGGGATGTGCGCTTAAGAACCACCAATATGAGGCAATGAGACTCATTGTAGTGAAAATAGATTATAGCAAGCACAGGAGAAGGTCCAGTTAAATCGTAGAATTTTCAAGCGGCGGTCTCTCCACACTTTGCTTCTCTTTCTTGCAATATGTTGTGATCACATGTTTTATCTATGTTAACCAAGAAAACTGTGTACGTTGACAAAGCCATACGGATAATATAACTAAAACGAAAAATAAAACCACTATTAATTAACAACTAGGCTCTATGCAGTAAAAAAAAAGGCGAAGTGTTGAAATTCGCTGTAACGTATATAAACTCAGCTACCCTATAACAAACCTATTCGTTTTAATATAGGGAGGTATTGAACTGTAAACCTACTAAAGCATTTATTTATATTTTTGTTCCCAACAGCAGCATTAACTCGGCCGGGAGTAGGAACGAAGATCAGACACGGAAAAAAGCGGAAACTAAAAATGAAATATCTTGATAAATGTTGCTATAAAAAAAAGAAGTCACATTTGTAAGGGGAGAGGGTCTTTCTGGTCAACGCTTTTGTGCACAGAATAAGAGTACGTCACCGAGGTTTTCATACACGTCACTTCGTTGCACAAGACCGGTCAATATGCCTTCCCTGCAGCTCACTGTGAAAAGAAGCCAGGCACCATTGATACATCCGATAACACCGGCTGTATCCTTTAGCACGCAGGGTTTTCCCGACAAATGATCAAGCCGCGTTAACCGCGGAGGAGAAAACTACTTGAAAGAAGAATGAGGGAAGGGGGCTTGGATGTCATCTTTTATAAGGAAAATGACAGGGACAATAGTTAAGTCTATAACGCTGTGACAGGATCATGATGATCGTCATGTCAGAATTCATAAACATAGTAAATATAACATCACTTGATACTGAATAAAAGAGCACCCATCCACCGCATAAGAGATGGAAGAGGTGGTGTGCACAGGGTAACAGACATACGTTGCCTTGGCGCGTGTTTTTTTTTTTTTTGCTTTTTTTGGTTCCTTTTTTGGTTCCTTTTCGGTTTCTTTCGCGGATATCGTATTATCGATATACAAGGGAAATATTTGGAGATCTTCTTCGCTGCCTTTAAATGAGAGGCTTTAACCGCCTTATTTTCTCTTTTTTTCTTTTTGCCCCTCACTTATCCTGGAACCATTGTAATATATTTAATAAGCTCAAAAGGTCTTGTTATTGGTAAAGATAAAATAAAGAACAAGACAAACAAAAACACTAAAAAAGACAACAATATGGTTGCTCAATATACTGTCCCAGTTGGGAAAGCGGCCAATGAACATGAAACTGCTCCAAGAAGAAATTATCAATGTAGCGAGAAGCCAATGGTCAGACCGCCTAACACTAAGTGTTCCACGGTTTATGAGTTTGCTCTGGAGTGCTTCCAGAAGAACAAAAATTTCAATGCCATGGGCTGGAGGGATGTTAAGGAAATTCACGAAGAGTCCAAATCTGTTGTGAAAAAAGTTGATGGTAAGGAGACTTCTGTAGAGAAAAAATGGATGTATTATGAACTATCTCATTACAGTTATAACTCCTTCGACCAATTGACGGATATCATGCACGATGTTGGTCGTGGGCTGGTGAAAATGGGGTTGAAGCCTAATGATGACGATAAATTACATCTTTATGCCGCAACTTCCCACAAATGGATGAAGATGTTCCTGGGCGCACAGTCGCAGGGTATTCCTGTTGTTACTGCTTATGACACCTTGGGTGAGAAAGGACTGATTCATTCGCTAGTGCAAACCGGCTCTAACGCCATCTTTACAGATAACTCTTTACTTTCAACTTTAATCAAGCCAGTACAAGCCGCTCAGGATGTAAAATTCATAATTCACTTCGATTCCATCGACCCTGCAGACAAGAGGCAAAGTGGTAAGATCTATCAATCTGCCCATGATGCTATCGATAAGATCAAAGAGGCTAGACCTGATATTAAGACCTTCAGCTTCGAAGAAATCCTGAAACTAGGTGAAGACTCTCGTAACGAGATCGATGTTCATCCGCCTAGTAGTGATGATCTTTGCTGCATTATGTACACTTCAGGTTCTACAGGTGAACCAAAGGGTGTAGTCCTGAAGCATTCAAATATTGTTGCAGGTGTTGGAGGTGCAAGTTTGAATGTTTTAAAATTTGTGGGAAATACAGATCGTGTTATTTGCTTTTTGCCACTTGCCCACATTTTTGAATTAGTATTCGAGTTATTATCCTTTTACTGGGGTGCCTGCATTGGTTATGCCACCGTAAAAACTTTGACCAACAGTTCCGTGAGAAATTGTCAGGGTGATTTGCAAGAGTTCAAACCCACTATTATGGTTGGTGTTGCTGCTGTTTGGGAAACAGTAAGAAAAGGAATTCTAAACCAAATTGATAATCTACCCTTCCTCACTAAGAAAATCTTTTGGACTACTTATAATACAAAGTTGAACATGCATCGTTTCCACATTCCCGGCGGCGGCATCTTGGGTAATTTGATTTTCAAGAAAATCAGAACTGCCACAGGTGGACAATTGCGGTATTTGTTAAACGGTGGTTCTCCGATTAGTCGGGACGCTCAGGAGTTCATTTCCAATTTGATTTGCCCCATGTTGATCGGTTATGGTTTAACCGAAACATGTGCTAGCACTACTATCTTGAATCCTGCCCATTTCGAACTGGGCGTCGCAGGTGATTTGACTGGATGTGTCACAGTCAAGTTAATAGATGTTGAAGAATTAGGCTATTTTGCTAAGAACAACCAGGGTGAAGTCTGGATCAAAGGTGCCAATGTCACACCGGAATACTATAAAAACGAAAAGGAAACTTCTCAAGCTTTAACCAGCGATGGCTGGTTCAAGACTGGTGATATCGGTGAATGGGAAGCAAATGGCCACTTGAAAATTATTGACAGAAAGAAAAATTTGGTGAAGACAATGAACGGTGAATATATTGCTCTTGAAAAACTAGAATCCGTTTACAGATCCAACGAATACGTTGCTAACATTTGCGTTTACGCTGACCAATCCAAAACTAAGCCGGTCGGTATCATTGTGCCAAATCATGCTCCATTAACAAAATTGGCCAAAAAATTGGGAATCATGGAACGGAGTGATAGTTCAATTAACATTGAGAATTACTTGCAGGATTCAAAATTGGTTAAAGCTGTTTATTCTGATCTGTTGAAGACAGGTAAAGACCAAGGCTTAGTCGGTATTGAATTACTAGCAGGTATAGTGTTCTTTGACGGCGAATGGACCCCACAAAACGGTTATGTTACATCCGCTCAGAAATTGAAAAGGAAGGAGATTTTGAATGCCGTCAAAGACAAAGTCGACGCCGTCTATGGTTCTTCTTAATTAAGCGACTTTGCCATGGCGGCAACCCTCACTACGCTAGGAACGCATTTTATCTTCTGCTTTAAAACCGCTAACTATAATGTAATAGAATGCAAAGGTTACCTTGTTTTAATGTTGTTGCCTTTTTCTGCTGGTCGTATCATCTCATTTTACATATGTTTGTAGTTTGTTTCATCATATTAACCATAGCATATATTAGATATACTCATGATCACGATGAAAAATGTACATTTCATCATGTTCTAAAAAATAATATGACTGACCTGTGTCAGTTTATTACTAAAGTCTGAGCGATGAATCTATATATACTTAAGTGTTTATTTACCTCAATATGCGTATCGACGCCAAGAGCTCAAAATAAGAGTTGACCTCGTTTTATTTGGACTCTCGGCTATTTGTTGAGCAAACAGAGCTTCAGAGATGTTGTTAACTTTAGTGCATTATGCACTGATTTTTCAGTACTCAGTTCAACAGCTCTCTACACATCACAGCACGTAAACCATAGCAACCAGTAGCTCCTATATGTTGCCGCATACAACAAAAGAAGAACTAGAAGCCTACCATCCTCTGCGAACAACCCATTTTTTCGTGCCCGACGTCCAAGGCACTCTGCTGTGAGCGTGCCTAAAGACGCGTAACTTTACCAGATGTATGATTTCTCAACAATTCTACTAAACACAAAGGAATGGCGTGGCAAAAACACTATATATCAAGATTGTTGAGTACTCAGCTGTTAGTATTTTTTTACGACACACGCCAAGTTTGACACATTATATGTGACTTCTTTCGACCAGTGACCTGCTACTCCTTTTGTGGCTAGACATTTTTATGTAAATGAGTTTAGTTTTATTCGCGTAGAGTTGACCAAAAGATAGCACCGTTAGGCGGTAAGAATTGAAATTAAGAAGGTACGTCATTGTTGGCTTGTCATGATTGGTCTGCCAATTCAATTACCTTGGGAGGGAAACTGCCGAATGTTTGGTTGAAAATCCAACAAATTACTCATTAACCCCGTTCATTCATTACTCTTGATGGACCTTCTTCTCAATGTCGAAGATTTTATTCTTGGCATTGTTGAAATTTTGACACAACCCACGAGAATCTAGCTCGGCGTTTATTTTTCTGTTCCAGACTCAGCAAAACTCCACCTACTACCCTGCTTTTATATAAGAGCATTCGGATTACCCGATACAAAACGGATATAAAACGGAAATGAGGTGTGTATCGCCAAGTCAAGTATCAAAGTAGAAATTACCGAGATGAGGTGTGAGGATGGTATGGAGGAAAAGAGTAGTTAACCAACAAGAGAGAGGTAATTCCAAGACTAACGTTAATGAACTACAACACAGACTCTGGTAATACAGTTTATGTCGGGAATCTAGATCCAAGAATAACGAAAGAACAACTTTATGAACTTTTCATTCAGATTAACCCAGTTTTAAGGATAAAGTATCCTAAGGATAAAGTTTTGCAAACTCACCAAGGGTACGCATTCATCGAATTCTATAACAGAGAGGATGCTCAATATGTGATACAAATAATGCATAATACAGTCAAGTTATACGATCGACTGATAAAAGTTCGTCAAGTGACCAGTTCCATAGGAACTTCCAATTTAGCTTCGAATAGTTCTAGGGACATAACTTTACCTGTTGCTAAGTTGTTTATAAAAAACCTAGCAGATTCGATAAACTGTGACCAATTGACGAAAATATTTAACAAATTTGGCAGGACAATAAGCGAACCTAAGATTTTTCATCTATCGAACGGGAAATTGAAATGTGCGTATGTTTATTTTGAAGATTTTGAGAAAGCAGATTTGGCAATAAAATCGTTGGACAACCAACTAGTGGCTAACAGTAGAATAAATGTTGATTATGCTTTTAAGGAAAGTGGCAAAGGTAACGCGAAATATGGCGACGAGGTTGATAGATTGTTGAATAAAGAAGCATTAAAGCATGACATGTTAAAATAAGGTCCCACTACTAACCACAAAACAAGAAATATAAACGTAACAAAAGCACCGCCGGCATTAGTACGTTATATACTTATATATATGTACTAGGGGCTATATTGATTTTTACACTTATTTATTGTCTTTTTGACTTCCTCCTCGCAGTTAAACCGAGCAAATTTCACTGGATTTCTTGTAGGAAAAGTACACTGAGCTCCAAATATTGCAAGCTTCATTTTTTGATTCTGCATCCTCAGCTTTTTCTTCTTTTGCAGCACATTTGAATCTATCCATCGAAGTATAATACCAAGGCTTACCTAATGGGTAATCTGAAAAATGAATATACTTGGATTTTGCAACGGTGTCATTTAATGAACCAAGGATATCATTTCCATCATCATCCAATGTCTTATAACCTAAAATATCATTATAAATCATAGGATAATGTTGTGGGTTTTTCAATGAGCCTGTTAGTAAGCCATACCTTGCAAACGGCAGAACTAATACCTCTGGTTTAAAAAGGTTCTTGACTTTCCTGAAAAAAATGAATTGTTCATAAATAATCCTTTTCAAGTTGTACATCTCTTCATTGATCAAATCCATATCGTATTTCTCCTTCTTATTTAACACTTTGGGCAGCGTAACCTTCATAATTTTATCAAATACTTCCTTTGAGGGACTGATAACCATTAAATTGGAGGCAAATTTTAACTTACCAACCTTTTTGCTACTCTGAAAATTAAATAGCGGTGAAAGAGATGATGTAGAACTCATAATATCTTGGGCTATGTTATTCGAATTTAGATATAACGAATGTGGCAAGCTTGGTAAATGGTTATAAATCATCTGACCCTTACGAATTCTTTTGGTAAGCACTTTAGTATACGATTCAAGATTGATAGGTTGCTTTTCACGATGTTGGGTTTCATGGTACGATTTTTTTAAATCATCATTAGATAAAGACCAATATGTTAGTGGTGCTGCAAATTTGATGTGATCAGGCAAAAAGAATAACTCGTCTAAATCAGATCTTAAATTTGCATCGTTATCGAAGTAAATAATACGATCAAATTCTGTTTGGTTAAATACCAGTAATTTCGTTAAGCTTTCGTTCCAAGGCGTAGTATCCTTTGGCTTGACAATATTGTCTATATATTTGATAATAACCTGATTCTCATCTATAGCTTGTATCTTGCGAAGAAGTAAGTTGACATCATCTATTTTTGAAGAAGTGCTTGATTCTACTAGATCTTGGGATATCAGAAGGACCAATTTAGCCTTTGTTCCAAACTCCTGTTTCAAATCATTAAAAATGATCAAGGTATTACACAGATAGTCTGCATCCGTTACATAGTTCACGTAGGCAAACTTTGACCATTCAATTACTCGATTACTCTTCAGCTCTCCATCCAAACGGGCTGCATATAGCTCATCTATTGTTCCGACAGGAATCTGCTTAATCTCTAATGGATTGTAAATGTGAAGTCCATCCTTTTTCTGTTGAAAATACTTTTTATAGTACTTTATTTCCTCATTGTACTGGAAGTGGACGACACATCTCGATACTATAAATACGGTGAGAACACCAAACAAAACGAACACAAGGAACCTAATTCTTCTTTTGGAGATCAGCCTCATTATTGAAATGAAGGGCGAGATATACAGTTCAGCAGAACAGTGCTAAAATTGTTCAAAGTAAATCGGCACTTGTTTCCGGCAACTTCAACTAACCAATCAACCGGATACAGTACAATTAATACCGTGAACGAGATCTGAACATTGGGTCATAAGTATCTCAAAGACTAGTTTTTGTCCAAACGGTCGCATACTGAGCGGAACGAGACATAGTAAGAATAATACTAAAGAAAACCCTACATTTCATTAGAACCCTAAAAAACACCAAGGTAAAACCCTAAATATATATTGGCGGCTATTTTCCCGATTTTAAAGCATAATATCTGCATTCTCCAAAGGAAAACTTTTATCAGAAATCAGTACTTTAATGACATTCATTAATTCCTTCCAAAATAAAAGTGGCAGTTCTCAAAGAATTAGAGGAGGATTCGCAAAAGTGAAAAGTAATCTTTTTGTTTGCGTTTTAGTTTGAAGGAAGCAATAGAGTATACTTGTTGTGGTGAGAAGACCTAAACAAGTTCTTCTTTACCCAAACAATGCTTCTTTGACTTTTCTTTATCAGTTTGCCACCTTTATTTATTCTAGTTACCTAAAAAAATTACAGCTAAAAGAAAACCGTGCGTTATTACCATGGTTGATATTTTAACGAATGTTTGTGTTAACGAAGTGGTTATGTAGGGAATGAATTACCACCCTGGAAGAACTCGTTTAAGAACAAAGTTCAGATCTGGATCAAGCTCTCGCGCCCTTTAAGTGAAAATCGCGACGCGACAAAAGGCAAATATAATGGAAGGCCACCTGGTCGAGTGTGAAGGAAAGTGTCGAAGGAAGGGCGTCTTCCTTTCACCTAGGCCTAAAGCAAAGAATTTCCTTCCCCAAATACACATCAAATAAACTATCACATAATGCCTTATAGAGTGGCGACTGGCTATCGTGAAAAGAGCACCGACGATGATTTGATATGGAGAAGGCCAATAGTAAAGGAGGAGCTTGAAGATGCTGACAGTTTCTTAATGGAGGAAACCAGACCATATGATAAAGCCAAGAATGAGAGAGCAGCATCACGCTTGGACTACATAGTCATGCCCATCATTTTCACTGTACTGGGTATGTTTACTAGAATGTATAAAATTGGGCGTAACAATCATGTGGTTTGGGATGAAGCTCATTTTGGTAAGTTTGGCTCTTACTACCTGAGACACGAATTTTATCATGATGTTCACCCCCCCCTCGGAAAGATGCTTGTTGGACTGTCTGGTTATTTGGCTGGCTATAATGGTTCTTGGGACTTTCCATCTGGAGAAGTCTATCCCGAAAATGTAAATTATGTCAAAATGAGATTGTTTCAGGCAACGTTTTCATCTCTCTGCGTACCATTGGCCTATTTTACAGGGAGGGCTATCGGATTTTCTAGGATGAGTGTTTGGCTATTTACAATTCTGGTAATTTTTGAGAACTCTTATGCAACATTAGGTAAATTCATCCTCCTGGATTCGATGCTACTTTTTTTTACCGTATCTTCCTACTTTTGTCTTGCCAAGTTCCATACTGTGAGAAGGGTCCCATTTTCGGTTAAGTGGTGGCTGTGGTTATGCCTCACCGGGTTAAACCTGGGTTGCGCGATATCTGTGAAAATGGTAGGCCTTTTCATCATTAGTGTAGTAGGTATTTACACCATCGTCGAACTATGGAACCTCTTAAGTGATAAATCGGTAACTTGGAAGGATTACGCCAACCATTGGCTGGCAAGAATATTTGGCCTTATCATTATTCCAGTTTGCGTTTTTTTGCTATGTTTTAAAATTCATTTTGATTTGCTATCCAATTCAGGACCAGGGGACTCTACCATGCCGTCGTTATTCCAAGCTAGCCTCAACGGTACGAAAGTGGGTAAAGGACCACGTGATGTTGCCTTAGGGTCTTCCATTATCTCCATAAAAAATCAAGCATTAGGAGGTGCCTTATTACATTCCCATGTTCAACCATTTCCCGAAGGTTCCGAGCAGCAACAAGTGACTGTCTATGGATATAGTGATGCTAACAACGAATGGTTTTTCCAAAGAGTCAGGGGGGCCGAGCCTTGGACTGATGCTGAAAATAATACTGTTGAATTTATTAAGGGTGGCGGAATGTATAGATTGCTACACCGTATTACAGGCAAGAATCTACATACCCACGAAATTCCGGCTCCTGTATCGAAAAGTGAATATGAAGTTTCTGCTTACGGAGATGTTGACTTAGGTGACTACAAAGATAACTGGATTATAGAAATTACGGAGCAAGTGGGGAAAGAAGACCCAACACTTTTGCATCCTCTATCTACGTCTTTCCGTATCAAGAATTCTATATTGGGATGTTATTTAGCTCAGTCCGGCAAACATTTACCAGAATGGGGTTTCAGGCAAGGAGAAGTTGTCTGTTTGAAGCATACCTCCAAAAGAGATAAGAGAACCTGGTGGAATATCGAAACACATGAAAATGAAATATTACCACAGGCAAAGGATTTTGTGTATCCAAAAACCTCGTTCTTCAGAAAGTTCATGCAGCTAAATTCGGCAATGATGGCAACGAATAATGCCTTGGTACCAAACCCCGAAAAGTTTGATGGAATAGCTTCATCCGCTTGGCAATGGCCAACCCTGAACGTCGGAATAAGATTATGCGAGTGGAGTGAAAAATCTATAAAATACTTTTTGATAGGATCTCCTGCGTCTGTCTGGCCCTCAAGTATTGCAGTTTGCGCACTGGTAATACACGTTATATCTTTAATTCTAAGATGGCAAAGGCAATGCGTTGTTCTGTCTGATCCAGTTGGACGCGATGTGTTCTTTATGGCGGCCGTCTATCCGTTACTTGCCTGGATTTTGCATTATATGCCATTTGTAATCATGTCAAGAGTTGTATATGCTCATCACTATCTGCCCACTCTTTACTTTGCCTTAATGATCTTGTCATATTACTTCGATATGATTACCAAACGCTGGGCCACAAAAAAGAATACTGGAAAACTACTTAGACTCAGCGCTTATATTGCATACGGATCATTGGTCATTACTGGTTTTTTTTATTTTTCTCCATTCAGCTTTGGGATGGATGGTCCAGTAGAAGATTATGCGTACTTGGCATGGCTACCTACGTGGCAAATTGTTGAAGATATACGTAATAGATAGATGTATAGAGAGGTTTAAAAGTATTTTTTACCATATAAAAGAAAAGTTACATGAAACGTGAGACAATATTATTGACTATTTCCTCCTTTTTAACGTAGAAAGATACTGTAACTTCAACTACGTGAAGCTATTGATTTAATTTAGTCCTGAAGAAAGTGCGAAAAAAAAAGCTAAAGTATTAAACACTTGTATGTAAAGATATGTGAAATGTATTATATTACTGTCAGAGATTCTTTTATAATCAGATTTATGGTTTTCGCTATATAAGTAAAAGTCTCTGGTGAATGAATAGCTTCAGTATATGTTATAAAGTTTATTGAGTTATTCTATTGGAATCCAAAAAATCGGAAAAGCTTTGTACTCTAATATCTCTCGTGCTATGTGGTGTCAACACTTGTCCACGGAAAGGTACGCTACCCTGGACACTAATAACGCGTTCTAGTGGAGGCGATTGAACTGTAGTAAGCGATCTTTGTGACGTGGTAGCAGAATGATAATGATGTGCAGTTGGCGGTATCGTTAGTTTGTTTTGTGTAACTGTCATATCTTGCATATTAGAATCTGATTGGTTATGTTGGCTACCATTATCCCCGTCATCGTCATCATCATCGTCATCATCATAATCATCATGATCATCATCGTCATTATTATTATCATCAGTATCAGTATCATCGTCATCATCATGATCATCACTACTACCCACAAAATCATTTGCTGATCCAACTGGGGTACTCATCGCTGAATAAAGTTTGTTTCTTGTTTTATTATTTATAGAGAGCTCGTAACGTGGTGGTGAGAGCAATTTGACATCTTGGTAAATGGGGGGAACTTCTTCGTCCCAAGAGATTCCAAGTCCAGATCTTTCAGTAACTGTTACCCTAAACTGCATTCTTAAAACTCGTGCAGCACCAGTGGGAACACTCACTATATTGGAGTTATTATTACAATTAGTTATCTTCTCTTTATTGACACTATGATTAGATTTATTACTGTTCACGGGCATTAAATCTTCAGGCTCCATACGCCGTATCTTTGGCGCGTTTCTGTTTGCAAACATCGGAGATAATTCTGCTAAACGCTGATCGGGATTATGAACATTCATTATGCTGCTGCTAGTTTCTTTCCTGTTTGTGGAGTTTGTTTTACGTATGGGTTGCCCATTAGCATACTGTAAGGTTTCTTCAGCAACAACAATTTCCACTGCCAAGATATGACTAACATATAAACCCAGGTTTGGATCTTGTATATCGCAAGCCACATTGATGCTGGATTTTTTATTGTTTGTGATAGGAACTTTCTGTGTTGAGGCGTGCATTACCGGGTTAGAGACGCCTGAGTCAAGCCCCATACAATCTATTTCCGTGACTAGCTCGATCTTTCCATTATTATCAAAATCTGTCTTCCATCCACTCTTCATTTCCCCCTTAGAGATTATCCGAACCTCTTCTGTAAATAAAGTGCTATTGTTTTTCAACTCTTGTTGAAGCTGTTGCTGCCTCGCACGCTGTTGTTGCATTAGTAATTCTTGACGTAAAGCATCGTCGCTAGGATGAATAAATTCGCTACCGGGCTGGTCGTCTTCATCTTCATTAACAGGATTTTCATTATCCAGTCCAACATTATCGGTTGCTACTGAATCCGAAGAATAAGGTACTTGTTCGTGAATCTGCTCACCTGGTAATCTTTGCGACGGCATATTATCCAAAGAATTTACGGCAACCCTAATTTGTGGACCCAGTTCACCATAACGCTTGATATGACTGCGAGGCTTTTTCCCTTTTTCTGATTCTTTTACTTTAACCTGCTCTTCTAATTGCCTCAGTTCATGCTTATGCATTGGACATGCATGAGCTTTAACTCTTGTGGTTTCTTCAATCCTCCAACTCAATCTACGCATTCTCCATCTTCTATCCCCAGAGGACACTCCATCCAATTTCATCTCCAAGGGAAAAGTTGATTTGGGATAAATAACATTGGGAAGGACAGCTGCAGCGGTTAATTCTGTGGGAGGGAACACTCTTAAAGAATTCTTATCAGGCCCACGCGGTATACTTCGAGTTACGGCAATAGGCATCACTAGTTGCAACAATTGATTTTTAGGAGACGTTACTTCTTTCCTAGGATTAGAGGAAGTTGAAGAGAGAGAATTTCTATAAGGGTCCATATAGGTTACAACTGCAATAAGTTCGTACTTGACTCGGGTCTCAGCTGCAGCCCCCAGCGACGAAGAGCATGGCACAGATCCTGGTATAAGATATGAGAATGGGTAAGAGTGACTTCCGACAGAGAGATCATGAGTATTTTTCTGGATTTCCCAACTTTTCATATTCGTAATCTTTGTTTTACAATTCATACAGGTTTGCATGGAGGAAACATTGGGTACAAACGGCTTGTGGAAGTAGATCTTCTGTACCAAGTTTAGTGTGACTGAAGTAATTGTGATTTTAGTATATCCAGCCATTATCCTTAAATTGGCGGGCGTGGGAGAATGTAACGTAGAGCCAGACGAAGTTGAAGGGGAGATATTAGATGTTGATGTTGATAAGCTCGACAATCTAGATGAAAGTGCTGAACCAAAGGTACTCTTTCTTTTTAAGCTTTTGGTACTACTCGAGGTATTAGATTCTTTAGTCTTTAAGGTATTATCTTCGTTATTGCAATAAGGGTCAATTACCGTAACAGTGAAAAGTCCACTTAATACAGCACCTGATGATTCCATAGCGGATCCATAAAGAACACATGGTGGTGATTCTATATCAATGGAAAGAGCTAATGGAGGACATTGTCCCTTCTTGTTGCTGTTAATGTTTGAAGTATGACTGGGTTGATGACCTGATGTAAGCCGTGAAAATGCCATGCTAGGATGTATTTTTTTATGATATGTACAATAGATAGGAATAAAATATCAAATTGGTGTTGAAACTTCGACCACAGCGTTCTCCTTCGAAAAGCAAGCTATAACGTGGCTCCACTTATGATTTCGAAATCAGAAGCTTATATACGGCAAAAAGAAGAGAAAAGTGATAACTAATAGGATAAAGCAGACACACTTAATTAGAATTATTGTTCAGATTATTCAGAGTAATTTTTAGAGTGAAAAATTGTTTACAATATATACAAATGGTGCTTTTGGTTAGTTCGTAAGCCATCGAAAGTCTGTTCAACGTACTTTTTCATCAAAGCTTCTGTCAAAAGAAAAAAAATCGTTAATAGCGACACAATCGAGGAATTAACTATTATATACTAAAGAAGAGTACGAATTTGATGGTTACTAATATTATGTATACCTGATCTTAAACTTCGGGATACGAGGGTTTCCTTCGAAAATTTTACAATGTAACTGTCTTTAAATCTAAATCCTTGTGAACAAAGGCCTTATTACCGCCAGCACCAAGATAGTCACTTGCCACCTGGCCATCGCCCCTTATTTGATATTGATAACTGACCAGGCCGTCCAAACCGACTGGTCCACGAGCATGAATCTTAGAGGTGGAAATACCCACCTCAGCACCAAAACCGTATCTGAAACCATCGGCAAATCTGGTCGATGCGTTCCAGTAAACACCGGAGGAGTCAACGCCCTTCATGAACTTTTCAGCCTTTGATTTGTTTTCCGTTACAATAGCGTCAGTGTGTCTTGAAGAGTGTGTATTTATATGTTGAATGGCCTCTTCGGTAGATGTAACAAATTTTGCAGCTAAATCCAAAGATAAGAATTCCTTATCGAAATCCTCCTGTTCGTTGGCATCAACAATCTTGGATTGAATTTCTTTTGTCAACTGACCTAATTCGTTTAGTTTATCAAAGTATGCACTCTTCAAGTCCTTCGTAGCATGAATAGTCACACTGCCTTTTAAAGTTAGATTTTCCAGAACTTCCCACCATTTCGACAACTTGGGGTTAATTAACAACGTTTCCATAGCGTTACAACCAGCTGGGTAGTTGGTCTTAGCGTCCAAACTAATTCTTTTAGCCTTGGCCAAATCAGCCTCTTCGTCCAAGTAAATCGAGCAGATACCATCTGCATGACCTAACACCGGAATCTTTGTGGTGTCCTTGATTTTTCTCACCAAGGCATTGGAGCCACGAGGAACAACTAAGTCAATGTACTCATCTTGATCCAACAGATCGGAAACATCTTGTCGGGTCTCGATCAATTGTACAGAGCCAACAGGAACACCAGTTTCATTTTGGAATTGCGCAATGGTGTTATTAACGATTATTGCCATCTCCCTGAATGTGTTTACAGACTCTTTACCACCTTTCAAGATTGCAGCATTTCCCGATTTGATACTCAATGCAGTGATATTAGCAATTACTTCTGGACGAGATTCAAAGATAACCAACAAAACACCAACTGGAGCAGTGACTTGGTACAAGGTTAAACCATCATCTAATTCCCTGGCCATCTTAACCTTGCCAACAGGGTCTTCCAACTCGGCAACATCCTTGACACCTTGTAACATAACATCGAATTTATCTCCTTTGAATAGGTCAAGACGTTTCAATAAAGAATCCGCCAGACCAGTCTCTTTGGCAACAGCCAAATCAATTTTATTCGCTTCTTCAATGGCATGTGCGTTAGCTTTTAGGGCATCGTGAATTCTGTACAAAATATCTGATCTACCTTCGTTCGAGATGGTTTTTAAAATATTACCAGCTTTACGGGCATTTTGTGCTATTTGCTGTGAATTGGACATCTTTGTATTGCTTACTTGTGTTCCTCCTGTTCTTACTCTCTTTACCAACGCCTATGTTAATGTGCTCCGATGCATTTGCTTTTTTTTCCTTTTTTTAAAGCTTCAAGAAAATACCTACCGCCTTCCTCAATTTTTGACTCATTAACTCTATGCCAGAAAGGAAGATAAAAATTTTAGTCATTGCTCTATCTTTCCTATCTGGATGATCCAAATATCCAAATGTCTATGCGCGTTTATTAATGCGTATTATATAATATATATGGGATTTATATTATTATGCTAGAGGATAACTTTTTATCTGTATGTGTACCTCTTTTGTGAAATGACTAGTTTTTGATTCTAAAGAGTAAAATATCGAGTTACCAAATTTTTGACATAAACGATGAAACCGCACATTAAAACCAATGCAATAATGTCAATGATGAAGTATCTATACAAGTATATGGATTTCGTATTATTCTTCGATTTGTTCAACATGTTCTTTAGCTCTATCAAACTATCCATTTCTCTTAGGGAGGACTTTTGTTTAGTTAATTTTTCCTGGCAAATTTCCATTCTCCTTTCTAATCCTTGTAATTGCCCTACGCTTTCTTCCACTGAGATTTTTAATTCGTTAATGAATGCCCTATCGTCCTTTTCGTCAAAGTCTGATCTTAACTTGACCAAAAATTGGTCAACAACTGTCGTTCGCAAGGCAGTCATTTCGTCTAATAAAAGAGTTAACTCTCCTGATAAAAAATCATATTTTTGTATCGTCTTTTGAACGTTGTTTTCATTTTTGATTATTGTATCACTTAAATTTTTTCTCATTTCGCTTTCGATTTTCAAAAGAAGTGTTGAAATATGATTTTGATAATAATTTAATTCATCAATGTTATTATTCAAATTCGAATTACTCTTGGAAACGGAATTTGAACTGGAATCAGTAGTAATGGCAGAACTGTTTTTATTGTTTATATTCAATACGGTCTTGGTCTTCGTGGAACAGTCTACAGACTGTTGTCTACTTGGTAAAGACTTAAATGCCAACATATCAGGGCCCGGGACGGCTGAAGAGCTTGAAGAGCTCCTTACTTTGCTATTATTAGCCAAAACGCCTAAAGAAGGATATACACCGTTTAAGTTTCTTCGGTCTACATCCTCTGAATCTGATGATGCAGATGATGTGGATGAGAAAGCAGATGATGAACAAAAAGTTGGTAAATTAGAACGAGAATACAAAAATGATGAAGAGTCATTAGCGCCTGATCCGTCCAAGTCATGGTAAAACAAAGATGTACTGGGTGAAGAGTTAACAGATATTTGTGATTGAGAATGCATGTTCCCTAATTTAATGCCGCCAGCGGTAGATGAGGGCTCAAACACTACCGACTCTCTCAACGTATCAAAGGAGTCTGGATTGCCCAACGAAGGCTGTAAAAATTGGTTCACCAGTCGTTTTCTTTCGTAATCAAAAGAACCTGCAGATGATCTGCGCTGCGAAGAGGAGGAGCCCTGTATTTGGTTGAAAGCTAAGCCTGTATGACAGCTTTGGAAAACAGACATCGACCCACGACGTCCTTTACTAAGGCAAGTCATTCTAGCCCTATTGGAGTTGAAATCGGTTTTGGGTGACACTCTAAATGGCTCATCTAAGCTGGAAGCCCCACTATATGACCGATTGTGACGACTCACTCTGTTATCAATGTCATCTTCGAACAAAAAGTCACTAAACTTCCCTGTTTTGGTGGACCCCAAGACAGGTAGACTAGACATCTCTAACGAACGCTGCCGTATCCCATGCATCCGACTTTTCGTCACATGCAAGTGTTTCTTGTCATGTAACGCCGGCTGTTTCTGTTTCTGTTTCTCCTTCTCCCTTTCCTTTTGCAACAGCGATCCAAGGTTGACCTCAGTACTCGGCCTTGGTATCACAGGATTATCATTCACCGCTATAACAGGTAGTCTAGATGACGATTTAGAAAAGTGTGCTATAGTTGTATTAGTTTGGGCGGGCTGCTGCTGCCGCTGCAAAATAGGTTCTTTTACTTTCACTGAATCACCACTGGACGCCCTTCTTCCCTTACAAAACCCGCTTGAGAACGAAGGGGGTAACAAAGTACAGTTTCTTGATCCAGGATTCTCCATTCTGTCAATTAGCAAGTTCATTTTCACTTCAACCTATCAGCTAAAAACCAAAAGGATAGAAAGGCAGAATATAGAGTAATAGGAAACTCTTTCCCTCCAAAAATAGAGCGTGATATATTCGAACCTTGTCTAGCGAGGAACAGGCTCGAATACGCCTCTGGAATTCTGCCACCGTTTTATCTTTCTTCCTGAAGTACGATCTGTCAAGAAGCCGTTTCTCGATGCTTATCCAATTTAGTTCTACGCTGTTAAATCCAAAACCCCAACAAAAAAATTAGACCTACTGCCAGCAGGGCTATGAAGGAGTATAGGTTAGGCTATAACTAATTTATGAATTTAAACCTAATGTTATAATTACTGAAACAAAGGTTAAATCATTACCCGACCCAGGGTTTTTTGTGTGATTCCTTTTCTTTTTTTTGTTTATGATCGCGCTTCTCGAAAAGCCAAATATCAGGTATCGCAAACATGCCTTCATATGTTTCATAGATCTATCATCCTTGCAGGGCCAATCAGAAAGCAAAAAAGTGTTTACTAGGACACTCTACATTTCTCAGCTGAAGTTATTTATTTGACTTCTACCTGCTTACTTGTTTTTCGTTTTGAAGGTATTGTTCGACGCCAGTCCATTGTACAGCGATACATATACTATTTTAAATATAAGACATAAAACCACAGCTATTACGGACCTAGAATGTCGTTTGAAGTCGGTACACGATGCTGGTATCCTCACAAAGAATTGGGCTGGATTGGGGCGGAAGTGATCAAGAATGAGTTCAATGATGGTCAGTATCATCTGGAATTGCAATTGGAGGACGATGAAGTGGTATCTGTTGACACAAAAGATTTGAATAACGATAAGGATCAATCTTTGCCGCTTCTTAGAAACCCTCCCATTCTAGAAGCCACGGAAGATTTAACGTCTCTATCATATCTAAATGAGCCAGCAGTCTTACACGCGATCAAACAACGGTATTCTCAATTGAACATCTACACATACTCGGGTATTGTGTTGATTGCTACTAACCCTTTCGACCGCGTGGACCAGCTTTATACCCAAGACATGATTCAGGCTTATGCGGGCAAGCGAAGGGGTGAATTGGAACCTCACTTGTTTGCCATTGCTGAAGAAGCCTATAGATTAATGAAAAATGATAAACAGAACCAGACAATTGTGGTGAGTGGTGAGTCTGGTGCCGGTAAAACGGTCTCTGCTAAGTATATTATGCGTTATTTCGCTTCTGTGGAAGAGGAAAACTCGACAACTGTGCAACATCAAGTAGAAATGTCTGAAACTGAACAAAAGATTCTGGCTACAAACCCTATAATGGAAGCATTTGGTAACGCAAAGACTACCAGAAACGATAATTCTTCCAGATTTGGTAAGTATCTTGAGATTTTATTTGATGAAAACACGTCTATCATCGGGGCAAGAATTCGCACATACCTACTGGAGCGTTCCAGATTAGTTTACCAACCTCCAATCGAAAGAAACTACCACATATTTTATCAATTGATGGCTGGTTTACCAGCCCAAATTAAAGAGGAGCTACACCTTACAGATGCCTCGGATTATTTCTATATGAACCAAGGTGGCGATACCAAGATCAATGGTATTGACGATTCTAAGGAGTACAAAATCACCGTAGATGCGTTGACTTTAGTCGGCATCACCAAGGAAACTCAGCACCAAATATTCAAGATATTAGCCGCACTTCTACATATTGGTAACATAGAAATCAAGAAAACTAGAAACGATGCCTCACTATCTGCTGATGAGCCAAACCTGAAACTCGCGTGCGAATTGCTTGGAGTTGACGCGTACAACTTTGCTAAATGGGTCACAAAAAAACAAATTATCACAAGATCAGAGAAGATTGTTTCAAACTTAAACTATAACCAGGCTTTGGTTGCCAAAGATTCTGTTGCCAAGTTCATTTATTCTGCTCTTTTTGATTGGCTTGTGGAAAACATTAACACAGTATTATGCAACCCAGCCGTCAATGATCAAATTAGCTCATTTATCGGTGTCTTAGATATTTATGGATTTGAACACTTTGAGAAAAATTCATTTGAACAGTTTTGTATCAACTATGCGAACGAAAAATTACAACAAGAGTTTAATCAACATGTTTTCAAATTGGAACAAGAAGAATACGTTAAAGAAGAAATTGAGTGGTCGTTTATAGAATTTAATGATAATCAACCTTGTATTGATCTGATTGAGAATAAATTGGGTATTTTATCACTACTTGATGAAGAAAGTAGATTACCTGCCGGTTCTGACGAATCTTGGACTCAGAAATTATATCAAACTTTGGACAAATCTCCTACTAATAAAGTTTTCTCTAAACCGAGATTTGGTCAAACTAAATTTATTGTGAGTCATTATGCCCTAGATGTGGCATATGACGTGGAGGGATTCATTGAAAAAAATAGAGATACCGTCTCTGACGGACATTTAGAAGTGCTAAAGGCATCTACCAACGAGACATTGATTAATATATTGGAAGGATTAGAAAAAGCTGCCAAAAAATTGGAAGAAGCTAAAAGACTTGAATTGGAACAAGCCGGTAGTAAAAAACCGGGACCAACAAGAACAGTTAATAGAAAACCTACTCTAGGTTCCATGTTCAAGCAATCTTTGATTGAACTAATGAATACCATTAACTCAACTAATGTCCATTACATTCGTTGTATAAAGCCTAATGCAGATAAGGAAGCTTGGCAATTTGATAATTTAATGGTATTATCTCAACTCAGAGCATGCGGTGTTTTAGAAACCATTAGAATATCTTGTGCTGGTTTTCCCTCTAGATGGACTTTTCAAGAATTTGTTTTAAGATATTACATTTTGATACCACATGAACAGTGGGACCTAATTTTCAAGAAAAAGGAAACCACAGAAGAAGACATCATATCAGTCGTGAAAATGATTTTAGATGCTACCGTAAAGGATAAATCCAAATACCAAATTGGTAATACAAAAATCTTCTTTAAAGCAGGTATGCTTGCATATTTGGAAAAACTGAGGAGCAATAAAATGCATAATTCTATCGTCACCATTCAAAAGAAAATCAGAGCAAAATATTACCGCAACCAGTATTTGCAAACGTGTCACGCCATTAAACATGTGCAGAGCAACATTAAGGGATTTATCATTCGTCAACGCGTTGAGAATGAAATGAAAGTTGATTGTGCCACTCTATTGCAAGCCGCTTATAGAGGTCATGCGATTCGTGCTAATGTGTACAGTGTATTGGAAACCATCATAAATCTGCAAACGAAGATTAGAAAGGAACTAAAACAAAGACAACTAAGACAGGAACATGAATATAACGCTGCGGTGACTATTCAGAGTAAAGTCAGAACTTTCGAGCCAAGATCTAAATATTTGCACACTAAGAGGAATACTGTTGTCGTCCAATCATTAGTCAGAAGAAGAGCTGCTCAACGAAAATTGAAGCAATTGAAAGCAGACGCTAAATCGGTCAATCATTTAAAAGAAGTAAGCTATAAATTGGAAAATAAAGTTATTGAGTTAACGCAAAATCTAGCATCTAAGGTCAAAGAAAATAAAGAAATGACAGAAAGGATCAAAGAATTACAAGTTCAGGTGGAGGAAAGTGCCAAATTACAAGAAACATTGGAAAACATGAAAAAGGAGCACTTGATTGATATTGATAATCAAAAGACAAAAGATATGGAGCTGCAAAAAACTATTGAAGACGATTTGAAATCCACCGAGCAAAGTCTAAAAGACGCTCAATTAGAATTAGAAGAAATGGCCAAACAACATGATCAATTGAAAGAAGATTCTATGAAAAAATTGGAAGAATTAGAGCAAACGAAGAAATCATTGGTCGAATACCAAACCTTAAACGGAGATTTGCAGAATGAAGTTAAATCATTAAAGGAAGAAATAGTTAGATTACAAACTGCCATGTCACTGGGCACCGTTACGACTAGCGTATTACCTCAAACACCATTGAAGGATGTATTGGGAGGTGGTGCTCCAAACTACAATAGTATGATGCTTGAAAATTCGGACTTGTCACCTAATGACCTGAATCTAAAATCTAGATCCACTCCGTTATCTGGAAATAATCACATTGATTCACTGAGTGTCGATCGTGAAAACGGGGCCAATGCTACACAAATTAACGAAGAGCTATACAGGTTATTGGAAGATACTGAAATATTGAATCAAGAAATTACAGAAGGCTTATTAAAGGGATTTGAAGTCCCAGATGCTGGCGTGGCTATTCAACTAAGCAAAAGAGACGTTGTTTATCCCGCTAGAATTTTGATTATTGTTCTGAGTGAAATGTGGAGGTTTGGGTTAACAAAGCAAAGTGAAAGTTTCCTTGCTCAAGTGTTAACTACAATTCAAAAAGTTGTCACCCAATTAAAAGGCAATGATTTAATCCCAAGCGGTGTTTTCTGGTTGGCGAACGTTAGAGAACTGTACTCATTTGTGGTGTTTGCCTTAAATTCTATTCTAACTGAAGAAACATTCAAAAATGGTATGACCGATGAAGAGTATAAAGAGTATGTTTCGTTGGTTACAGAACTAAAAGACGATTTTGAAGCACTAAGTTATAATATTTACAACATTTGGTTGAAGAAATTACAAAAGCAACTGCAAAAGAAGGCCATCAATGCTGTAGTTATCTCTGAATCGCTACCAGGATTCAGTGCAGGAGAAACTAGTGGGTTTTTAAATAAGATCTTTGCTAACACTGAAGAATATACAATGGACGATATTTTGACTTTTTTCAACAGCATATACTGGTGTATGAAATCTTTCCATATTGAAACTGAAGTGTTCCATGCTGTAGTGACCACTTTGCTCAATTACGTGGATGCAATTTGTTTCAATGAATTGATTATGAAGCGTAATTTCTTGTCATGGAAAAGAGGCCTTCAATTGAACTATAATGTCACTAGATTAGAGGAGTGGTGCAAGACGCACGGATTAACCGATGGTACTGACTGCCTACAGCATTTGATTCAAACCGCTAAGCTGTTGCAAGTCCGTAAATATACTATTGAAGATATTGATATCCTAAGAGGAATTTGTTATTCGTTGACGCCTGCACAGTTGCAAAAATTGATATCACAATATCAGGTGGCGGATTACGAGTCTCCAATTCCACAGGAGATCTTAAGATATGTTGCTGACATCGTCAAGAAAGAGGCTGCATTATCTACATCAGGCAATGATTCTAAAGGTCACGAGCATAGCAGCGGTATTTTTATCACTCCAGAAACAGGTCCGTTCACTGACCCCTTCAGTTTAATAAAGACCAGAAAATTCGACCAAGTGGAGGCCTATATACCAGCATGGTTATCTTTACCTTCAACTAAGAGAATAGTTGATCTTGTTGCCCAGCAAGTCGTTCAAGACGGCCATCAAAATTAAAAAGCGCGTGAGAAAGCAATATTGTACGCGAAAACTCAAAGATAACTACATATAGTCCATTAATAGTACAAATGTTGTTCAATAGTATGTATGAAATCCATATCATGAAGAAAGGAGTCTCACACGCTCGCTCTGTCATTGTACACTAAATTAAAATTATATCTTACTTCGTAGTGAATTTATAAACTGTTACTATATTATTATTATTACTATTATGACTATTGTGTATTTTCTAGAATAAGTATCGAAAGCCAATGAAAACTAACTGAAATGGACGACAATAGGAACGATAATCACTATCAGCAAGATAAGAACAACCAAAAACAGACACAATCTCATTTTTAGATCTTTCCACCACATCTGCTTTCTCACCCTATTGGCGCCCCTCTTGAAGCCTTGTGCGGAAATAGCCAAGTTATCAGCTTTGTCCTCAATGGAGGTCAGCCTTTCACCACGCTCAGCAACCTTATTGATGTTATCTCTCATTATTCCCACTGTATCATCGATCTCTTGTCTCAAGGCGGCCGTCTTGTTCTGGGAATTTGGGTTTGAACTCGAGTTGCTTTCCTCTGGGGGCATATATGGGTCGTAAGGCACTGATGATGACATCTTTCCGCGTTCTTGTTGTCTTGCTGTGTATAGATAAGAATGTTCTGTGAAAAGTGCACTTGAATTACAGATACTAACTTCTGAATATATAGTTTGCGCCTTGCTTATAGGATGTAAAACCTTACCTCACTCATATTAGAGAAAGTATTAGCTAGCTCCCCGCTTTTGCATCTTTTAAGTGCAACAAATAGTGTGTATTTCTTTGGCTGTGCTACACCACTGGCACGCTACAAGTCGAAAATCCGAAGAATTTTGAGCCACTTTTGCGGAATGCGACAAATGAGAAGTGAAAAAAAGGTCACGTGAATATCATGTGATTCAAATCACGATGAACGTTCCGTGGAATGGAATTCTGGGGGTGAGTAAAAATGGCTCTATGATCATCGTTTCAGCCACACATAAGTTTTTATTACTTTGCTCCACGGATTCGTAAAGGGATACACTGGGAAACAAAAGGTTCCCTTAATTTGATATGAGGCTAGGCCATATTATTTCATCCTACTGGCTGAATAATACACTTATTTGTTGATATACATCAGTGTCTCGTATAAATATAAGAAAGGTAGTTGTGCGAATCTCTTTCTTTCTTATCTGTTCCCCCATTGAACAACCCTATGAGATATAGTGAGTGAGCTGTTATATCTCTGTATTTTGTAAATTTTATTTAGTATTGCAGAGAAATCAGACAATAAACTTTCGTCTAGAAATTTGTCACGATGCTGCAGGCATTCTCAAATTCAAACTCGAGCTTGAATGGAATAAGCGCTTCTCCGTCGGGCTTTCCGCCTAGCGAATCACAGCCGTACGAAGGCCTCGATGCGGTAGCTCAAGAAGATATAAGAGAACTGGCACGAACACTGACAAGTCAATCTTCTCTTCTATCTCGGGAGAAACATCTTGCTGGAACAAGCGGGCCGAATACATCAACTGCCGCTGCTTCTTCATCGTCATCGAACCAGTCTATTTTTACGAGCGATGTCAAAGGTGTCAACCCAGTATTTTTGGACGTTAATGATCCAAATTATGATGAGACGCTGGATCCTCGGTCCGACAACTTCTCCAGCGTCAGATGGGTACGGAACATGGCTCAAGTATGTGAAAATGACTTGGATTTCTACAAACCGTTCTCGTTAGGTTGTGCCTGGAAAAATTTAAGTGCCTCAGGTGATTCTGCCGATATATCATACCAGGGAACTTTTGGTAATATGCCTGTTAAATATTTGAAAATGGGTTGGAGATGCATTTCTCGACATTTGTTTTGCCGACAGCATGATAAGGGTGAAGAGAATGGTTCTACTTTCCAAATTTTGAAGCCGATGGATGGATGCATCGACCCGGGCGAACTACTAGTCGTTCTTGGAAGACCAGGTGCAGGCTGCACTACATTACTGAAATCTATATCTGTAAACACTCATGGATTCAAAGTATCACCGGATACCACCATTACGTATAACGGTTTTTCTAACAAAGAGATCCAAAATCATTACCGTGGTGAAGTGGTCTATAATGCAGAAACAGATATACATATTCCTCACTTGACAGTATTCCAAACTTTATACACAGTAGCAAGATTAAAGACCCCCAGAAACCGAATCAAGGGTGTGGATAGAGACACATTTGCCAAACATGTCACCGAAGTGGCAATGGCAACTTACGGACTAAGCCACACTGCAGACACGAAAGTTGGCAATGATTTCGTTCGTGGTGTATCTGGGGGCGAAAGGAAAAGAGTTTCCATTGCTGAAGTTTCTATATGCGGCTCAAAATTTCAATGCTGGGATAATGCCACCAGGGGACTAGATTCGGCTACTGCACTGGAATTCATCAAAGCTCTGAAGACACAAGCCTCCATCACAAAGTCTACAGCAACAGTTGCTATCTATCAATGTTCTAAAGACGCCTATGACTTGTTCGACAAGGTTTGTGTCCTTTACGATGGTTACCAAATCTTTTTTGGCCCTAGCAAGCAGGCTAAGAAATATTTCCAAAGAATGGGATATGTATGTCCTGAGAGACAGACCACGGCAGACTATTTGACGTCTATTACTAGTCCTTCTGAACGGATTATAGACGAAAATATGGTTACACATGGAATCGTGATTCCGCAAACGGCTTACGAGATGAGCCAGTACTGGATACAATCAGAGGAATGCAAACGATTGCAAATACAAGTGAGCAAAAACTTAGACACAGATTCCTCCCAGAAAAGAGAGCAAATGAAGAACGCACATATTGCCAAACAATCTAAAAGAGCGCGACCCTCTTCACCTTATACTGTTAGTTTCTTTTTGCAGGTCAAGTATCTTCTAATAAGAGATTTTTGGAGAATCAGAAATGATCCCAGTATTCAGCTGTTTACAGTTCTGAGCCATGCAGCAATGGCTCTCATATTGGGGTCTATGTTCTATAAAGTCATGCTTTCCACTACTTCAACAACATTTTATTACCGAGGTGCGGCTATTTTTTTTGCTATTTTGTTCAACGCCTTCTCATCACTGTTGGAGATTTTTTCACTGTATGAAACAAGACCTATCACCGAAAAACACAAAACTTACTCATTATATCGTCCAAGCGCTGATGCTTTTGCCTCTACATTTTCTGATGTTCCAACAAAATTGGCTACTGCAGTTACTTTTAACATCCCGTACTACTTTTTAGTGAATTTGAGAAGAAATGCCGGTGCCTTTTTCTTTTATTTTTTAATCAATGTTGTAACTGTTTTTGCTATGTCACATCTATTTAGATGTATTGGGTCAGTATCAAAAACATTACCTCAGGCAATGGTTCCTGCATCTGTTCTCTTGTTAGCTTTTGCAATGTACACTGGGTTCGCCATCCCAAGAGTTCAAATGCTTGGTTGGTCAAAATGGATCTCGTATATCAATCCATTATCTTTCCTCTTTGAATCATTAATGATTAACGAGTTTCATGGTAGGAATTTTCCTTGTGCACAGTATGTACCCAGTGGGCCAACTTATGTGAATGCGACAGGCGACGAAGTGATCTGCTCAGCTCTCGGTGCTATTCCAGGTAATGATTATGTGAGTGGTGATGATTTTATTCGAATAAACTATGGCTTTCGACATAAGAACAAATGGCGGTCGCTTGGTATCGGTTTGGCTTACATCATCTTTTTTTTATTTCTGTATTTGTTCTTTTGTGAATACAATGAAGGAGCAAAGCAAAATGGTGAAATGTTAGTCTTTCCTCATAGCGTGGTTAAAAAAATGAAAAAGAGGGATATTGTCTTTGGAAAAAAAAGGGGAAACTCGCCTGAACTATCTACTCCTTATTCTGAGAAGGACGTGGAGATGAACAACGATTCGAGTGTCACTGATACAAGATTACTGCGTGATTCTGATGCAGCCGTAATGACTAATGCCAGCATCATAGCAAAAAAACAGTTTTCTTCTCCCTCATCTTCTGTATCGGAAAGTAATAGCTTTAATAAAAATGGTGATATTGAACTGTCTAAGTCACAAGCGATTTTTCACTGGAAGAACTTATGCTACGATATCCCGATTAAGAAAGAAAAGAGGAGAATCTTGGATAATGTTGATGGTTGGGTCAAGCCTGGTACATTAACTGCATTAATTGGCGCATCCGGTGCAGGAAAAACAACCTTATTAGACTGCCTGGCCGAAAGAACCACGATGGGTTTAATTACTGGCGATGTGTTTGTAAATGGAAGACCACGGGATGAGTCCTTTCCTAGATCAATTGGTTATTGCCAGCAGCAGGATCTACATCTGAAAACTGCAACTGTGAGGGAATCGTTAAGGTTTTCTGCATATCTCCGCCAGGCTGATAACGTATCCATCGAGGAGAAAGACAAATACGTCGAGGAAGTTATCGACGTGTTGGACATGAAACTTTATGCTGATGCTATAGTAGGCGTTCCTGGTGAAGGCCTAAATGTGGAGCAAAGAAAGAGGCTGACAATAGGCGTAGAGCTAGCCGGAAAACCCAAACTCCTCGTATTTTTAGATGAGCCCACGTCAGGACTAGATTCTCAAACTGCATGGTCGACTTGCCAGTTAATGAAAAAACTCGCTAGTCGTGGACAAGCAATTTTATGTACTATTCATCAACCTTCTGCCCTTTTGATGCAAGAATTCGATAGATTACTGTTTTTGCAAAGTGGTGGGCAAACTGTTTACTTTGGAGAACTAGGGAAGGGTTGTAAGACTATGATTAATTATTTCGAATCTCACGGTGCTCATAAATGCCCCTCAGATGCCAATCCTGCCGAATGGATGTTGGAAATAGTAGGTGCGGCACCAGGAAGCCACGCCAGTAAAGATTATTTCGCAATCTGGAGAAATTCTGAAGAATACAAAGAAATGCAAAATGAATTGGATTGGATGGAACAAGAATTGCCGAAACTGACCGAAGGTTCGTCAAACGAAGAGCAAAAAGAATTTGCAACATCAACATTATATCAGATCAAGTTAGTGAGCTACCGATTATCCCACCAATATTGGAGAACACCATTCTACTTATGGTCAAAATTTTTTTTAGCAATTGTGTCCGAACTATTCATAGGGTTTACTTTTTTTAAAGTAGACACATCATTGCAGGGCTTGCAGAACCAAATGTTAGCAATCTTCATGTTTACAGTAGTTTTCAACCCGATATTACAACAATACTTACCTCTTTTCGTTCAACAAAGGGAGCTTTATGAAGCTAGAGAAAGACCGTCAAGAACATTTTCTTGGAAAGCATTCATTGTATCCCAGATCCTCGTGGAAATTCCTTGGAATTTATTGGCTGGAACAATAGCTTTTTTCGTCTACTATTATCCTGTTGGATTCTATAGGAACGCCTCTTATGCAAACCAACTTCACGAAAGGGGTGCTTTATTCTGGTTGTTTGCGTGCGCATTTTACGTCTACATCAGTTCTATGGGAATATTAGTAATTTCCTGTATTGAAATTGCAGAAAATGCTGCGAATCTCGCTTCATTATTTTTTATCATGTCTTTATCTTTTTGCGGTGTTCTGGCCACCTCAAATATTTTACCAAGGTTCTGGATTTTTATGTATAGAGTATCACCTTTGACATACCTCATTGATGCTTTGCTGTCCGTTGGGTTGGCCAATGCTAGAGTTGTTTGTTCTAGCGAAGAGCTTTTAAGAATTGTTCCCCCGAGCGGTATGACATGCTTGGAATATATGGAACCTTATATTCAATCTGTTGGGACAGGGTACTTACTTGATGGGAGTTCCAAAACCGAGTGTCAATTTTGTCAATTCAGTTCTACTAATGATTACCTATCAACCGTAAGTTCTTCGTATTCACGTAGATGGATGAACTATGGTATTTTTAGCGCATATATTGTCTTTGACTATTGTGCGGCGGTATTCTTATATTGGCTAGTAAGGGTTCCTAAGAAAAGCAAAAAACTAAAGAAATGATTCAGTATAAAAACAAGTTTATTATGTCTTACAGCACAGTTTCCTCTTCATTCTTTAATGATCAGAGGTCAATGTCATGTTGCTAATTGTTACAAAAAGACTGCTACCATTCACTTCTAAAACGTCAAATACCTAAAATACTTTTAATTCGTTACTTTAGGACTGCAAAAAATACTAGTAAACAAATATTCGTCGACTATGTTGGTTTTGCTATCTTATATATATCTACATATATCATTTTTTAAAACTACATCCCCGGCTCTAATTAAACTATGGTCTCCTATTGTATTGGGTTTGTAAAGCATCAACTTGTTGCTGTAAAGACTGCAAGTTACCTAAAATATCACTTGAATTAGATCTATTAACATCTGTATTGAACGGAAATTGCTGCTGATGTACATGCTGCTGCTGCTGATGTACTTGCTGCCCCAACATTCCGTAATTAGGTTTGTTAGGTTGGTTATGTATTCCCGCGTTGTTCAAGTGGAGCGATGCCGAATGTTGTTGCACTTGAGAAAGCTGTCCTCCATAAATTGGTTGTTGAGATTGATTAATGGGTCGATATTCACTATTATATGACTGATGAGATTGACTGGGGTTCATTACTGAGCTAGTGTTTTGAAACGAACTCATGCTATTACTAGCATTACTATTATTAGCAGCCGACACATTCGATGACGTAGGATTTGGAGATGGTGAGTTCGAAAGCAAAGATTGGAAATAACTATTAGCAGCATTCTGGGGTGATAAAAAATTGGGAGATTGTATGCTTGGTGAGTTTGTATATGTGTTTTGAGCCGAGACTAAATTATTTTGCTTTTGCATGTTTGAGAACGAATTTGGGGTTGGCACAATGGTTCCTTGCTGGAGCTGTTGAGTACGTGGGGGTGGAGGAGGTGGAAGGTTTTGGGATTGTTGCTGATTATTAGTATAGGTATGCTGAGGGGATATCATTGTTGATTGGTTATTGGGATACGTATTTTGCGGGGAGATTATAGTAGATTGATTTTGAGTAAATGTGTTTTGTGGTGAGACCAAGTGTGACTGTTGATGTTGCGAGATTGTATTTTGAGGGGGAATTAAATGTGACTGCTGATGTTGAGGGAGAGTATTTTGAGGAGAAAACGCGCTTGATATCTGTACTTTTGGCATGGACATAATACTTCCATTATTAATCCGAACGTCGTTGGGGTAGGTGGGTTGAGGTGAAATACTTGAAGGTTCAATCTTTGATTGGCTCGAACTAATACCTTGATAAGATTGCTGCTGCTGGTTACTTTGAGGAACTGTCATATTAGAAGAGCTTGAAAAGGGACCTGTAGCTTGCGGGGATGTAGATTGATTTGTGAACTGTGATTGAAACATCGGGGACACCATGTTATCCACTGAAGGTGATAAATGCTGTTTCATTAAGTAGTTTGCAGAGCCTGTGGCAGTAGGCTTTAAAGGCTGCAACCCTCCAGAGTTAACAACAGTATCAGGTGTAATGGTAGGCTTACCTGATGGAGGTTGCTCCATATGACTTCGCATCAAGTAATTTGCGGAACCAGTTGCAGTTGGCTTTAAAGGTTGTAAACCCGCCTGAATGCCACCGTTGCTTGCATTTAATCCCTCATTATATTCTTCTCGCACCAAATGGTTAGCAGAGCCTGTAGCCGTTGGCTTCAAAGGTTCCAATGGTACTTGCTGAGGAACACCATTGATATTGACATTGTTAATTGGTAAGTTACTACCATTCTGTAAGAACATTGACGACATTGGCAATGATGCTGAATCAACTGTCTGTATTTGTTTGAAATGTGACAAAGAGTCCTTCATATCTTCCAAAACTTTCTTTTCCTCCTCGGTTTCTTGTTGTTCGCTAGGTAAACTTGAAACTAACCCACTGTTTTGTCTCCCCTTATATAATCTCTTTAATAATTGGTCCATGGGCAACGTGAAGTCTAATGGGCCATCATTACTAGAATTCTGACCTTCGTCTTCCCCATTAGTATGTTTATTTCTTGACTCATTATTAGTAAACGAATCCTGATTGGAATTTGGAGGATCCTGGAATGTTATATGTTCTGAAAATCTAACCTTCTTACTTTTAAAGTTCGAGTTTTTTATTCTCCGCCTGACTCTCTTTCTTGTTGTCGTACCAGTCAATAACAATGAAGCAAATGAATCAAAGTCAACCTTTTGATCACCAGCTTTGTTGTAATTATCATCGTCTTCCACCTCCTCATACACCTCTTCATGATTATCACTGCTTAGAATAGGGCGCGGTTTGGGTACAGGCGCCTTCTCCAAAATCATATGTCTTAGCGGTAAAATTCCATATATAATAGCCCTAGAAATTAGTCTTAGAACAGCGAAGAATTGACCAATATTCAGTGCATTTTTACAGCTACGGAAAATTTCCACAATTCTATCTTTAATTCTTTGTGACAAGTTGAAATTGGATAAAAATCTAAAAACGTCATTCAATCTGACTAATTTTCCATGAGTTCTTAGACATATATAGTTGTACCATCTTAAATAAGTCCTTATTTCTTCGTGAGTAAGCTGGTTTTGTGATAGAGACAACGGGACTTGCATGTCTTCGGGTGTCTCCGTGTACACATCGCCTCCAGAAAGCCTTCCTAATTCTTTGTGAGGAGAATCTCCCTTTTGAGGAGAGTTTACATTGGTCATAGATTTAGCACCCGTATGTGCACGGTTATTCTTATAAGATAAAGTCGTATCACTGTGGCTTCGCGATCCTTGATCCCAAAAGCTGGAATCATGTGGAGCAGCAGTATTTATTCCAAAATCGAAAGATACGCTAGGAGGTCCCAATCCATTTGAATGTTTCTTTTCTGCTTGGTCACCGTTGCTTAAATCCAATCCTGGAACATTAAGCCAATCAAACGACATGTTTTGTTACCATGTAAGATTTGTAGAGAGTAATATTAAACCTATAAAACCACAATAACGAGAGAATGTCGATCGTTTGAATTCTTCACTTATCGCTTCTGTTTTATTCCTCTTTCCTAGTATTAAATCTTTTTCTAATAGGGGCAGTTTCCTTTTGTTTTCTCATTTGGCGAAAAAAGGACTGTGTAAACAGATAGAAAAAATAATGTTATAATGTGCTATATATATATATATGAATACAAATGCTTAAGCTAATGCAGTTTTTGCCTAGAACCCTCTAGATATAGTAATGTCCCTTTGTAGTTCAAGTAAACTTCTTTTTTTAGTACTTGACTTGCTTGCCGGCAATTCTTTGGAATGCACCGCTTTTGCAGTCTTGCGTGTTGGCGATGATGCTATTTTTGTTTGCAATGGTCTCTTTTTATAACCAGATTTGTCGTTCAGAACATCGTCAATGACTGCATCTATAGGAATATTAAAGAATTGCTTTTCTGTCTCCAAAGTATAGTCCAGTGGTTTATTCGCACATTCATAGAATGCTTCAAATGCCTTCCTGCCACCATACACCCTTTTGTACTTCCTTTCCATAGGCGTAGTATTCCTTTTTCTAGTTAATTTACTCTTATCTTCGCCTGTAAGAAGGGCTGCGCCTTCCCTCCTTCCATTATTCCTGACTAGTTGGTTTTTGGGGTCTTTTGTAGAATTGTTCGCAATTTTATGAAGTGAAGTATAATCAAGCATATTGGCAGATGGTCTGATGCGTCGATTACTTTTAGCATTTCTTGTACCATCTAAAAAATTGGATCCCATGATACGTATTTTAGTCCTTTTGCCTTTCTCCACTTCCTGTATATAGTCTAGGAGGCTGTACTCTGTAGTGTTTCCGTCCCTAGCGTACTCCCTGGATGTACACTCCCGTAGGTATTCTTCTTCCAGCAAATTCACATCCCGCTTATCAGATTGAACTTGCATTGCAAGGAAATACTTCAGGAACTCTGGGGTGTAAGACTTATTATATTCCTCAAATACAGGTTCCCTAAATTTATAGGTGTATCGTGACACATCATTGTCAATGTTGAGATTTGGTTCGCCCAGTTCACTATTCGGCTTGGCTAACAATTGATTGATATCAAGCGCCTCTCCGTGAGGAATTGCGATTTTGTTTGATGGCGTGATGCAATCCATATTAACTTCTTTTCGTATGACAGAATCAATATCAACTTGTGAGAAAAAAGCACAGTTTTGCGGTAATTCGTTTATACCCATTTGTTGACAAAACATGGCCCTTGTCCATATGTTACTGATTTGCAAAGCCATAGCAGCTCTGTATTTATCTTTATTGCTCACTAAAAATCTAATCTCATCATGGATGGAAATGCAGAGTCTTGCCTCAAGTTTATATTTTTTAATGATATACTCCATGGAGCAACAAAGGAGATGCAAATAATCAACACCGGATGATTGGATGGCCCAATTGATTCTCGATGGTAAAAAAGAATTTGCCCTCAAGTTTTTCTTCATGAGTGAATAAGTAATACCACATCCTAAAACAGGTGTCTTTGGTGTTTCTTGTTCCGCAATACTTTCTAATTTATTGAATAAGATTGACTCGGAACCACCATACCAAAACTTCTTGAATAATTTCGATCTTTTTGTTTTACCTTTCGTATTCTCATATAATTTATTTGCAATTTTTTTTGTCTCTTCATCAGTTAAAGATGGGTTGAACCTTTTAAGTAGTTGGCTCGCAAATTTAGCACCTGCGCCATAAATTCTACCATAATTGAAAATTTTTGCCTCATTACGAGAACAACCCAAAATTTGAGCAGTCTTAGTGTGCAGATCTGTTCCTTCATTTTTAGTTCCTTCCAGACACATCCATCCAATCGCGGTACCACCATGAACATTAAAAATAGAATCACCGACTAAAGATGCTATCCATAATTCTTCACTATCCACATCTGCTCCAACAAAGCAATAACCTGGGGGGGCCTTCACTTGGGTTTTTAACTCGGAACCTATTCTGTTGGTTTTTGCATTAGACGCGGTTAACCATGTATTTTCCACAGCCCTTCTAGTGATGGTGCCCATGGGTACAATTTTCGGTATAATTATGGCAAGATCATCTGCTTTGTTATTAACTGAAGCTGGTTTAGCGAACAAAGAGTGAAACTCACTGCGGAATTTAAAATTTGGGACTACAAACTGCGATTGGATTCGTTCCCTCGCTGACATCCAATATGAGGCTGAAGAGTTAATTTGTAAAGCTTGATGGGCCAATTCAGATTCTGATTTTAGAACGCCCTTTTCAAAAAAATGATTATACGATTTCGTTAATAGGTTAGTACAATTGAAAGTCGGCCCATTAGGATGAGGTACTTTGAAAAGAACACCTGAGGAATGTAATCCGAGATTCTTTAGTCTTATTTCCTCTTCCTCTTGAGATACGCTATCTGCTAAGACGTAATTTTTTGCTTTGTATACTTCTGCTTGTTCATGAGGCACGTTAAAGCACCATCCAGATTCCTTCGACCATACTACGGGGGAATTTTCCCACGACAGCTTGAACAGAATTGGAATTATTCTTGATTTGATAGTGATTTTCGGTTCTAGAGTGTCCTTTGATGGAAAAAGTTGTCTATACCATTCGGGGAAGCCAGGCAGTTTTTGACATTTTGCAGGAACACCTTTCTTGGTCAATCTTAAAGGTTTTATGTTCCAGTCTAGTTGTGATAACCAGGGATCCTTGAGATACATTTCCGGTTGGCCTTTCAAAAGAACAATATCCTTAATGATTTGGACAATTTTGGATTCTATTTCGATTTTAGACTGTTGGTACAAAGACTCGGAACTGTTCAAATAGTTGTTCCAATCGTTCAGTTTTGTCGGTAGAATACATTTACTTAAAGACTTTAAACCTGCAAAAGAAACAGGATGAGGACACTTCTTTAAGAAAACAGGAAAAATTTTGTCAAACACTTGACTCGTGGCCGTTACGTCAGTGGCACAGTAGTTGACTAGTTTTTGGAAATTTTCGATAATCGTTGATTTGTCTGTGGAAGCGAAGAAATCCCTATCGGCTTTATCTAAATTAATCTTGCAGTGAAATTTCGCTACATCCTTTAACGAGTTTAAAGCAGACACGTTCAACCAAGGATCGTCGTAATCCTCAATGGAAATTTCTGATTGCACTTCTGGCTCTGCTTCCGTCTCCTTTTTCTTGGTATTCTTCATGAACATCGGACGCTGTCTTGAACATAACCCAAAAGATGCAATATGCAGTGATTGAGTGTCCAGGAAAAAAGCCTTCGAGTCCTGAAAATTGTACTCTTCGAGAACTCGCGCCCTGTCGTATGCGACATTGTGACCAATTACGACCTGCTCCTTATTCAACGTGTTCATGGGTATCAACGCAGCAGGGTCATCACCACCACATATGAACGGCGAGCACCAAAGGTACCATGCCGTCGACGAAAGAGCAGTGGCCAAGGTCGGATAGTGAGAGATGTTATACAGCGTCTCCACATCAAATACCACTAGCTCTTCATCTGGAAATTCAACTTCAACAGGGGCCGCTCCAGGCACGTACTTAACCCAGCCTGGCTTCCGCAGCCATTCCGCCGGTCGTGGCACCATCGCCGTAAACTTATCCTGACAGAAACTTTTGTACGGCTCTGAATTAAACTGTCCAATCTTTTGAAAGTGCTCATCCAGCGACCCACCTTGCAGTGGCGGCAAGCGAAACGATATGGGCTTCGTAATGAGCGTCTTCTTCCCCCATAAACCATGGTCTCTTAGCGACTTTTTCGATAACTCCATGAGCTTCTCGTTTTGATCCGCCTCGTCTCTGCCACTACAACTTCCAAACACCTGTTTTTGCAGAGACTCACCTAAGTACTGTATCCCTACTGGGTTAATCCTGGGTGCTTCTTCCACATTCTTCTTTATGGAGTACCAACGACAACTCATCTGCACATGCAGCGGCCGCCGCCGTACCATACGCACCAGCCATTGAGACGTGACCATTAGCTTCGTCATGCTTGTCCCCACTTGCCCAATAAACCCACCATCGACACTTTGATTTCTTCTCCAAAACTCTTCTCTTGTAGTCCTTCACTATTGTTGTTTACTGAGTATCGGCTAAAAGTCCACTCTGTGTCACCCGCCACGGAGAGGGGCGAAAGCGGCCATTTCGATAAGAACTCACGCTATATATTAGCAAAGAACAATAGCAGTTGCAAGAAAAGTTATTTATTACAAATTTGTAAAAAGATCACAGAACAGGCCACGCACCATCCGATACAGCATGTCCTCCGCTATCACTGCTTTGACACCCAACCAAGTGAACGATGAATTGAACAAGATGCAAGCTTTCATCAGAAAGGAAGCTGAAGAAAAGGCGAAGGAAATCCAATTGAAGGCTGACCAAGAGTACGAGATTGAAAAAACTAGCATCGTGAGAAATGAAACTAACAACATCGATGGCAACTTCAAGAGCAAGTTGAAGAAGGCCATGCTTTCGCAACAGATTACCAAGTCTACGATAGCAAACAAGATGAGATTGAAGGTTCTTACTGCTCGTGAACAGTCGCTAGACGGAATATTCGAGGAAACCAAAGAGAAGCTGTCAAGCATTGCTAATAATAGGGACGAGTACAAGCCTATTTTGCAATCTTTGATTGTGGAGGCTCTCTTGAAGTTGTTGGAGCCCAAGGCTATTGTCAGAGCTCTTGAAAGAGACGTTGATTTGATTGAGTCGATGAAGGACGACATTATGCGTGAGTATGGCGAAAAGGCGCAGCGTGCACCATTGGAGGAAATTGTCATTTCCAAAGATTACTTGAACAAAGACATCATCTCAGGCGGTGTCGTGGTGTCCAATGCCTCTGACAAGATTGAAATTAACAACACTTTGGAGGAAAGATTGAAGTTGTTAAGTGAAGAGGCGTTGCCCGCCATCAGATTGGAATTGTACGGTCCTTCCAAGACAAGAAAATTTTTCGACTGATCAGCCTGCGGGTTGTATACCTACATACTTACATATACACACCTAACAGAATCTTTTTTTTGTATTTTGCTATTCTCTGTTGTAGTACAGTGTTTTTGTCTTTTTTTTCTCTTTTTTTTTTTTTTTTTCTTTTTTCTGGCAGCATTATGAAAACAATAGGGCTCAAGTTCATATCAAGACCATTAGTAATGATACACGCAATCGAAAAAAGGCCAATTTTTTATCAAACATTCCATGAATCGGCGTCTACTGCTGCGTTCTATATTTGGCTTCCAACCTTTATCGAGAATAACCTTTGGAAGACCCAATAAGCCCTTTCTCAGACATCACACTGATATATCTGCAACTACGAAGACGAATGGCACCATATTGCGAAAACAGTTGCTATCGCTAAAGCCCATTTCTCCCTCAGATTCGCTCTTCATTTCTTGTACAGTTTTCAATTCCAGGGGAAATATCATCTCAATGTCTGAGAAGTTCCCTAAATGGTCCTTCCTAACTGAACATTCCCTTTTTCCCAGAGATCTGAGGAAAATAGACAACTCCTCTATTGACATCATTCCAACAATCATGTGCAAGCCGAACTGCATTGTTATCAACTTACTGCATATCAAAGCTCTTATTGAGCGTGACAAAGTCTACGTTTTTGATACGACTAACCCTTCCGCCGCCGCCAAACTAAGTGTACTTATGTATGATCTGGAGTCGAAGTTGTCTTATACCAAAAACAACTCTCAATTTTACGAACATAGAGCTCTTGAGAGTATTTTCATTAATGTGATGAGCGCACTGGAAACGGATTTCAAGCTTCACTCACAAATCTGTATCCAAATCTTAAATGATCTAGAGAACGAGGTTAATAGACTTAAGCTACGACGTCTTTTGATCAAGTCCAAAGATCTTACGCTTTTTTACCAGAAGACTTTATTGATCAGAGATCTACTAGACGAACTTCTGGAGAATGACGATGACTTAGCAAACATGTACTTGACAGTCAAGAAGTCTCCTAAGGATAATTTTTCCGACTTAGAAATGCTTATAGAAACTTACTATACTCAGTGTGATGAATATGTTCAACAATCGGAATCTTTGATTCAAGACATTAAATCTACTGAGGAAATTGTCAATATTATACTGGACGCAAATAGAAATTCCTTGATGTTGCTGGAATTGAAAGTCACCATCTATACATTGGGATTCACTGTAGCGACCGTTCTCCCTGCATTTTATGGTATGAATTTAAAAAACTTTATCGAGGAAAGCGAATGGGGGTTTACCTCCGTGGTCGTATTCTCTATTGTTTCTGGGCTTTATATCACCAAAAAAAATTTTAATTCATTACGATCTGTGACAAAGATGACCATGTATCCAAATTCCCCGGTAAACTCTAGTGGCTATTCCAAAACATCAGCATCTATTTCCTCGCCAAACAAATTAAGGAGACGGCGAACTTGGTGGACATCGACTAAGCAGCGATTAGGAATACTATTTTATGGTAGCAGTTATTATAATAAGTCTACCTTGTCGAAAAATAGGATTAATAAGGGATTTTCAAAAGTAAAAAAGTTCAATATGGAAAATGATATAAAAAACAAGCAGAACAGAGATATGATTTGGAAGTGGTTAATAGAAGACAAAAAGAACTGAGTAGCAACTTTCTTGATAAACCTTATAGTAATATTAGCATAAACCTGTACATATTATACATTACGTAAGAAGAGAAAAGGTAGTCTAAGACCTTTTTTATCAGCAAGCTCTTTTGTCTTTGTAGCAACATATAAATGATTAAACTAAAACTAACTATACAATGGCACTTTTATATTAAGGACAAAATAATCAAAAGAACTCCTATGCATCATTTTTCGTATTATTTTTACTGCTTAAATAGAGAGTTTCTCTTTGAACAAGCTTTCTAGATCATTCACAGCATCCATTATAGAGGCTGGCTTATCGCCCATACCTTGGAAAACATTACCTTTACCACCGGCTTTACCTCCAATAATACTGGATACCTTTTTGGCAAGCTCTGAACCATCAACACCCTTGGATAAAGCAGCATTGGATATATAACAACCGTGAGCAACACGACCTTCAGGGTCATTACCCGCTAATAAATAGATTGACTTGTCCTTGACACTGTCATTGGATTTCATGTAGTTAATGGCTTCGGTAATAGCTTTGGCATTTGGAGAAATATCAATAAATTTAACTAAGTATGGTGCGTTCTCATTGATTTCGAAATATGTCTTCACTTCATCTAAAGTCTGCTTGTTTTCTTTCTTGGCTCTTGACTTAACTTCATCCTTCACAGCTTTTTCAATTTTGTTGAATTTTTGCTTCAGTTCATTCTTCGTGATAACAGAAATTGATAGTTGACCAAGTTTGACACCAAGTTCCTTTAATTTCTTTTCTTTGATTGGAGAAAACGGCAGCTTATCTGCGGCAGCCAAATCTGCAGCGAATTGTTCAGCCAATCTTTGAGCTTCAAAGGCTTCAGTACCAGTAACAGCAACAATTCTTCTAATACCCTTTGCGATACCGCTCTCTTCTAGAATGACAAAGTACTTAATATCACCGGTTTTGTTAACATGAGTACCACCACAAAATTCAATAGAGTATTTGGACCATTCTTCATTAGCTGGGTTGGCCAATAAGTCCTCAATTGGCTTACCAACAGAAACTACACGAACCGGATCTGGATATGTTTCTCCAAAAACAGCACGAACACCATCGATGGATTTTGCCAAGTCTAATGGAATTTCCTTGTAAAAGACTTGCAAGTTTTCTTTGATTTGCTCGTTGCAGATATCTTCAACTTTTTTCAATTCATCGCTTGTTACTGCCTTTTTATGAGAAAAATCGAACCTCAATTTTTCTGGAGCAACTAGAGAACCCTTTTGATCGATATCATTGCCTAGAGTTTCCTTCAAGGCAAAGTTTAAGATATGTGTACCGGTATGGTTATTCTTGATAGGGAAACGACGTAGTTCATCGAATGAAGCAATAATCTTGTCGCCAACAGACAACTTACCTTCTTCTAAAGATCCAGTGTGAAAAACAAAACCGTTATATAATTGAACGTTTTCAACGTTGAATTCAGCAGCATCATCAATAACAATTTTACCGGTGTCATATTCTTGACCACCTTGTTCAGCGTAGAAACATGTCTTATCTAAAATAATACCGTATTTTTTACCTGGTTCGGTGATCTCATCCACAAACTTAGAACCATCGTGCAGTTTCAAAATGGTACTTTCGACGTTGGCGCTACCATACTTGAATTCATCGTTAGTCTTAGGTACTTTAGCGTCGTTTAACTCAGATAGTTCATGGACGTTTAGTTTAATCAAATCAGTTTGGTCCTTCTTACCACCTCTTTTGGATGCTTCGTATGACTCTTGTTTGGCTTTTTCGAAACCAGGGCCATCAATTTTCAAGCCTTGTTCTTCTGCCATCAATTCAGTTAAATCGACAGGGAAACCATAAGTGTCGTATAACCTCCAAACTTGCTTACCATCTAATGTCTTAGACTCAGTCTTGGAAGCAGCAGAAGCATACTTTTCAAATAGTCTTTCACCACGATCCAAGGTTTTGGCAAACGAAGCTTCTTCTTCGTCTAAAATTTCGAATAGGAAGGAAGGATCTTTGGCTAATTCAGGGAAGATATTCTGAACCTGAGCAATCAAAGTTGGAGCCAAGGTGGAAAAAAAGTTGCCGATTGGATAATTCATGTATTTGCGAGCATAACGTGCACCTCTTCTTAGAATACGTCTCAAAACATATCCTCTACCTTCATTGTTTGGAACACCGCCATCGGCAAGGGCAAAGGTCAGAGTACGGACATGGTCTGCCAGCACTCTGTAAGCCGTATCGATACCATCCTTGTCATCTTCGCCAAAATTACCAGAATATGGTCTGACTGAAGTGATTTCTTGAATACGTTCGAATAATGGTGTGAAAACATCGGTATCGTAATTGGATCTAACATCTTGTAGGACAGAAACCAATCTTTCGAACCCCATACCTGTGTCAATATGCTTTGCAGGTAGAGACTTCAAAGAGCCGTCTTGTTCTCTGTTGAATTGAATGAAAACCAAGTTCCAGACTTCTAAGACATCAGGGTCGTCCATGTTAACCAAAGAAGCTGCGTTTCTACCACCTATTCTATCATAGTGGATTTCGGAGCAAGGACCACATGGACCTTGGTCACCCATCTCCCAAAAGTTATCCTTGGCATTACCAGGTAGTATATGGTCATCAGGAACACCGACATTTTTCCATAGTTCACGGGCCTCGGCATCAGGCTCTAACCCTAATTTTTCATCACCTTCGAAATAAGTAACGTATAATCTATCCTTTGGGATACCATATACTTCAGTCAATAGAGTCCAGGAATAGCTGATAGCTTCTTTCTTGAAATAGTCACCAAAGGACCAATTACCCAGCATTTCAAAAAATGTATGATGATAGGAATCCTTACCAACATCCTCTAAATCGTTATGCTTACCACCAGCTCTGATACACTTTTGAGAGTTGTAGGCCCTTTTCAAAGTGTAGAAATCAGAGGCAGGATCGACGGTACCTAAAAAGATAGGTTTATATTGGTTCATACCAGCATTAGCAAAAAGTAAAGTTGGATCATCAAATGGAACGACTGGAGATGATTTGACAAATCTGTGCTCTTTGGACTTGAAATAGTCTAGAAAGGTGTTACGGACGTTAGTTGCGGTCCACTTTTGCTTATCGCCGATCGTCATTATGGTTCTAGTTGATGTAGTTAATCGCTTCTTGAAAAAAAGAGTCAAGTTCCTGAATCCGGTAGCAGACGTCGTCTTGTTTCAAATAAGAAGATGTTGGAATCACGCCTCTTTTCTAGGACTTTTATGAACTCGAGTACTTAATAAAATTATTTTCTATTTGACAGTAGTCGCCAATTGCGCTTTTCTTGTTTTACTCACCTTCCATCGAGCGAACTGAAAAAAAAAAGGAAAAAAGAAACGGCCAAACCGTTGATCGTGATAAAAATGGATCAGGGCCCAAATTTGTTAGGACTAATCATTGTTATTACTTAGGGCATTTGTCATATTTCTATTATAATAAGACTCCAATAATAAATATCATAGATTTTTGTATTTTTATTGAACAAGAATCGATAGTTTCATTGCTTCTGAACAGGCTGATAATACAACTGGCATGAGTTGTTGTCATGATTAGAGTACCATCCAAGATCTTCCATCCAAGATCTTTCACGTAATGTATAGATGTAATCCTCAGCATATCTTAGCTAAACATAAGGCTTTAAATGCTCTTGAGGTTATGGTTACCCGAATTGTGAAAAACACATAATACGTGTACTTGTTATTACAGCGTAGTTAAGATCAGTTGCTCTAGGGGAATAATAGAATAAGATTGTATATGCATATGTATTCGTGTGAGTGCCTTTGTTGATCATGAGACTACTAGGGCTGGTATGGTTGGTATTGTGTACGCCGCTTAGTACATTGGCTCATAACTTACGATATGGTATACCCGAATCAGTTCAGATCTGGTCTATTTTAGTCCACTTACTGGACGATCTTGATGGTCAATTACTAGCAGAATTATATCCTTTGGTCATTGGGTTAGATGACGAGATTGACAATGAAGAGGATCTTGTGTCGGTAACTGCTAAGGCGTTAAAGGAACGATACGGTAAAGAGGATGTAGCTGATCTGCTGGAATTGTATGTCAGTCTTTATCCGATGGGTATAATGCAGTACAGTACCAATTTTAACGCTAAACAAGAAAATATAGATGGAAGCTATTTTGTTTTAAATGGCAATAGGTACAAAAATCCAGACGATGTATTCTACTTGAAATCTAAGGATTTGATAAGCCAGCAGAAAATCCCAGATATTAATGTTATACAACCTTATGATGTTGTTATTGGCGCTAATCCAGAAGCGCCGATAATAATCTTTTATGGCTGCCCCACGGATCATAACTTAAATTTTGAAGAATTTAATAGGAATTTGTTCATGGAAGCTATGAATGAGGAGGGAAAAATTAGGTTTATTTGGAGGGCAACATGTTCTCTTGAGGGAGAAAACGTGGATTATCCATTAGATTTCCCACTTGAGATTACTTTACAAGATGGCTCTAACACGAGCTCCATACCTCAATTGGAGAAAATCTTATCTACTGTACCTGATGAAATATCAGTTGAAATTAAGCATGATGATCAGCTTCATGATCTAAAATTAGAAGATTTACGTGGACTTGACTTAAAAGTAACGTCACTGATCTCTAAATTTTACCAAGATAATAAGGATATTATAACAACGTTAAATTTTGCTAAAAATATCGTTAATAGTTTTCCTTTAATTTCTAAACAGCTAACCAAGATATCTTCTGTCAACAAAGACATAATAACCAGTAATGAAAAACTCAACAGTAAAGGTTTTGATTACAACATGTTAGGTCTTTATATTAACGGACAAAATTGGAAAATTACCTCATTAGACGTGTACAATCTGCTTAATGCTTTAAAGATTGAGCATCAGAGTTTGCTAAAAATTGCAAATCTTTTAAAAAGTCTTGATCCTTCAAAGAGCGAAGTGGATGCCAAAGTTTTACTGAATAAGTTTTCTCAATTTTCATTGGGGAAGTTGCAAAACTTACAGCCAATAAAAATGGATCTTCATACCATTCCAGGATTTTCTGAATCAGTAGTGTATTTTAACGATATCGAAAATGATCCGCAATATGGTGAGTTAAAAAATAATGTTCAAGCATTTTTCGATAAATCAAAATTCGGCGAGCTGCCTGAGATAAGGCAAAACTGGTCGGAGATAATATTTGCTATAGATTTTGCCCACTTAGAAGATAGTGAAGTCAAGGAGGCATTAAGTGGATTGGTCCGTGCGGTTAACGTTGTCTCTCAGGGCTATCCACAAAGAGTCGGGCTTTTACCATTCAGTTCTGACAGCGATAAATCCGTTGTTAATAAAATTTATGAACTCAAAAATTCTCCTAACGGTTTGACGGAGTTGAAAACGTTTTTGGAAACAATGTTGCTATCTGACGGTCTCACTTCTAATAAGAAAGCATCAAAGTCTACATCAGTTCCAGATACTCCTCATCTACTTGATGAGCTTCAAATTGGTGAGACGTCAATCATTATAAATGGTGAGATTTATCCATTCAAAAAAAATACTTGGAACTACTTAATCGCCAAAGTTATAAAGAAGGACACTGACTTTATTCGTAAGGAATTGAGCATTTCCTCTTCGAAAAACAAGCAAATTAGTGTGAGAGACTTATTACATTATAAATCTGCAAGCCTGAGACATGATAAATATACACCAAATTATTTTGCTGACTCACTTTATTCTTCTACCAACAATACAGCATTGAAAAATATATGTTCAGACAGAATAACCTCTTACACTAAGGATGAAAAATATAATCTATTACATACTATCACATTAGTGGATGATTTTAGTTCCATTCATGCTTTGGAGAGATTGATGAATTTGTTAGATTCCTCATTTGTTGGTGTTAGAGTTAGGATCATTCATATAGGAAACTTTTCAGACATTTGGTTTCAATTGCGTGACAGCCTTTCCCAAAATGATCCAATAGGCTCAATAAAAACACTTGTTTATGAATTGAGATTTAATAAGAGAAAAAGTAAGATATACAACAGGAGTGTCCTAAAGCAGTTAAACCTCTATGAATGGCTTCCTGATGTTCCATTATTCGAACTGGAGAAGGGTCCATTTTTTGTTCTAAACGGTAGATTTATTCATCTTGATGAAAATGAAGTTCCAGAAACAAAGCATTTCGAAGCAATTATAAAGAGAGAAGCTACGAGAACTATTGATTCAGTTTTTGCGTTGGACTTACTTTTCCCTGGTTTTTCTGAAGAAAGAATTGATCCAGATTTAATAGAAATGATCTCCTCAACTTTAACTAAACTGTTTTACCAAGGTACACGTATATATGGTAATGGTATTGATTATACTACTGAAGGAAGTTTACCTAGAATGGATTTGAGCCACTTCTTTGAGCCAAATAATTTGACAATGTTTGAAGATGGAAAATCAACTTCTATAGATTTACTGTTAATCTTAGACCCGCTTGAAGAAAGATCACAACTGATTCTTTCACTTGTTGAGCAGTTTAAATCTTTGAAATTTGTTAATATCCAGGTAATTTTAATGCCGACTCTAGAATTAAACGTTGTTCCTATTAGAAGAATATATGTTGATGATGCAGATATTGTCAAGTCAGTGGCTTCCGAAAATAACAAGTTCAATTTGAGGGTGGATATCGAAATGAATGCCCCAACCTCTTTCGTTATAGGTAATAATTATTATTTGAAAAAATTGCTCATAGAAGTACATGCTTTCTCTAACAAAACAGTCCTTTCAGCCGGCAATATTGATGGTATAGGAGGGGTATGTCTAGCACTTGTCGATCACGATGGAAACGTTATTGACAAGACCATAACGATGAAAACTTTTGGTTACGGACAATTTCATACCGACAGGTTCTTAAAGGGTGGTAATATAAGAAGTTGTGATTCAAGGTATTCTGTTCAGTCTTTTTCTATTGACGGGCATCCAGACTTTACTCCATCAGAATCGTTGGACATACTGTCCTATTGCCCACAGAAAATTGCTGTTCAAATTGCAGAAGAACCTTCACATCAAGAAGAATACAAGGAAGATGGTGACGATGAGACAACTATCAATATATTCACTGTTCTAGAGGCCGGACAAGAAGAGGAAGAGAAATATAAGCTAATGATTTTGTCCATTTTATCTAAATGTTCTAAGACTCAAAAAGTAAATTTTTTCGTCCTCAATCAGCCATTTATTTCCAAGTCTTTAAAAAAGTCATGCGAATACATAAGTTCCTCAGAGGAAATGAGAGGCAATATCATTTTCCTGGATTATGAGTGGCCGCTATGGTTGAGACCGCAAAGATTTTCTTCAAGAAGAATAGACGTCTCCAAATTTTTATTCTTAGATGTCATTATACCTCAGAATATCTCCAAAATAATCTATATGACACCAACTGAAACGCCTTTTGATCCCTTTGATATGTTTCAATTTCAAGACCTCAAGCGTGCTCCTTTAGGACTTTTTCGGATGAGTGGTGATGGTTATTGGAAAGAGGGGTATTGGGAGAAAATGCTAAGAGAGAATGATTTAGAATTTTACTCTTCTGAACCGGGCTTTCTTGTAAACTTAGAGAGGTTTCGTGAATTAGAGGCCGGTGATAAATACAGAATTCACTATCAACGTATATCTACAGATGCTAGATCTCTTGTCAATATTGGCCAAGATTTGGTTAATAACCTACAAATTGAGGTTCCAATTAGATTTCTCAAGGGATCTTATAAGAAAAAATTGATCGCTGATGATGCAATTGTTGCTGAATGGAAAGAAGAAGTTAATGCGTATGTATCCTCTCTTGGCGGTGAAGAAGTTTCTCAACAAAGCGAGAGTAGTGATCAAAATAACGACAAAGCCATTCCTTTGCACGATGAACTATAATTTCTTGTATCAATAGTCTCTTATATGGCAGTTACAGGAGCTCTCGAGGAGTATTTCTGTGCATAAAGCTCCTTTTGTAATGGACTACGTATATACGCTTTAAGACATAAACTGTGTCTCGCAACAAGCTTACTTAAAAAATCCAATAGGACAAGGATAGAATTTAGCTTTTGAGGAAGCAGTATAAAAGTTCTTGTTTGTGCTTTCGTGACTCATTTGATTGTTCGATGACAAGAACGCAAGCTAAAGTCTCTTTCGCTCTTTTTTTTTTTTTCAGCAGATTGCAATCAGCGATGAGACCAAAAAAGGAAAACAAGATATGGGCTGATGATTGCCTGAATGGTTTTCGATTAGTTTTATGAACACTTTTTTTTTAAATGGGTGAACTGATATTTACTCTCTTTACGGATATTGAAATAAGCAAAGATTGTATTATCATTTGAACCAAAGAATGACGGTGCCATTGTGGCAAAATAAAATTGAGAAAAATCACATGGTTAAAAGAGCTTTATCAGCTGATATAACCAATAACATTTTGAGTAGTTCAAATACAAGCTCAAACGAAGAAAATTCTGGGAGCTCTTCAGCAATCAATATACGGTCCGGAACAGCGGTCAATACGCCTGTTGATGGCAATAGTAATAGAAAGAGGCTTGCATGCACGAATTGTAGAAACAGAAGGAAAAAATGTGATTTAGGTTTTCCTTGCGGAAACTGTTCAAGGTTGGAACTAGTTTGTAATGTTAATGATGAGGACTTAAGAAAAAAACGTTACACTAATAAATATGTAAAGTCTTTGGAAAGTCATATTGCTCAGCTAGAGACCAACTTAAAAAACCTCGTTCAGAAAATCTACCCTGACGATGAACAAATGTTAAATCGAATGATGGTAGGTGACGTGATGTCAGCTCTTCCAGACAGTTCCCAAGTTTTAATCGGCTATAGTGACCACACTCCCTCACTTCCAATTCCTGCAACTAGAGGTACATTCATTGTTGATAATGATAAGGCTAGTCAATCCATGTCGTCATTCAAACAACAAACAGACACTCCAAGCTTGAATTCGACTTTTTTCAATACCCAAAAGCAAAATTTCACAGAGTCTCTTGATGATCAGTTACTCGTACGAAGATCAATAACACCACAGGGTGAAAAAAAAAAGAAACCGTTAGTAAAGGGAAGTCTTTACCCTGAAGGACCGGTAAGCTATAAACTTAAACAACCAGCTAAATCAGAGATTCTGTTGCCTGCTACTTCATTGGTAGCATCTGCAGAATCTACTTCCTTTACGGATGGTATTGCAGCAAATAATCCCATCTTGGCTAATGGTGAATTGAAGAAGCGTATATCGGATTTGAAGACCACCGTTATTGTAAGAGGACTGAATGACGATAATCCTAACTCTATCAATAATGATCCAAGGATTTTGAAATCACTTTCCAATTTTTACAAGTGGTTGTACCCTGGTTATTTCATTTTCGTTCACAGAGAAAGTTTTCTTTATGGCTTTTTCAATCACTCTAAGAATAACTATGAAGACTCAAATTACTGTTCCGTCGAGTTGATTTATGCCATGTGTGCTGTGGGTTCGAGGCTTACTCCTGATCTACAAGAATACTCAGAACTATATTATCAACGGAGTAAGAAGACTTTACTGCAGCTCGTCTTTGATGAACAAAGTACAGCCCGTATCACCACTGTCCAAGCCTTATTTTGTTTAGCCTTCTATGAGTTGGGGAAGGGAAATAACCAGTTAGGATGGTATTTCTCCGGTCTAGCTATCAGGGTCGGCTATGATATGGGGTTTCAATTAGATCCCAAAGTCTGGTATGTTGATGACAACAATTTGCAGTTGACTCAAAGCGAATTAGAAATAAGATCAAGAATTTACTGGGGTTGCTATATAGCAGATCATTTTATCTGCTTAATGTTGGGTAGAACCTCCACTCTAAGCGTTAGTAACTCTACCATGCCAGAATCAGATGAACTGCCGGAAGTCAATGGTACGGAAGAGTTCAGGTTTATTGGAACACATGTTTTACAGATATCCTTGCCTTTAAAAAATTTAATAATCTTATCAAGACTTGTGCAAATCTTTACCTCTAAAATTTTTATCGAATCAGAGGACATAGCCCAAAAACTGAAGTGTTTGAACACTTTCAATTCTCAAGTTTATAATTGGAGACAATCTTTACCGGAGTTCTTACAATGGTCCAAGGCTCTTATCGAGAACGATGATGTATCCACAGACCCCACTATATCCTATTTTTGGTATTGCTACTATATAGTGCGGCTTACCTTCAACAAACCGTTTATAGAAGACTCTCAAGAATCTGAAACAGTGGTTATAGAGATCATTGATGATTTGAAGACTTTGCTGGATAACTTCGGGAAGAAATTTGGAAACTATACGAAGGGCAACCTTTACCAACTTTATTCATGTCTATTGGCCATCAACTGTTTGAAAAAGCTGAAAGAAACACGTTCCAGTGAGCTAGACTCGTGGAACACACAGTTGGACTTTTTCAATCATATCTTTTACACACAGTTATATCCGGCATATGAGCTGCCGAAAAGACTACAGGAAGATACGGAACTGGAAACAGAACAAGAAAACCAGATGTTGAATCAAGTTGGAAACATTAACTACACACACGATTTCTCACTTTCTCACGAGATTGACGATCTTATCAGAGAGTTGTTTGGAGTGGGAACACCGCAAAAGCTCTGACGAGCCATTTTCTTTTACCATCTTTTCCTTATCGGCGGCTAAAAGGCGATGCGGTGCACAGGCGCGGGGTCCCTGGAAAAAAGAAATGTTCATATCAACGTTTCTTTTTCTTATTTTGTGGCTCTTCTAGAAGGATTTTCAATTAGCATAGCCTGGGTTGAAAAATTTTACGGGATCTTATATATCTAAGATATATACTCTAGTTTAGGTACTCAGAGAGCGTTACTGGAAGCTGAAGCATAACACATATTTGAAGAGACGTTTCAACTCGACTATAATGCTCGATAACATACAATTTCATTCTCCAGCACCGGAACATTCGCAATTAAATGGGTGTATTAGCGGAAATCCCGCTTCTCACAGATTAGGTTACAAACTCCACCAGCAAGTACAGAGGTTTACGATGGTCAGGGATAATATTGAGGAGAGTTTGAACTTGATAGAACCCTCGCATGAATCTATATCCGATAGTAGCGATGTACATATTATCGACGCAAGTGCCGATGACTACCTAATACCTTCACCACCATTGTCGCCTAAACTGAAACAATCGTCTATTGTAAATCAACCTCAATTGATCGGAATAAATAAACGCGACCATGGTGAGCTAATCATGTTGACCCCTGTTTGGCAAGCAGGTCTAAACTCTCAGAGATATAACTGCAATACGAGGAATTTCTTATCGCAATATAGCTTCTTCCAAAATATGAAGACGATGAAAAGAATGCCTGTCAAGGAAAATAGAAGACTGAAAATGGCAAAACCTGTCATCAGCTCAGAAGTACTACCCAAGAGAAGAAGATACGATAGGAAAATTAAGAAAAAATCAAGGGAGCTGTACGATAACGATGAAAGCGGATTTGAAAATTATGATGAAGAAAGTAGCTCCACTCAAGAAATTCCTGTTAGATCAGTGACTCCAATACGTCAAATTAAAAGGCCTCTTCATAGTATTTCTTCACCACTAGCCTCACAGGGCGTGGTGAATAATGTTCCAAAGTATATCCCAAGTATGTCGTGGGAAAAGTTGCCAGATTATTCACCCCCTTCACGCACTTTACCCAATGGTAACAATAAAGTTTTAAAAGTGGAATGGAAAGGTTCTCCGATGGACCTGAGTCATGATCCTCTTAAGGAGCATCTGCACCCTGCAGAATTGATTCTTGCACAAATCCTGAGACTCCCATGTGACCTTTATTTGGATTCAAAAAGAAGGTTTTTTTTAGAAAAAGTACATAGATCCAAAAGGGGGTTGCCATTCAGGAGGACAGATGCTCAAAAGGCTTGTAGAATAGACGTTAATAAAGCATCACGGTTATTTGCTGCATTTGAAAAGGTGGGTTGGTTACAGGACAAACATTTTGAAAAATACCTATGAAGGAGCGACTTTATAATTGCGTATCTTTTTCATGGTTAAATGGGTAAATTTGAGAGATACAGAATATAAAAGTCTCGTTAGGTAGCGCGCACATGAGACGCTTTAAATGGTTAAGGTTTAAATTATGGTTTTTTTATTTTTGAAACACATTTAATATATTATAATTATGGTTTAGTATATAGATTCGTATATGTTTAAGGGTTTTTCTTTTTATTAGTTATCTGTTCGATTGTTATGTTATCAGTGTGGTTATTGATTGTATTACGACTCAGGAAAAATGCCTTGAGAGTTTGAAGTGGTTAATATTCCTTTCAATATCTTTTTTGTACTTAATTTTTTTTCAATTCAGTAGTCGCCAATTTCTTCATAGCAGGCGAGCAATTTCTTTCTGTATTCTACCATATTTGTATCCCAAAGCTCTGCTGCCACAGCATTTAGTGGGGACTTGTTATTTGGCTCACCCAGTAAGGATTGTAGTGATAATAGTATTGTTTCTACATTATATACTGCAGACCATTTCTCTTTCAAAATATCAAGACATATGTTTCCACTTTTATCAACATTTGGATGCCACATTGGACTCACAAATTTAATCTTCGGTGGATGGAAGGGATAGTTTTCAGGAAAATTCAATGAAATCTTGAATTTGAGGCCACTATATGGCGTTCCTTGAGGTCCCGTAATATATCCCACCCAATACGTTAAATCGTTATCGTCTACAGGGAACGCACTAATGCTCTGCGTTGCAGAACTAAGTAACTGTAGTAATTCATTCTGTAGACGTTTTGTAACGCAACCACCTTCTTGTCTTGACATTTTTCTTGGGCAGGCTTTAATTCATACAAGTCTTGTGTTATTGAAAGTATCTAAAAGATATATAGTTCCCCTCATTACCTGATAATTCATTTATGCCAGTGTTGGAATTATATTTTGTGTCGCTGTTTTCTCCATTTTTAGACGCTCCTTCCTTGAAAATATAACGATAATGACATCACTAAAAAAAATACTGTTTACGTTATATTTGAGCCAAATGTAATTCGGAATTGTACTTCATTTTTTATTGGTATTGTATCGACCTTGCTGCGGATTAACACTTTATGCAGGACGAGCGACTATTAATATTGCAGTAATGTTCAATTATTTATATTAGCGTATATCAATAACGTATATTTCTATCTATGTTATTTTTCTCATTTCCTCCGCCCTAATCACTATCACTTGATTCATCTTCATCGCTTTCGCTGGTATTTTCCTCATATACAATTTCAGAACCGTTGTCTTCTTTCACTTCTGGTAAATCTAGCTCCTTATGGCTCTCCTTGTTTTCGGTAGAAACTTCATCATCAAATACAATCTTTTTGTTTGACACTATAGGGAGACTCTCAGCTTGGGAACGGGTGCCGTTATGACTATTACCTTCTTCATCAGCATCGCTTATTAAAGTACCATCCACAGATACAACTCTTCCCGTAGTGTAGACATTTCTCACTGTGAACCTTAATTTTCCGTCGATAGGTTCACCATTAGAATCTACCCAGTGACCTAAAGACCTGTTGCCAAAAGAAAATTTGCCCAGACTGTTGTTTCTACCATTGTTATCCTTGTTATCTTCGCTATTATTGTTACCATTATTTTCATCTACGTTTACCACGTCTGCATCTTCTTCCACATCGTTGTGGACAAAGGTCCAATCCATAGGAATATTGTTTTTCTTGATACTAGCATTAAATGCATCATGAATCAAAAGACCAATATGTGAAGCTGATTGAATGAAAATGTAACCTTCCAGGACGTCCCCAACTTGTGGTTGCCAAACATATAGATTTACATGACACCAAGTGAAACTGAACGGGGTGTCTGGTGTAACTTTTATCAGTTTTTCTGATGTATCTTCTTTGCTCAAAGGATCGGCATTAAGAATCTTTAAGCCTTCGTAACCTAGCACAACACCTCCAACTTTGTTGTTATATTTCATTACTAATGGGTTTAAATGCTGCTTCATGATACCTTGCAAAGGGTTTTCTAGATACATTGGTGCCAGAGAAACGTAGAGAGCGATGGGAACACGCACTATACAATTAGAAGTCCCATTTTTATCATCAATGGGGTTTGTAACCTGTTTTTTGTGTTTCTTGATGAACCTTGAGGCCTCGCAATTCTCATTGGCTCTTTTTACCTGTGACATCATTAACTTCCAGTTCTTGTATTTTTGACTAGTTTTTTTACTACCAAAAGCGACGAGAGAGCGTGTGATCAAAGCCTTTTCTGCTTTATAATATTGCAAATGTATATCAGATTAGCTATCATACCTGCGATGCCATTAGTATTCCACTGTAGAGAAAAATTTTTTTTCACAACACCCATACTTTCTCATCGATATTTTTCACTCATTAGTGACAGTAATATTTACTGTCAAGAATACTCAAATGCGACACTATAGGTACTTCAAAGCATTTTCAGCAAGTTTGCAAAACATCAAATATTTTCCGTACTGTATTTTAATCCATAAATACTTGGTTTTGTATCAGAGTTTGACTTTATAAGGATAAGATTTAATCACGCTAAAATCTTGTCCGCTATCACAGGACCGTAAAAGACATAGTTCTAAATATCTTGATATTCTTCATGCGTCCAGTCACTATTTGATTATATTAGTCGAGAACATTTTAAGAATGGATCTAAGCGTTGCGTTTCATCCACATGAACGCTTATTCTCTTCATTAACTTTCATTACCCGTTCTCTTCGGTATTATTCAGTGAAAAATTTTGGCAAAAATAAAAAAAAAGAAAATTTTTTTTTTCAAATCTCATCTCATCTCTTGAAGAAGAGATTCTTTTATTTTGTTTGACCTCTTCATCAAAAACAAAGGAACTGCGCTAACATTTCTGGTCTCAGGTTTCCATTAACTATACAGTTGAAACTTTGCCCTTTTTCTGCTTTTTTTTGTCCGTATTTTCGATTATAATTGAAGCAAGAAAGAAAAATGGATATTTCTAAACCAGTTGGTTCTGAAATCACATCCGTTGATTTCGGGATCCTAACTGCTAAAGAGATTAGAAACCTATCCGCAAAGCAAATTACCAATCCAACAGTTTTAGATAACTTGGGCCATCCAGTATCTGGCGGTCTATATGACTTAGCCTTAGGGGCCTTCTTAAGGAATTTGTGTTCCACTTGCGGTTTGGATGAAAAATTTTGTCCTGGTCATCAAGGTCACATTGAACTACCTGTCCCTTGTTATAATCCATTGTTCTTTAACCAGTTATATATTTATTTGAGAGCATCATGTTTGTTCTGTCATCATTTCCGTTTGAAGTCAGTGGAAGTTCACCGTTACGCATGTAAATTGAGACTGTTACAGTACGGTTTGATAGACGAATCTTACAAACTAGATGAAATAACACTGGGCTCTCTTAACAGCAGTATGTACACTGGCGATGAAGCTATTGAAGATAATGAAGATGAAATGGATGGTGAAGAGGGTAAACAATCGAGAGACATCTCTTCCACTCTACTAAATGAACTGAAAAGTAAGCGCTCAGAATATGTCGACTTGGCTATTGCTAAAGCTTTGTCGGATGGCAGAACTACAGAAAAAGGCTCTTTTACCGCTACTGTCAATGATGAAAGAAAGAAGTTGGTTCATGAATTTCATAAGAAACTATTATCTAGAGGTAAGTGTGATAACTGTGGTATGTTTTCGCCAAAATTCAGAAAGGATGGTTTTACAAAAATCTTTGAAACTGCATTGAATGAAAAACAAATTACAAACAACAGAGTAAAAGGTTTCATTCGTCAAGATATGATTAAGAAGCAAAAGCAGGCCAAGAAATTGGATGGCTCTAATGAAGAGTCTGCAAATGAAGAAGAAAGTTTTGATGTTGGTAGAAACCCTGCCGCTAGACCAAGAACAGGATCAACATATATCTTATCTACTGAGGTGAAAAATATTCTGGAGACTGTTTTCAGAAAAGAACAATGTGTTCTACAGTATGTATTTCACTCGAGGCCTAACCTATCAAGAAAATTGGTCAAAGCAGACTCTTTTTTTATGGATGTTATTGTTGTTCCGCCAACTAGATTCCGCTTGCCTTCCAAGCTTGGTGAAGAAGTTCATGAAAACTCTCAAAATCAATTGTTATCAAAGGTTCTTACTACCTCATTATTGATTAGGGACTTAAACGATGATTTATCGAAATTGCAAAAGGACAAAGTCTCCTTGGAAGACAGAAGAGTGATTTTCAGTAGATTAATGAATGCTTTTGTCACTATTCAAAACGATGTAAATGCTTTTATTGATTCTACCAAAGCCCAAGGAAGAACTAGTGGTAAAGTTCCAGTTCCTGGTGTAAAACAAGCCCTGGAAAAGAAGGAGGGTTTATTTAGAAAGCACATGATGGGTAAGCGTGTTAACTATGCTGCTCGTTCTGTTATTTCTCCCGACCCAAATATCGAAACTAACGAAATTGGTGTCCCACCTGTTTTTGCTGTTAAGTTGACCTACCCAGAACCAGTAACCGCTTATAACATTGCAGAGTTACGTCAAGCTGTCATCAACGGTCCTGATAAATGGCCTGGTGCTACTCAAATTCAGAATGAAGATGGTTCTCTTGTTTCCTTGATTGGTATGTCTCTAGAGCAGCGTAAGGCGTTAGCTAATCAACTTTTGACACCATCTTCAAATGTTTCCACCCACACTTTAAACAAAAAGGTCTATCGTCATATTAAGAATAGAGATGTAGTCCTTATGAATCGTCAACCAACCTTGCATAAAGCTTCCATGATGGGTCACAAAGTTAGGGTGTTACCTAATGAAAAGACCTTGAGATTACATTATGCTAATACAGGTGCCTATAACGCCGATTTTGACGGTGATGAAATGAATATGCATTTTCCACAGAATGAAAATGCTAGAGCAGAGGCACTGAACTTAGCAAACACTGATTCTCAGTATTTGACACCAACGTCTGGTTCCCCAGTAAGAGGTTTAATTCAAGATCATATTTCTGCTGGTGTTTGGTTGACAAGTAAAGACAGCTTCTTTACCAGAGAACAATATCAGCAATATATCTATGGCTGTATTCGTCCTGAAGATGGACATACCACAAGATCTAAGATAGTTACTTTACCTCCAACCATATTCAAACCATATCCACTATGGACTGGTAAACAAATCATCACAACAGTATTGCTGAATGTCACCCCTCCAGATATGCCTGGTATTAATTTATTATCTAAAAATAAGATTAAGAACGAATATTGGGGTAAAGGCTCTTTGGAAAACGAAGTTCTCTTTAAGGATGGTGCATTGCTATGTGGTATTCTAGATAAGTCACAGTATGGTGCTTCTAAGTACGGTATTGTTCATTCACTGCATGAGGTTTATGGCCCAGAAGTCGCTGCCAAAGTACTATCTGTGTTGGGTAGATTATTTACCAATTATATTACCGCTACAGCATTTACGTGTGGTATGGATGACTTGCGTTTAACAGCGGAAGGTAACAAGTGGAGAACTGACATCTTGAAGACGTCCGTTGATACTGGTCGTCAAGCCGCTGCGGAGGTTACTAACTTAGATAAAGATACCCCAGCAGATGACCCAGAGTTGTTAAAGAGGCTACAGGAAATACTGCGTGATAATAATAAGTCAGGCATTCTTGATGCAGTTACATCATCTAAGGTTAATTCCATCACCTCTCAGGTCGTTTCCAAATGTGTACCAGACGGTACTATGAAAAAGTTTCCATATAATTCCATGCAAGCGATGGCCCTTTCTGGTGCCAAAGGTTCTAACGTTAATGTTTCTCAAATTATGTGTCTGTTGGGTCAACAAGCTTTAGAAGGTAGAAGAGTACCAGTAATGGTCAGTGGTAAAACCTTGCCTTCTTTTAAACCTTACGAGACAGATGCTATGGCTGGTGGTTATGTTAAAGGTCGTTTCTATTCTGGTATCAAGCCACAAGAATATTATTTCCATTGTATGGCTGGTCGTGAAGGTTTAATCGATACTGCCGTTAAGACGTCTAGATCCGGTTATTTGCAACGTTGCCTGACAAAACAGTTAGAAGGTGTCCATGTATCTTACGATAACAGTATAAGAGATGCGGATGGTACCTTGGTGCAATTTATGTATGGTGGTGACGCCATCGACATTACTAAGGAGTCGCATATGACTCAATTCGAGTTCTGCTTGGACAACTACTACGCATTATTAAAGAAGTACAACCCGTCAGCACTTATCGAACATTTGGATGTTGAATCAGCCCTGAAATACTCCAAAAAGACTTTGAAGTACAGAAAGAAACATATTAAAGAGCCTCATTACAAACAATCTATAAAATATGACCCTGTTTTAGCAAAATATAATCCTGCTAAATATTTGGGGTCTGTTTCTGAAAACTTCCAAGATAAATTGGAATCTTTCTTGGACAAGGGTTCCAAATTGTTCAAATCGGCAGATGGTGTCAACGAAAAGAAGTTCAGGGCATTGATGCAACTAAAATATATGCGTTCTTTGATTAATCCAGGTGAAGCTGTTGGTATTATCGCATCGCAATCTGTTGGTGAACCTTCAACACAAATGACGCTAAATACCTTCCACTTTGCTGGTCACGGTGCTGCTAATGTGACTCTTGGTATTCCTCGTTTAAGAGAAATTGTTATGACTGCTTCTGCTGCTATTAAGACTCCACAAATGACATTGCCTATTTGGGATGATGTCTCTGACGAGCAAGCAGATACTTTCTGTAAGTCAATTTCAAAAGTTCTATTATCGGAAGTGATAGATAAGGTGATAGTCACTGAAACTACCGGTACTTCAAATACTACTGGTGGAAATGCGGCTCGTTCGTATGTTATTCATATGAGATTCTTTGACAACGACGAATACAATGAAGAATACGATGTTTCTAAAGAAGAGTTACAAAATGTAATATCTACACAATTCATACATTTGTTAGAAGCTGCTATTGTGAAGGAAATTAAGAAACAAAAGAAGACGACAGGACCAGAAGTTGGTGTTGCAGTACCAAAAATGCAAACTGATGTTGCAAGCAGTTCTTTGAACACGAAAAGACTAGAAGAAGACAATGATGAAGAACAAAGTCATAAGAAAACTAAGCAAGCAGTTTCATATGATGAACCGGATGAGGATGAAATTGAAACTATGAGAGAAGCTGAAAAATCTTCTGATGAAGAAGGTGTTGATTCCGATAAAGAAAGTGATTCTGATTCTGACTCTGATGAAGACATTGACATGAATCAACAAATTAATAAGAGTATTATGGAAGCTAACAAGAATATGAGTAAGATGCAACGTGATCGTCAATCGGCCATAATTTCTCATCATAGGTTTATTACAAAATACAACTTCGATGATGAATCGGGTAAATGGTGTGAATTTAAGTTAGAATTGGCTGCAGAAACAGAAAAGTTACTGATGGTTAATATTGTCGAAGAAATTTGTAGGAAATCTATCATTAGACAAATTCCCCACATTGATCGTTGTGTTCATCCAGAACCTGAGAATGGAAAACGTGTACTTGTTACAGAAGGTGTTAATTTCCAAGCTATGTGGGATCAAGAAGCATTTATTGACGTTGATGGTATTACATCCAATGATGTTGCTGCTGTTTTGAAAACATATGGTGTAGAAGCTGCCAGAAATACCATTGTGAATGAAATTAATAACGTTTTCTCCCGTTACGCTATATCTGTTTCTTTCCGTCATCTAGATCTTATTGCTGATATGATGACTAGACAAGGTACCTACCTGGCCTTCAATAGACAAGGTATGGAAACATCTACTTCATCGTTTATGAAGATGTCCTATGAAACTACTTGTCAATTCTTGACCAAGGCCGTTCTGGATAATGAACGTGAACAACTAGATAGTCCTTCTGCTAGGATTGTGGTAGGAAAATTGAATAATGTTGGTACAGGTTCATTCGATGTGTTGGCAAAGGTTCCAAATGCTGCTTAGAAGTTTGCAAAAAGGTTCCATAATTATTACGATTTAATATTAGTATTGAAAAGAGAAAGTCAAAAGAGAGGGGAAAGAATATGCGAAAGAGTAGTATTATTAGAATACCATCCTCATTCCTATCTGGTTTTTACCTCTTTTATCTTGTGTGTTATGTAAATTAAGAAAGCTAGGGGATTATAAAGTACACCGTCATCGAGCAGATATATATGCGTGTAAACTATACATGTATAGAGAGTTGTTTATACCTTATAAATTTAATATTGTGTTTATACATATGTGACACAGTCACTGACTTATGATTAATTGTTAGTGCCCTTAACTTACCCTGCATATCCTGGACAGAGTGTTTCATATCTAAAATTATTTGTCACAGGAGTGAAGAGCAATTGAAAGAAGAAGCGGTTTTTAATGTTGTGATAAGATAGTTTGTCATTATTATGGTACATAATTAAGGAACCTGTCAATGCTTATGCATTTGTCCATATATACATTTCTAGCTTTTTTGAATTGGTTTTAGTGTTATGTTGATATTGTTGTAGTTCGTTAGGTGCAGACATTGGTTTGGTCTTCCCCTTCATTGTGCTAATCACAGCGAGCCCTTTTAGGCCTCTCTGTAGAGCAGAAGGAGTTTTGTTTCCGTTGTGGCAGTTTTGATCGAATGATGTTGGAGTCGTCACGTCTTCTTTGTTTTCTTTCCACATTAGATATCGGGGAGGCAAAAGATGTAAGTCTGAGACCCTTTTGTGAACCTAACCCCCAATACATTTCATTTTTTTTTATTAGTTCTTGATAGTTGATGAATCCTGTGGCCCATAAAATTTTCTCATCTCTTACCGTCTCAGGAATTGTTGCAATAGATTTTACGAACTGCAGAGCCTGATAAACATTGAAAGTCGGATTTGCTTTTAAAACATTAGACATCAGTAGACTTATCAAGTTTTCATCGCAACTACCATTCTCTGAAAGAATAAGTATATTACTGTCAGTATTCTCGCTTTGAATAATAGAGTATTTGAAAATTGTAATTAGATCGTTAAAGACTTGGAATTTGGCTTCGTTGGCCACTTGAAAAATATTTGTGCGAGTATATTCGGACTTGTTGCCATACAGAAGCTTATCTAGTGTTGACACTGAGTCATTGGAATGGTCGAACTGAACGTATGCGTTTCGGTAATGAGATTCTGGTGGTGGAGTAAGTGGTTCACCATTATTATTAACACCGCTAAGGAAATCGAGATTATGGATCAATTGTTGTAAAAGTGAAGTATTCTGCCAATGGTAGGAGCTTATTAAATCGTTATCTGTTGGTATTTGAGAATCATTATCAATGTTCACAATCACTATTTCATCGGCCATGTTGGAGCGAACTTCATGATAGATATGTGATAGTATTTCGGTCGATATATCAACGTTTATGAAAAACTTAATGTTGTTTTCGAGTAGAAAATCCGTATGCGTTAGGGAATGGATGGAACCGAAAAATATATGATTGTCTAACCTCTGGGGAGTGTTTGTGTCATTAAGCTGCTCTAGGATAGTCATAATGTTTTTTTGCCCAAGAAAACAGCGGGAAACGAGTAGGTATTTAGCGATGCTGTATTACTGTAAGTTGGCTAATAAAGGATTCACTGCCATGGGTGAGCAATAGAGGGCTTATTATCAAGTTCAAGAAAGCACATTACAAGCAAGAGATAAAGACAGTTGAAAGTAAAAATCATTGCTACGAGGCAAGAAAACGAAAACAGATGAAAAAAAAATTTTTCAATTACGACATGAGAGGGCCTTAAAGTGAAGTGAAAAGAAAAACGTAAAAAAAGAAAAACTAATAATCCCAGACCAGCAATATGATTAGAATGTTTTTTTTTATCTTCTTTTCAGTCAAAATGTAATGTCACCTTCGAGTTCCAGGATATCGCATCGCAGTTTTCCCATTAACGTATCTTGAAAATTTTTCAATTTTTTTCTTTTTCAACCATAGACTGGAGAGGACGCGCATCCTTAAAAGAAAACTCGCAGAGGAACGCGAAAAGCCGCTGAGAGACACGACGAAGAAAAATTCGCTCTCATTTCTTCTTCAGGAAAAGAAATGAGCGGGGTAGACGGAGATCGCTGCGGACGGAAAGTGCGAAATATCCACGCATCTAAGGTGTCGGCTGATTTGAGGCTTGGATCTAAGAGGCGTGGGCGTACGTGGGAGCGCGTGGGAGTGGGCATGCTGCTCGAGGCATTTTAGCCGCTGATAGTGCTGGTCCAAGTTCCAGGGGCCACGGCGCTTACAAATATCCGCACGCGGGTATTTCTCAGGCCTATCAGTTGACCGGAGAGCTAAACGGTATTGTCGCCTAGAGTAAGAAGGCAGTACTGGCGTGAGACCCCAGATGGTCGTTCTGAAAAAATGCGCAGCGTACCACGTTAACATAAGGGCCTGTATGTTAGTCGGAAATCGGAACACCCCAATAGGCATATCAAGACATACATACCGCTGTGTGGGTATAGTAGATGAGCAGCAGCCCTGATAGCCTGATTGTCTCTCAAAGTCTCTCGGAGACTTGAAGGATCTATTACATGTTAGTGTTTTATGCAAACTTTACTGCATCACCCAGAACTTTTCCTTTCTCGTCATATTGAATTACTGGGCTGCTGCTGCACGTATTGAAATATATTCCCACCCTTATTCCGAATTTAACTATTACTTGATTCGTTTCCAAAAAAAGTAAATACGTCACTAGCAAGCAAGAACGTCTAGTTGTATATTAAGTTTTATTCAACGGGCCCATTGGTCGAATAGGCCATCTTGAGTATCATGCTTTTGAACTTTCATTATATTAGAATCAGATTTTCCGGCCACTTGGATCCATCTCGGAGGACAACCTTTTGTCGCGTAGAAAACTATCAAAGCCGCTGAACGAGTCTGAGCTATTAGCTATTCTTTGTTGCTCCATTTCCATGTGTGTAGACTACCTCGTAGATCTTAAATATTTGTTGGAATAAGTGATTACCACTATACATTTATTCATATAAATTGTTGTAGTTGATGACGAACATTCTTTAACATGATACTAATGATGTTGAGTAAATTAATACTAACATTCTTATGGTGATACCAATTTACTTGGAGTAGGGAAATTCTAATTATAGAATTTCCTGCACTAATAAGATAAAGATCTATTAATTGTCCAGAACTTAGTATATAAGAAGATGAGTTAACACTAAATTCTTATCATCAACACTCTGATTTATGTCTGAACCTTTTGGTTTAATACAACCAATCAGCGTGTGTTTTATATACCTCTCTTATATAGATTAAGAAGGAACGACTATTCTTAATTATTACAACTTACTAAACTACTAATTATCAACAATATTACTATTTATATACTTTGCTTGCGACCAACCTTACTCAGGGTTGTTTCAGCCATTTTTCTAGTTCCATGGATCCTACCGTGCTGAGTTAGGGGCCTCGGTTATACGAAATCACCATGTATGATAAAATACTAGTAACGTAAATATTAGTTAGTAGATGATAGTTGATTTATATTACAACAATCTGAGATCCTGCGCTTCGACCATTTACTATAATCCATATCTTATATAATATATAGGTTGACTAACATGCTGTGAATCAAGCTGATAATCCGTTATGACAACAGGCTACCTCACTAAGATCATATATATTAAAATTGTTAAGACAACCTTGTCATTAGGTACTCCCGTATTGCTACTCAATTAAAATTTTCATGCTTCAGTAGCTCAGTAGGAAGAGCGTCAGTCTCATAATCTGAAGGTCGAGAGTTCGAACCTCCCCTGGAGCAGTTGATTACTTTTTTGCTGTAAAAACTTTTATATTTGCTCTTGTCCAGATGTCACCTCAAAGGTAACACAAAGAGTACAGAAAACTTCTTTAAGAATATAATGCTGAAAATATATATTTCATATTTAGTTTAGTTATGGCGTGACATAATAAAGAGGTTATGAATGAAATGAATAGAAAAATAACTGCAATAAGAAAAAAAGAGAAATATTGAGGAGAGTTCGTTCGTATAAATCATTAAGGTGTATGTGTTTGTTAAAAAGGGAAAAAAAAGATTCGTATTTTTTTTCTGTTTTGGCATACATATATCCGTTTGTAGTCAAGGCGGAATTTTGTCATGTCTTGTGCTTTCTTGGTTATGAACCACGCGTCATTAATGTGTATAATATAAAGGAATAAAATTAGAAATTCTGAGTAATATGAAATAGAAAAAAAAAAGGTACGAAGATTACGCATCATGGTTTTTTACCTTTATTTGGTGGAGATTTTTTTTTTTATCTTTAGATATTTTTTCCAACTTCATTTTTTTGCTTGTTTTCTTGTTTGCCATGGTATAGCTGTGTTGTATTTTTTTTTGTATTTAGGCTTGTTCTGAAAAGGGCTTCGTTCGAAACAAGAGACAAAAATATTGCATGAGACAAAAAAAAAAAAGAGAAAAGAATTTCTATCATGATTCTATAATACTGCTGCTGGGGCAGATTTGCTTTTAATCTTGGTCTTGTTTCAAAGTGCTGATTTCACTCTTTAACCTTTGAACTTCCATCTCGTATAGTCGTTCGTTATTTTGCAGATATAGAATATAGTCAACAGCTTTCTCCAAAATCATGCTTTTATTCAGTTTCGTGCTTGTGGCAGCAGTTGCTGGAAGGGGAGTGGCGACAGCAGCTTCAGTGCCGTCGTCATCCTGCTTTTTAACAGAATCACCCACTTCGAAAGCTGTTTGTTCACTTGCTACCCATGGAATTATTTGCTGCAATCTAGCAATTTTTGTGTTGATGTTTATTCTGTAACGCTTTTCGATTTTGTTGTGAGCTTGTTTTTGGAACGGCGTAAGTCTTTTTCTTGGAGCTCTCTTTTTTGTTTCCTTAGTATCCAGGCCTGTTTTTATGAATGAATCGTTTAGTTCGATTTCGTTCTTAAGTGAGGTATTATCATCATTGTTCATCATGTTAGGCATCAATTGCAACGAAGCTGGCTCGAAATCAGCCAGCGAAAGAGCATTGTCGTCCTCTTCTCTTTTTATCGAGGTGCCAATCTCAGGTGAATGTGAGTATGAGGAAGGATTACTGAAAAACTGATCGGTTGGGAAAAGAGCAGATTGCTCGTTACTAGAAGAGATAAAGTGGTCCTCGATGGGAGACCCTATCGAGGAACTAGATGCAGAAGAGATGATGTTTTCCAATGGTTCAAACCATGTAGAAGAAGATGCAGAAAGGACAGATGAAGAGTCCTTGTTGGAATTCATATGACTAGTCCCGTCATTTTCATCCGACAACCAATTGTCAAACTCAGATTCAGGTTTAACTAAAGTAGTTTCGCTAGATCTAACATTCCTGTCTAAAATAGAGTTCATAATTGTTAAACTTGAAGAGATTTGATAGTATGTTATTAGTTTTTATTTTTGTTTGCACTAAAAGTTATTGAAGTGAACAAAAAAAAAATAGTAGTAAAGTAGAGCGACTTTAAGTTGGTATTGCTTGTGGTATTTTATGTCTAATAAGAAAGAATAATAGATGAAAGAAATATGTAAAGAATAAAGGTTGATGGTTGGGAAATATAAGATAAGAATATAAGTGAAATAGGTTTACTTTCTCGTGAATTGATATATGAAGGGGGAACGGATGTAAATATGTTTAAAGTTTGGAGATAACAAAAGAAGTTTATATAAGTACATTTGATTGTTGAGGTGAAAAAAAAAAGCAAAGGAAATAGAGGTGGGAAAAAACTAACAGCAAACGTTGCGTTTTGCGTTCCTACTAAGAATGGAAATGTCGCAGACACGGTATCATCAATATCGTGAAAAAGAAATGAAAAATATAAAAAAATAGAAGTTGTTATTTTGGTGAACTCTGAACGTGCGCAGAGCGGAAACCCATTGTACAGGTCGTAGGCGGGCACAATGAATGACAAGTACGGAAAGAAACCACCGCAGCAGCACGAACATTCTAGAACAAATTTTTAATTCCTTACCGAATGGAGAGAGGCCACGTTGTTAGGGGAGTGGCAGCGCAATTGAAGCGAGCCCAAATAACAACAAATTGCACTCTAGAAAGGCATGTGGGACGGCCGGAACTGGGCTATGCTGTTCCGCGGGTGAAACTCAGAAATCAGTCTGTTCCGGTTTCAAGAGTAAGAGATTCTCCGGATGCCACTGGGTGTAACACGCACATTAGGTGCGTGCGTCATTTATTTTCTTACTTGTGCGGTGCCTGCCAGATCCGGTAAGTGCCGCCCAGCGTAATGTAGAATAGAGGGTGTATGAGTGTTAAGGAGCTGCGGTTTATGGAAGTTACCACATTTGGTATGGCATGATGATGTCTCTTTTCCCAAACAAGACTGAGACATGTTTGTTTCACGGACTAGTTGTACTTTGACATAATAAAGTAGCCAAAAAGGGGATTTAGACCTCCTCGTGTTTGTAACATAAACGAAATCTCTGTATTGAAATTAAGGTGTTAGTCTGAGTGGTATTAGCGCTCGCTTCCTTGGCATTCAACAGTACGGTAGGATTGGCATTGCATATACGAACGATTTAACTTTGCTACTTGCCCATTGCTTGTGTGACACGTGATGGAAATAAACTTTGTTTCGTGCTTGACGCCTGATGCTGGTACAAGTAGGGCACGTGGCAAACATAGGTAATGCGCATTTTATTTAAGCCACCCAGTAGACTCTTTTTCCAGCATCTTTCGTCTTGATGATAAGATTGTGAAAAGTAAATGATAAGGTTCAGTCTTGCTTCATCAGCATAGTTAGAAAGAATATTCTCGTTTTACCAATGATATATCAAGAACTAGTTCACTGCATTGTGCAACATGCAGATCTTTTCTTACAGACCAATAAACAGGCGCGGCCGGGGTAGCAACAGTATGAACGTAGGCGCGCGCTTATCTGTCGTTCTTGTTTTTAGATCGAAAAGCATACTATGGAACAGGTGCTACAAGAAACGCACATTTGGTAAAGCATACGCAGATCATTAATCTTATCAGTGCTTTCTTTTCTATTTCACAAAAAATTACTTGTTTGAAAAGGTTGCAAAACTTATAAGGTTATCTCTTTAAGGGGACCCTATATCGTAAAAGCATTCTTGTCCAAGATAACAGATTTCTGTACACAAGATGGATCACTATCGGTGGTCTCATATAATCAACTCAAAATAATTTGATACCGTCAAAATTAGGGTTTTAGCTCATTAGCGCCATCTTTCGAGATGGCTGGTTTATGCGGGGTGAGGTTAAATGTTCATTAGTTGAACAATTAACTTGAAAGTAATACATATATAAAATATTAGTGGATACATTAAAGTTATACTAAACTACCAGATTTTTTCATATATTAAACATATTCGTTATGTCTAATTGGTGTGTTTATATATATGCTCCTATTGTTGAAATAACAACTGACTATCATCTATTGATTAGTACTCCCATTACTGGTATATTTATCATATATAGTGTAAGAATATGACATAATGACTAAGAAACAGTTATTGACTTTAGTGAAAGCCGAACCGCACGGATTGATAATGTAGTAGGATAATGAATCACAATGTATGAAACAAGAGAATAAAACAGTATATTGTTATGTAGAACTATCGATTCCGTTTGGCGGACTCCGATATACTCGAGGAGAACTTCTATTATATTCTGCAGATATGATAACATTGCCATAATGAAAATGGAATTCCACATTCATTTCAAAAGTTCACTTATTTCTCAAAGAACTCTTCTATATCTCACATTTTTTATTCTGCAACATCTATGACATATACCGTCTAAATACTTCTTATAATCACTACAGTCACCAATGCGGAAATTAGTAAACCACTTATTCAAGGTGTTGATAATTAGTAGCTAAGTTGTAGTATCAATTAAGAGTTAAAACAGATCTTCTAGTTATATAAGAGAGGTATGTAAAACACACGCCGATTATTCAAATTAAACATAACCAGTAAAATGATGGGGGAAGCATTTACTATTGTTTGTTTTTCAATACAACGACTCATATCCTTATATATGTAAATGACCAGTTAATTTTTCCACTAATGGATCTCTAACTTCACTGTACCCCCATTATTACGTCGTCACTTCTCATTCTCCATCCAGAAACATCAATAACGTATCATGTCGGATTACTTGATATGTTTTGTTGATAATTAGTTGTTTAGTAAGTTGTAATAATTAAGAATAGTCGTTCCTTCTTAATCTATATAAGAGAGGTATATAAAACACACGCTGATTGGTTATATTAAACCAAAAGGTTCAGACATAAATCAGAGTGTTAATGATAAGAATTTGGTGATAACTCATCTTCTTATATAATAAGTTCTGATCAATTAATAGATCTTTATCTCATTACTGCAGTAAATTCTATTATCAGAATTTTTCTACTTCAATTTATACGAATAGGTGTATAGTAGTAATCACTTATTCCAACATGTTTACTAATTGATTACTTATTTAAGGATAGTAAATCACCATTCTAACACATGGGTTTGATAGTAAGGCTATCCCATAAATGTCACTATCAATGTGTTGATTATTAGTGGACACTGAAACGCAAGGATTGATAATGTAATAGGATCAATGAATAACAACATATAAAACGATGGTAATAATGTTTTATAGAACTGTGTAGAATTACAGATATCCTTTTATAGATTCCTAAATCCCCGAGGAAAACTTCTAGTATATCTACATATCTAATATTAATTCCTTATTAGAAAATTGAATCCAAACAATTACATCAAACTCCACAATTATCTCAGTTACAATCATTCGGCATATCTTGGCCATATGTTAACACAGTTAAAAAGTAAATTCTGCCTTTCTAAAATCGGCCTTATAACAGATAGGGTTTCGTTAATAGAAGAGACTGATAAAATTACATATCGTTCGGAAAAAAGGGGCGAGCTGGGAATTGAACCCAGGGCCTCTCGCATGCTTTGTTCCTCTTGTTTATTCAATAGGATCGCCCAAAGCGAGAATCATACCACTAGACCACACGCCCACTTGATTGATGAATTGTAACTTTACGGGCTCGAATAATACTAGTATGTCTTGACAATCATAATATATAATATCTAAGGAAGTAACGTTGTTGGAATAAGTGATAATAGTTGTTTAGTAAGTTGTAATAATTAAGAATAAGTCGTTCCTTCTTAATCTATATAAGAGAGGTATATAAAACACACGCTGATTGGTTATATTAAATCCAAAGGTTCATCAGAGTGTTGATGATAAGAATTTTGGTGATAACTCATCTTCTTATGTACTAAGTTCTGGACAATTAATAGATCTTTATCTTATTAGTGCAGGAGATTCTATAATTAGAATTTGCCTACTCCAATTTAGTTGGTATCATCATAAGAATGTTTGTATTCATTTACCCAACATTCTTTAACATTATTGGAATGAAAATCAACTATCATCTAACAACTGGTATTCACACTACTAGTCATACTACTAGTACATTATCATATACGGTTTAGGAGATGCCATAAGTTATGAGAAACAGTCATCGACTTTAGTGAAAGCCGAAACGCACGGATTGATAATGTAGTAGGATAATGAATCACAATGTATGAAATAAGAGAATAAAACAGTATATTGTTGTGTAGAACTATCGATTCCCTTTGGCGGATTCCGACATCCTCCAGGAGAACTTCTAGTATATTCTATATACCTGATAATATTGCCTTTATCAACAATGGAATCCCAACAATTATCTCAGGAATATTCTTCAATCACGTTTATCAAAGTGTTTAAAATTAAGCAGTCTACGGACTCCTCATTAATCCTCCGGCAAGGCTCAAACAGAATGGAAAAGACTTGATGGACCACTGCGCAGCATATCCCAATGACGAACAGAAATGTTATGGTGATGTAAAGGTATGGTATATCTGTGGTGACCGTGGTATTTAACCGCTTGATCGATGTATCAATGGGTTCAGTATTCGTAAGATGGCAGGACCGTGACGACAAAATTATCCCTGACAATCTCTCTTATGCAAATGGACTTTCGGTTCTTCACCCGTCAGATGGCAGTACTCTGTATAAGCACGCTAATCAATTAGCTCTTGAGAACATGGGTGGTCAATATGAATAGTCTGCCATCCTATTTTGAACAAAAGACATATTTTGGAGGCAGAATGAGATCTCCTTAGACTTCTACGCAAACTTATTGGAAAATATCAGCCTTCTATATTTCAAAGAATATGCCGAGCTGTATGCTCAAATTTTATTCATAGCTGGTTTGAAATATAATGTATGGCCAGTGCGTCGAAAACATCGTTTAACTGTACAATATGGTTGAGATGACGTTTGGCCTAGACGCCATCAATGATGGTTGATATAATGGGTTACTACTATAATAATACGGGTTCAGTAAATATGAACGACTATTAGCAGGAAGGCTGGCGTACGTCGATGTACATTGGTCCACTAGTGTTAGAGTCTTCTGTTAGTTTTCGTAACTAATTCGAAACCTTTGGTAGGAATGCATTTGATTCTGCGGCAAAGTGAGCAGCATGCCTAACAAATCGAAATAAAAGGAAGAAAGAAGACACAAATTCAAATGAATATATGCATATATCTCTAACCGTTGTAAATGCAGCCACACTCGCTTTGAGTATACGTTGTTATATTATGGAATATATATCACTCACACTAAGTAGAAAGAGCGTTAACACTATTCAGCTTGATTCCTAAAAACAATTTTCTAGGCAGGTAGAATTCTGTGCTAATGTAGAGAATTACATTCTAGCCGAAGTGACGATAATGATAGTGTTGTTTGACAAGAGTCAATTATAACCAAAATTTCTATGGTAGCTGATGTGGTGAATAATATCTACATTTTGTTACTGGTCTTTCTTCTTACTGGTCTTACTTCTTACTGGTCTTACTTTGTCATGTCAGTAATCAATAGATGATAGTTCCTTTTCTGTTTGATTCATTTCAACACATGTTGTTAAAAATAATGTATTAACATGAATAATCAGTGAATATAAACTATCGTGTTAATATCTTAACATAAATTATATGAATAATATGGTTCGGCTTTAAAAGTTTATTACTACTATACAACATTTATTCTGCAAAGACCTGAATACTTTTCTTCTAATAATTAATATGGTCTAAATTTTTGGCTAACACAATTAAAGAGTCAATTGAAGGCGACGGTAAAGCTCATGACATGAAGCTTTTGCTACGTTCTTTCATAATAATGTCTTTTTCAACCTTGGGGAATCCACATTTAATTCACCGGATTAATTATAAGAATGAATGGATTTAGATTGAAGCTCACTAACCTCCTATTTAAAAGGATTTCGTTTAATTTAGCATAAAATATCGTACGCTATTCTTAACGTTTATTAGTTCTCGATTCGCGGAATGTCTTTCTTTTTTTTATATTTTTCTTCACTACATCAATTTTGAAGGGACAAAAAAACAATAAAAAGAAGATGAGGAAGAAAACAAAATCATGAAAAAGTTCATGCTGATGCACATCGCAACAACTTAGATATTTTTAAAAGATATATAAAGTTGAACTTTAAAATAAACCTTAAGTACTAGTATTGTTGAGCGTCATATCAACACCTGGTTCTAAATTTCCAACAAATTAAATTGACCATCTCCCTTTCAAAAAGCATCAAGTTGACAGTTCTCTTTACAAAGATTAATCAAATATTGATTTCGAACGTATCTGGCGATGGGTGAATACGAAGGTTTTGAAGATCTATTGGATAGCGAGTTCGAATTTTCTGTAAAGAATGAAACACCAGATGGAAAAAAATGCTATACTGAAACTGGTGTTACTGATTCGCACTTAACTTCAAAAACTGGCGCCTTGAATTCGAGGTCTTTTCTATCTACGTTAAGCGATGATTCGTTGATTGAATATGTCAATCAACTGTCCCAAACTAATAAAAAAAATCACAGTCTAACAACTGGTACCCCCAGATTTACCATTGAGAAGGCTGGCTGTGATAACTTACATGCTGATCTTGGTAGTAGCAAAGATTCACCCATTGCTCATCGAGTTATCGAAACTCAAGAAAATGGTGACGATAATGAAGATATTAAAAAAAATGCTCTCTATACCAGAGAGACCTATTTCCAGGACAAAGCGCAAGCGCAGAACCTGCAAGACCAAATATTAAGAGATCAGTATAAAGATCGAACTTCTAGTCAAAGCAATAAGATATTCAAAAATTGTGTCATCTATATAAATGGCTACACGAAGCCTGGAAGGTTGCAACTACATGAGATGATAGTTTTACATGGCGGAATGTTTTTGCACTACTTGTCTGCAAAGAAAACAGTTACTCACATAGTAGCTTCCAATTTACCACTAAGGAAAAGGATTGAGTTTGCAAATTACAAAGTAGTTACTCCAGAATGGATAACAGATAGTATCAAAAAAGAAAGGTTAGCGCCTTGGCAAAATTACTCGTTAACAGCCAAATTTGATGAACAGCAAAAAAAAATAGATAATTGTAAAACGGTGAATTCCATACCATCTCCATCAAAGGCCAGCATAGATAGAAAACCCGCACATGTTGATGCGGCATTACTGCCAGTAGAACAGCCATCATTAACAGAATTTCCTAATTTGGAGTCAAAAAAGATAGTCGCTTGCGATGATCCGAATTTTCTTGCTTCATATTTTGCTCATTCAAGGTTACACCATCTCTCTGAATGGAAAGCCAACCTGAAAAATAAGTTTCTGAATGAAAACATTAACAAGTATACCAAGGTTACCAATAGCGATACATATACTATTTTCCATATTGATTTTGACTGTTTTTTCGCAACTGTCGCATACTTATGCAGAAGTGCTTGTTTCTCCGCATGTGATTTCAAAAAAGATCCTATAGTGGTGTGTCATGGTACTAAAAACTCAGATATAGCGAGTTGCAACTATGTGGCAAGGTCATTCGGAATTAAAAATGGGATGTGGGTATCTCAAGCAGAGAAAATGTTGCCAAAGGGAATCAAACTAACATCTTTACCGTACAACTTTGAACAGTTTCAATCAAAATCCGAAATATTCTACAATACTCTCAAAAAAATGAACCTATTTAACTTGATTTTACCCATATCCATTGATGAAGTTGTCTGTGTAAGGGTTATCACAGATGAAATCCACAACATTAAAAAACCAAATGCGAAAGTGTGTGAAGAAATACGCCAAAACATCTTTCAAGAAACGAATGGTTGCACAGTGAGCATTGGATGTTCCGATTCTCTTGTGTTAGCCAGACTTGCTCTCAGAATGGCAAAACCAAATGGTTACAATATTACCTTTAAAAGTGATATACCAGAAAAATTCTGGTCTAATTTCAAACTGGATGATCTACCTGGGGTCGGGCACTCTATTCTTTCAAGATTAGAATCAACGTTCAACAACCCGCATTCTTTAGATGATCTAAAAAAAAGGTATACTCTGGATACTTTAAAGGCAAACGTAGGTTCCAAGTTAGGCATGAAGATACATCTCGCATTACAAGGCCAAGATGATGAAGAAAGCTTGAAGATACTATTCGAACCCGAAAAAGTCTTACAGAGGAAGTCATTATCAATCGATATCAACTGGGGCATCAGGTTTGAAAATATAACTCAGGTGGATGTATTCATAGAAAGAGGCTGTCGATACCTTTTGAAGAAATTGAATGAAATCAACAAAACAACGTCACAAATATCACTAAAACTGATGAGAAGATGTAAAGATGCCCCCATTGAACCTCCGAAGTATATGGGCATGGGAAGATGTGAATCATTCAGTCGTGGTAGTAGATTAGGTATTCCGACAGACGAATTCGGAATCATTGCTACTGAAATGAAAAGCTTATATCGAAGTTTGGGTTGTCCACCAAAGGAATTGAGAGGTCTTGCTTTACAATTTAACAAATTAGTTGATGTTAGTTCGGACAATCAGCTGAAATTGAGGTTACCATTCAAAACAATAGTGACGAATAAAGCATTTGAAGACCTACCAGAAGATGTGAAAAATGACATTAATAATGAGTTTGATAAAAGAAACTATGTGAGAAGTGGATCTGGATTGAATTCAAATTCATTGAGCGCAAAGAAGAGAAGCACTTTTTTGAGAAAATCAAACGTAAATGATCTGCCTAGTACCATGGAAGAACAATTTATGAATGAACTGCCGACTCAGGTTCGAGCAGAAGTAAGGCATGATTTGAGAATTCAGAAAAAAATTCAACAGACCAAGCTAGGAAATTTACAAGAAAAAATAAAAAGAAGAGAAGAAAACATGAAGAATGAGAAGAATCATTTCATGGGCCGCAATAGTATCTTTCAACCAACCAAATTTCAGAATTTGACACGATTCAAAGAGATTTGTCAATTAGTGACACAATGGGTCACCGAAACTTTAGGCGACGGGGGGCCACATGAGAAAGATGTTAAATTATTCGTGAAGTATTTAATTAAACTTTGTGACTCTAATAGAGTCCATTTAGTACTTTATTTATCAAATCTTATATCAAGGGAATTGAATCTTCGTGCCTTTTCAAACCAGGATCATTCAGGCTTCCAAACGTGGGAAAGAATCTTACTCAATGATATAATTCCACTGCTAAACAGAAATAAACATACATTTCAAACAGTGCGTAAACTTGACATGGACTTTGAAATTTAAGGCAATAAAAAAAGTGTGCAGTTCGCGTGTATTAGCTGTAATACTCGGACGTATATTAAAAATGAAAAAAAAAAAAAATCAAAATAATGGACAATTTAATAAAATAAGTAAAACAAAACAAGGACTTTAATTTTTACTAGAATTCTTCACCAACAGTAGAAACACGTAATGTGTTGGAATGACCAACGCCTCCTCTAAAGCCTTGGATGGAAACGACAGTATCGCCGTTCTCCACCATTCCAAAAGACCTCGCCATTTCAACGCCAAACTTTAGGCGCCTATGAACGTCTTCACCCCAGTCGTCTAAACGGGCTGGTTCATAGACAAATGGGAAAACACCCCTGTACAAATGTGCAATTCTTGCCGTTCTTGCATGTCTCGTTACCAGTATGATAGGACAACTTGGTCGATATTTCGATAACAGCCTTGCTGTGTTCCCTGTAGTGGATAATACAACGATGGCCTTACCATCTTGTTCCAAAATTGCTGCCGTGGCTGCTGCTGCCACAGTTTCTGTAGTGGAGGTAGGCTTAGGGGTGGCATCTCTAAGATCATCATAAAGAGCCAAATGCGCGATGGTACTTTCTGCAATGAGTGCGGTTGCCGCCATAACACTAACGGCATTCACCGGATAATCTCCCTTTGCCGTTTCTCCAGATAGCATAACACAATCTGCACCGTCCAGTACAGCGTTCCCCACATCTGACACCTCAGCCCTTGTCGGTCTTGGGTTGTAGGTCATTGAATCTAGCATTTGTGTTGCACATATGACAGGTTTGCCTACTACATTACATTTTGCAATGAGTTTTTTTTGAATTGCCAACACTTCAGGTGCCAAGATCTCAATTCCTAAATCGCCTCTTGCTATCATAACACCATCTGTGACCTCCAGGATTTTATCGAAATTATCTAATCCCTGCTGGTTTTCTATCTTGGAAATAATCTTAATATCTTGCCCTTCAGAACCCAATACCTTCCTGATAGTCAAAACGTCCTGGGCAGTTCTTATGAAGGAGGCAAACACCATGTGAATCCCATTGCGCACTCCAAATTGCAAGTCTTTTATATCCTTTGCGGACAAAGGGGGTAAATCAACATCTGTATTGGGCAAATTGACACCTTTACGGGATGAGATATAACCTGAGTTTACCGCTTGAACCCTTAAATTGAAATCGTCAATGATTTGAAGAACCTTAAAAGAGAGAATACCGTCATCGACGTAAATAAACCTTCCTGGAACAATAACTTTTGTCAAGTTGGGGTAGTCTATATACATGATTTTATCATTGGAGGTATCAGCAAACTTTGAGTCGGTAGTAAAGATCATTTGGTGTTTTACGAGAACAAAGAAGTCCTGATCATTCAAGGTGCGACCTGTTCTAATCTCGGGACCCTTAGTGTCCAAGGCAATGGCGAGCGGTCTTCCAGGGAATTGCTGTTCTGATTTCATAGCATTCTCGATTACAGTTTGATGGAATTCGTAGGAGCCATGGGAGAAATTCATTCGAATGATGTTCAGGCCAGCCTTCCTCAGGGAAGTGATGGCTTCGCAGCTATTTGTCTTGGGTCCAATGGTACCTATTATGGAGGTCCGTCTAAGTTGCTGCGGTATCCCTACTTTCAAGTTAGCTAGTCTTTGCAATCTTGACTCCGGCATCGATAACACTTTTGCTGTAGTTGTCCAATGGGTGAATGGGAAGGAGTGAGTTTGATTGCGTTTCACCACTTTTTAATAGTGATTGCTTGTGCACGTTTTTTCTTTTTCCTTTATATACTCTTGCATAATATCACAATATATGTGATGTCTTCTCAAGAGCTGTGACACTTTCTTTGCCCCTGTTTCCGTGGTGCGTCGCTAAGTACATACGACCAGAAAATGAAAAAAAAATTGGAAATCGAAGTAAGGGAAGCGTAAGTAACTTTTTATTAAACTTTTTACAAAAGGTAATGAATGTATATATGGAAGCACGCGCGCTCTTGAACTTGATTTATATAGGTAGTATGTCTATTTTCATCCAGAGCCGCTAAGAGGAAGGATTCTTTGAATATTAGTACCGTCAGAGGTATCGGAATATGTTTTTAAAAGTGTTACAACAAGGCGTCCATGAACTTATCTTTAAAGCTGGAAGGAGGCAGCCTCATCTCTTCGATTTCTCTTGATTTTTCCTCGATCTCGATTAAGCCGGTAGTAACATCGATTTCGGACACGGGAAGCCACCATTGGCTCCAAGTCCGAGTGTACAGCTTGTGGCCGAACCACAGAACCAGGAAAATGGGCAATGTGATGTAGGCTGCGATAAAATCGGCAATCTTCCAGTACTTCGGAATGAAGATGGCATAACCGTTGGTGAGAGTGATGATGCCTACAACAATCAGAGAGGCCCACACTGTGTAAGGTTGTCCCCAAGTCTTAAAGGGTAACCTGTCGAAAAGGCCATTGTAAAAAATGGCCTTGCGGAATCTGAGGTATGCGATACAGCCGCACATCCAGCCTAAGAACCCAGAAATGGTGCTGATGTTAGAAAACCAATTGAACACATCTGCCGTAGACGAAGATACATTCAAATACGCCAAACAAGAGCACAGAAAGGACACGCCCACCGCCACGTAAGGAACACCCCATCTGTTGATTCTGCCCAGACATTTGGGCGCCTGTCCCGTCTGTGCCATGGTCAACAGCGATCTCGTGCTCGCGAACATAAACGCGTTGGCAGCTGACCACGCACTGCTCAAGATGCACCCGTTGATAATATGAGGAAGAACTTTAATACCGGCATTTTGGATCCCGATCACAAAGGGCGACGAACCGGCGCCAGGTTTACCCTGCGCCAGGGCATTGACCAGCGATGGGTCGTTGTAAGGAACGATGACGGAGATGGCCAGCGTCCCCAGGACGTAGAAGAAGATCAGTCTCCACACAAAGCGGCGTGAAGCCTTGGAGATATTCCTTCGTTGGTCCGCGCATTCCGCGGAAGTCATACAGACTAGCTCCGGACCCAGAATGAAGGCGAAGGCGCCCTTGATGATCCCAGTGTAAATATCAGTGAAGTTACCCAGTGATCCGCCTGTGAGATGGTGCGCGAAGGCACCTGGGTGTTGCCAGTAGCGGAACCCGAGACGATCATGGTTAGGACCACCACCCCAGAACAGGATAAAGGACAGAATGATCAGGCCAACAATACACAAGATCTTGATAGACGCAAACCAAAATTCCGATTCTCCGTACACTTTGACGGCGGAAAGGTTTAGCAGCACAACAACGCACAGGAAGATGGTTATCCAAACCCCCTTAGGCACCGCAGTAGTCCAGTATTCAACCACACCAGAGGCAGCCGTGCACTCGGCGGCCACTAGGATCACGTAGCAGTAGAAGTAATTCCACCCGGTAGCAAACCCTAGTGACGCGTCCACGTACCTGGTGACCAAATTAGCCGTAGATCCAGCACTATCAGAACCGTCACCAGGCAAGAAGCACACCATTTCGCCCAGCGCGCACATGATTGGATAGATCACGGCGGAAATAATGATATACGATATGAATAGTCCCGCTGGGCCGCAAGTATGAAGCGTGGACGAAGTCCCCACCAACAAACCAGTACCAATAGCGCCGCCCAGCGCTATCAGTTGCACGTGACGCGACTGCAGGCCTTGTTTTAGTTTGTGCGGCTCGTTATCGCCTTCAACGGAGGGTGATTTTTCCACATCCACGTCCATAATCAGATCCTCGCGGATCGTGCCGTTGGATGACGCGGAGTGATTCTTGGAGATTTTTTCCATGCGGATAGCGTCATCTTTTTCGTTGTCGTAAGGATGGTTGCGGCGCAACCCGGACGAGAGTGACTCTGTTACTTGGACAACGTTATCCTCTTTCTTGGCGTCGCTGCCGCTGCCGCTGCCGCTACCGCCGTCAATGTCGTCTGTGAAGGTGACAACTCCTGTTGAGCTTTGTCGATTATTTTTGTGGAAGGGCAGTATATTTACCATGATTTATTCATTTGACGGTTACTATTCGAGAGGGAGAACAAATGAGGGCGGAGAGAAAAAGAAAAATAAGAGTGCTAACAACACACACACACACACACTCTCTCTATATATATATATATATTTACGCAAGTCTGATTATACCTTTACATCCACCGTACAATCAGAAACATGGAAACAGATGTGTTGTATTTGCATTTACAAATATTAAGATTGGGGCATGTACATAAACAGACATAGCTAGCCTCTAACCCGTAGGCCCTGTAAGGTTGTGTTATCAGCACTGGGTGGAGGGGTGAGGGTAGATAAACACCCGTTGTAGTCACTGATAGCTGAGCGGAGACACGATAGACAGATACCGAGGGGTTGAAAACAGACCATTCTTCTGATAAGATATATCGGGTGGCAGTTGAAAAGCGACAGAAGCCGCAGGCACATGCAAGCTGAGCGAGGCCAGGCAAACGTCATAGCTAGCGCAATGAAAAAAAAAAAAGAAAGTCATGAAGGGGAACCCTTTCCTCCCCTTGGCTATGTTGGAGTATTAAGCTCACGGCGTATGCCGTGAGCAAAGTCGAGTTCTAGGTCAGGTACCCGGTACATCGTCACACATTTCGGGTGTCGTAATTTGCGGTGCCGCATCACCCCTAGTTAAAGGACGCTAAATGTCTGGCAGGCATGACCAACGATCGTGGTGTGCTTGTAGCAGGAGTTGTAACGCACGGAACTCGCCGCTGCGATATAGTCATATTGATATTGCGGACGTCCGGCTATTGCGCGCGGGTACGGTACTTGATCTCCGTCCTAAAAAGTACTGTAAGAAAAAAATAAAAAGAGAAGTTGATTGTGTTGTGTGAAATAGGCCCGGGTAAGCTCTCGTTTTTGTGGAAATCATGGAGAAAGAACGAAAACGTCAAGAAAAAGAGCAGGAAAGGAAGGAGGCATCTTTGGCAAATACCTCCTCACACGCAACGGTCGCTTTACCGGTCAGTTTAGCGCACATATGCAAAAGGTCCAGGCTTTGTTGAGCTCGATAGTGGATGGAGTTCAGACCGTTTCTCCAAACACATTGCAACAGACGGTTACGGCAATCAATAAGTTTCAAGACGATCCGGCACTTTTGGACAGGATACTGCCAAGATGCGTGCATCTTTTGACCGACTCGTTCTTTTCTATGTCACAGCGTGACCAAAGACTCGTTGCGGAGCTGTTCTACAATCTTGACAAAATCTCGCACTCTAAAGTCCTTAAATCATTAGATACAAGCATTTTTAGGTTAAACGACCTTTTAAACTATTTACAGGATCGAGCGTCGCCCTCTTCTTTCAGCGATGTCTTGTGCGTCTATCTAAACCTTTCTTGGCTAAGCGTCGTTTTGCTTTCCCCTTATACATTCAAAGATAGGTTTAGCAAAACGATTCAGGTATCGTCGAGGTTCGAAACCTACCCGATTTGCATTCCGCCCATCAATAAGATCAAAGCCGTCTTATACTTTAAAAACTTGACAAGGGACTTCGACCAGCTGCCGGGACCAGACCAATCAAATGTGCCATTCCTCAACCAATTTCTGAAACTGTACATTCAATCCCCGCAGACTACAAGCTCCTACTTCTCACATGAGAACTTAAGGCATTTACAGCAGATTGCAGTGTCTAATCAAGCAATAAAGCTCTTACCCAAATTATTCCAGATTTCGTACTACCATGCATCCCATGATATCCTAGATGCTATAATAGAGTTCTTCCAGGACCATCTGAATTCGAATTCTACAGATACACGGTTCCAGTTGGCGCACTCCTTTGCTAAGATGGCCAAGTTCCTTCACCAGAGGGATCCAGCATCTTATATCGAGCTCATTGGATACACCATTGACAACACGATTTCGCTATTGCAGACCTCTTGGGATTCTATCGATAGTAACGAGTTACACACTTCCTTATTGATAATTGCCGAGGTGGCTCTGGCTAAGATTCTCCCTGTAGATTTCATTAGCCGTGTATTGACTCTGATCATCCCCAAAACGTGCCATTTCCAGCAATCCCGCTTCCAAATAATTAAGGGCCATCATATCAGAGATTCGACGAATTTCATCATCTGGTCCATAATGAGGTCGGACAGTTGCAATAATTTATCTCCCCAGATCCTACAGTCACTATTGGCTCATCTACTTATAAATGCCTTTTTCGATCCTGAATTGATAATCAGGTACTCGAGTTTTGCTGCCCTTCAAGAGTTATTGGGTAGGTCCAACAGGTCTTTGGCACTGAACCAAACGGATATCGCCTCCATATTACAGGCAAACTGGAAGGATCTGTCGAGGTCGTTCAAGGAAAATTCGGATCTAATTCGTAGACTGTTCAATGCTGAAAACACATCGAATAGCGCTGTTTGCGTATGGGGCATTTTTATAAAGTGGTCGTTCCACTGGAATTTATTGGAGAATTTACACCTGACTACCATGAAACTCAATATAGATTATAATTTACTCCCGCTAATCAAGTTGAAACTATGCTCACTTGATTTATTGCACGCAATGTTAAATAAATCAGGCCACTCGATGATACAATATTGTCAAATTTTGTATCTATACCTGAAATTACTTGAAAATGACGTAAATTGTCCAGAGACAAGCAAAATTTGTACTGACATTTACAAAAATAAAATCAACTTCCAATTAATAGGCCAAGGGAAAAGACAATTTAACGATAATTCACCCGAGTTATTTCAAATTTTTGTTATTCTAAAATACTGGCAGTTGGTGGGGCAGAATGATTTCAATCAAGCATTATTTTGGCAATTTGTAAACATTATATCACCACAGAAGAAATTAAACTTATACAACGACTTTGTCTCCATAGTGCAACGAATAATATCACAATGCGTTACTTTGAGTTATTCAAAGACCGCTCAATCAATCAAATCAGGTAACGAGATAGCATGCCGCTTGATATGCCACTTGCCCGATCAAGAAAAGATGTGTTCTATTTTCTTATCCCAATTTCCTTCATTAACACCTCAGTCCAAATCAATTTTGATAGAAGAACTTGATCACCATTGGGAGGATCGAGTAAGCCTGCTCTCACCGAATTCGTACCAAAAATTCCTCAATGTCATCATTAACTGTCTTGATGATTATACGATAACGGAACAAGGTGACGTAGGACGCCTGGTAAGAATACAAGCCTTAAAGGTTATACACTCACATCCTAATTTGTTATCTGTTAATGGTGATACCATCAGGCCAAAATTAACTCGATTGCTTGCGGAACCTGTACTAGAAATCAAAAAAATGAGTTATCAATTGCTCGCACCATCCACACCACGAACCACTGAAATATCTAATTTAATGTTACTTAATTTCCAACACAGACAAGGCCTAAGCAAGGAGTTTTGGAAAGGCTACGCAATAAACGCCGGGGCAATAAATTTTTCCGACTCTGAACTAACTTCATCTATTGATTCCTTTATTGTATACTTTAGATCCTTGTCTCCTCCGCAACAATTGGAATTATGCAATGATTTGATCAGAATAATCCCAAGCGCTAAACAGATCGATAAATCAAGTAGATGTAATACCAACAAAGATCCATTAACGGGTGCAATGAAGTTTGATACCATCAAGTTCACCATTAATTGCGTAAAATTTTGGACTAGAATCATGGAATCTGGTTTGGTTGTTTTACATCCTGGCTTCAATTTTCAAGGTGTTTTCGCCAAATTCTATAACTTACATTTATTAGATTACATCACACTGAGAGTTAATGTGATCAAATTCTTCCCATTCTTAGCGATCTCTTACTACCACACAGTGGATAACATTACTGGTAGGGAAAGAAATTTTGATTTGGTCAATTCAATACTAAAAAGGCTATTGGTAATCGTGAGGCGTGAATATACAGCAACAAAATCAAAATTTATGGCAGACCAGAATATCGCTTTACAAGGTATATTTCAGATACTTTTAGAGTCAGGTGCCATCAGGCAACTCGAATTTCTAGATGCAGCTTGCCAGAATTTTGAATTTGCGAACATATTAGAGTCCGATATCACTTTATGAGCGTACATAGTAAAATTTACATAATCATTCTTTTTGTTGCATTTGTTGAGATGTTACATAGGAGAGTAGATTTTGTACTCTTTTAGAATAAGATAAATCTACCGCAAAATTGTACTCCATATCATTTTGGGTAAATAATGCTCCTTTCTCCATTTCTTTATCCTTCTTCGTTTTACATTCTTGATAAATCTCCGAATCCATCTGAAATAGAGTTTTTCGCTCCCCAAAGATTCTGCGCAGTTTGAGTACATTGATTGGTTGAACAGCCTGTTTTTCTAAGCTCACTGGTTTATTTTCAACATACCATTCGCCAACTTCATCGGTTATCTGCAAAACTCTATCAGTATTTTCCTGTATGTCAATTTGCAAGCTAGAAAGCCATCCAGAGATTGCATTTCCTATCTGTATTGGTAACCTCCATGTAAACTTATCACTAAATTCATCAAAAAGAAAAAACCTGTGGCTATGTGTAATCAACAGGTTATAAAAAACAAAGTAGAAAAAATCGCAATCAGAGTAGTTTTTACAGACTTTTAACATTGAAAGAAAATCGTGAACACTAAATTGATAACCATGTTCATTCAATTTGTTAAACAATGTCAGTAGAGTAACTTTAGTAGAATTTGCTTGAGAGGCGGCATGGAATAAACAATGGAAACTGGAATTCTCTCTGCTTCCAACTAAATTCTTCGTCTGTAGTAAAGATTTCCTAAAATTTTTCTCATACACCATATACTCGACTAATGAAAGCATAAAATCAAAACTTTTCTGGACAGATATATGACTTAGTAGAATAGTTGTAAAAAATGCTCTTAAGGGAGGCGGTGTAGAGTCAGTACGCATTTGTTGATCAACGTCATCGATGTACCGTTTCCATACGCTTAAGCTCAATGGCAAATCACTCAATTTGAGAGATAACGACTGAAGAAATGAATCGTGCTTGAAAGGTTCGAAATTATCTTTTGATAAATCACTCATACACTTCTTTAAACTCACATCGGACTGTAACTTATCCAAATCGAATTGTTTGCTACTGACGGTAATAAAGGATAATTTATTCATGGTTGCAATAATTTCAAAACAGGAATGCCTCTTACATAACTGCATTAAGTTGGAAGAATCATGCTGATGGAAGCGAAAGTTCCATTTGGACAAGCTTCTTAAAATCAGGCAAACTTCATTTTCCATGCCTTGGGTTATCATTACTCCTAAGCTTTTGACTAAGCACGGACTAAACAACTCTAATAATTGAATATCTCTTTCACGCTCCTTCGAGCTTTCCAGAGCAGATTCTGATATGCATAAGGGTAAAATTTCCACTACACTTGTCCATTGGCACGTCTCCACATAAAACGCCAGCTGAGATAGGTTGGCTAACAATTGACTTTTCAAATGTTTCGCAAACAGTCGTTGAATTGCATCCAAATAATAGTTTGACTGAGACTTAATGACTAAAAGAGCACAATTTCTCAAGAATTTCGTGTTTGCTCGAAATTTTTGCTCTCCAGTGAAAGATTCAGCTATAAGTAAAAAATAACGGTCTAATAATTGCAGCGAAAATTTAGCGAGTGCAGTTTTGTCCTTTACCGGTTGAAGCGACACCTTATATAACATATTAGATAGCTCATGATAGAACTCCAAAGGCAATCGATTGGATGGGAATGTATCAATTGGTCTGCCAGTTATATTTAGCCATGTTATATGGCCTGTACCGATGCGATTCAGCAGCGCAAAATACAAGGCAGGATTATAAGCTGTACGAAGTTTCTGTAGAGTAGTTAGTACCACATGGAGTCGTAAATTCACATTCCGGAGTTTATCTTCATTTAATTTATCCTTTCTTTTTAGTGCTTCCTTCAACCATTTGTCAGTGATCGAGTTAGTTCTTTTGTAGTTTGGAAATCGTTTATGTAATGACACTTTTTGCTCCAGCAACGGTGGTAGAATTTCAGGGGTGCTTAAAGATTCTTTGATCAATCTAGCAATATGGGTAGAAGAACTTCTTTTAAAAACCGGCATCATGATCTGTTTTAGTATATTACCAACATTTTCTTCTCTCTTTTTATTGATACGAAAATGTTACTGTTACTTAAAAAGATGCACTCAATTATGCTTACATTACACAGTTACCTTTTCATCTTGCACTACGCGCGGTAAAAGAAGAAACCCGAATTGAACAAAACGACTACTCCAATACTTTCTTTTTTTTCGGTATTGCCTGAGAAATGACAACACTTTTAGGTAACTTTCTTTTCCAGTCTAAAGCCATGGTTTCTAATTTAGGGCCTTCATTATTGCATAATATTTTTTTATAGTATAACCTCTCTAATTGACTCAAATGTTTTTCGATCCAGATATGTTTGAGACTTTGCTTACTATTTAATCGTTTAACTACATCGGTTCGCAGAAGATCTTTTACAAAGCTCTTAGCATTATCTGAAACAACATCCCACTGCTTTAAATCAAAGTTCAGTTTCCCAACCTTTGCATTTTGAATAATACTTCTCTCTGATCCATCACCGTAAAAGGGCGAGATTCCTGTTAACATAATGTGTGTAATTACACCTAAAGACCAAAGATCGCATTTACTATCATAACCTCGTTGCTCTAAAGTAGCTGCCCTTGAGAAGCTTTGATAAGCTTTTCTGTTTGCTCTAAATCCAACTTCTGGAGCACAGTATTCTGGAGTACCTACAACCGTATGCATTCTTTCTTTGTTGGAATTCAAATCTTTAGCTATGCCAAAGTCCGCCAAGACAATTCTAGTGCATGGTTCTGGCGTACATAACAAAATATTATCTAGTTTCAAGTCACGATGAACAATATCTTGGTCATGGAGATAGTTTAACGCTTGTAAGATCTGAAAGACGATCAATAGCGATTCCGTTTCGGACATAGAAGTTAAACAGTCACCCTTAGCCAAGTAAGAGAACAAATCGCCGCCAGGTATCAAATCCTGGAATATGTAAAGGTGATTGTTCCTGTCACAGAAAGTATGGTAGACTTTGATAATATTTGGATGATCCAGTTTCAAAAGAATTCGAGCTTCCTTATCGAATTTATTTGGTTTCAGTTTGATAATCTTTACAGCGTAGTTTTCAGGATGATAGCAGGCATCGTCTTTCCTTTCCTTTGAATTATGCGTAATCAGAACATGACCAAAAGTGCCATTACCGACTATTCTATTTGTTATTTCCCATTGGTCTACTTCTCTTAAAAAACCCATTTGGTCTAAAAGTTTTGGGTCCAGAGAAGATTGCAAATCATCATTTATCATGAATACCAGCTGTGTTTTTTTACTGTCATTTTCCCTACTACCCTGTGATAATTCGATCACATCAGAATCCTTTAAAAGATACGTTTTATCTCTTTTTAAAAGTAAACCATTCAAATATGTTCCATTCAGAGAACAATCTTTAACGTAAAACATTGGAATGCTATCTTCATCAAAAAACACACACCAAAACACACAGTGAATGGAGGATATCGAGGGATTTGTTAGAACAAGTTGACATTCCTTGCCATTCCTTCCAACTTTCACGAGCTGATGCTTCACTATAGGTATTACCTGTTCTGTATTATAGCCGCCCACATCAACCTCCAAGTAAGCAGGAGCTCTCTGAGCGCTATTTCCGGTTGCAAGGTTGTAGTTATCCAACGGTTCCATTTGCTTCTGCTTCTTCCTGTTATCGTTTATTTCTATTATGATCTAGTAAGGAACAAAAGTAACTGAAAAGAAACAGAAGTAAAGAATTGGTCATTTTTCTCTCGTTTTATACTAAAAAGAAATAAAATAGCCGCCGAAATTTAGCCGCCATCATTCCTCTTTGCTTCAGTCAAGTTATGTACTATATCCGATATACTTTATGATTTTAAACATTTTGAGGGATGGTACAAATGAATATACAAAAGAAATACTTCTTTAGCAGAAGAGGAACAGATCAACATGATATATAAAGTAGAGGTAGTGAAGATACTATCGTTCAATTTTCTAACCACTTTACTCACTTCTTTTTATATAAGTTCTTCTGTTTAAGGTGAAGTTTTCTTTCCGAAGTGCTTTTACTCATCTGATAAGTGAAACACGACTCTACATAGTTCATTTTTCAATAATTAATCGTAGTATTTACTGCCTTACTCTGGTTATGCCCCTTTTCAAGTTGCTAATTTCTTCCTCCTCGCTTTCCTACGCAATGCGCGCACCATGTAGGAAGTACAAACAACCACCTCTCCATACTAAAAAAGGTTTTTAAAACAGGAAGTTTCATAAAGGTGGAATTTGATAGAAAGCAGGCAAGGGAAACAGCAAAATAATTGTTGTGTATACTAAAAGACTAAGCGAGAAAAGGAAGCATTACAAGAATAACGGAATACAGCATAGTAGAGTGATGTCCGAGCCAAATACACCACTGCATGCTCAACCAAATGAACAACTGGACTTGAACAAGCTGAATGATCTGGATGAAAAAGATATTGAAGATTTAAACTTGGATCCAAACTCTGATATTGATATTGCTACAGATTCTGCCGACGTGGAAAACGCTGACATAGACAATACTATATGGCAGCGTAATTGTGAACAGAAAAGAAGATATCATACACCAGAATTCAATGATGTTTATAATGAAGCAAACAACGCAATCAATGACGTAACCATGCTCGATGACGTTGACGATTTCCAGCCTAGAATCAATGTGTCTTCTCCATTTTCATCAACCACAAAACTGAGTGAATTGTTACCAAATAAACACAATGAAGCTTCACATCCAAGAAGACTGTCAATGTCCCAACAATCAAAGTTCATTTCTTATGTTGACGATCAGCTCTTACAAATCCAAAGAAAGTTTGTTCAATCCAGGGGCTTGAATATTAAGAATGGCTATGCTAGTCTCACTCCGCTACTAAAGGATATAAAATCCTTAATCGACTTTATTTGGTATTCTATTGCACATATTCCAAACTCAGACTATTTACTTCGGTCAGAAAAAAACATAAATTGCAACAGGTCCCGAAGCTCAAACAATACATGTGAATATTCCAGCTATTTCGGACAGGGATCCTATTTAATTAAAATCGCTGACGACCTCATTGATTATGTAGAGAAGTTCACATTCAAGGAGATGGAAGACTCAGAGATTAATGACACTTTATCAAAATTATTCAAACTACTATTTATTCTTGACAGGATATTCGTAATTCTGATCGATAACAGCAATGGTAAAGAGGCTTCTGAAACAGTTTCAGTCAACAAGAAAATAACAGGATTAAATGGAACTGATATTGTGAGGTTAAAAGGTATCGCCGAACGGACAAGAGTTCGCCTACCAATTTTTTTAGAATCGCAAGGTATTCATGGGTACCATTATGAATTAAGCAAAATTTACGAGGGATTCTTAGACAATGCTAATTCATTCTAGTACATCCATCCACCCAGTAGCATATATCTTTTATACTATAATTTGTAACTTTTTAGAACCTCTGTTTTACGACTCCTCTATTTTTCATGCATGTGTATATACACGTAGAAATATATACATACTTCAGTACAAAGGGGTATACAGTTCTCCCAAAGGGCGTCCTCAAATCCACGTTTTCCCATAATGCAAGTTTCCTCTATTACTCCGGAGAGTTGGCGCTCACTGATACAGCCTTGTATGAACTCAAATCCAATATCACGGTAACATCTTTAGTAATCTTGGCTAAATTGGCCAAATTAGGTCTAAGTTCATTCAAATTGGGCACATCGCTCATTACAATTTTAGTATTAGCCAGAATCGATATTATTACTTTCAAGAATGAATTCATTATCTCCCACGTTTTCAACTTCTCCAAAGATGTCAGATACTTTTCTGAATTTATATCATTCGGTATTAATACGTCCAACCTTTCATTCAATTGTTTAGATAAATCCATTGCTTGACGGCATGTATCCGTCAAATCACGAATTTTAGGTGCCAACGAGTCCGTCAAAATTTGCTTTCCCATGGTGCTGGCAATTGCTATCTTGGATATTTCCGAAGTCAACTGATTGTATACAACGCTCACCATTTTAACTACTGTTGATAATGTTTGATATAACTGAATGTCAATATTTGTCTCCACTACATTAGTATTACTGTTACTGGTGCCATTTCCATTCATTGGAGGAGGAGTTATATTTACATTAGTAATATTAATATTATTTGATGCGTTAATAATGGAGGAATTCATAACCGGGTGCGGTTTAGGTTCGTGTACCATCGATTCTTTTTTCGAATCACTGATGGATTTGTTGTGCTGAAGTAGTTGTTGCCTTGGCAAGTTATCGTTACCAGTTTTTCCTTCATTTACACCCACTTGACAACTTCCATTGCTTATTAAGTTCTGATGTCCCAAAATAGGACCATGACCATGCGCATTATTTAAATTTGGCGACAGTAGTGGAACAGCGGTACTGTTCGAGATAGACGTGTCTCCCACTAGAATATTACTGTTGGAAAGCAATGCCGACGTTGATGGTGCTCTTGTGCTTCTCGTCTTTGGCAGCAGTTTGATATTTCCACTACAGAGTGCACTGTTTGAATTTACCACCGGTCCCCCACTATTTGTGATGCTGGATGAAGTATCATGTCTTGAAAAAGAATGTTTCTTTGGAGGCTTACTTGCAGAGCTGATGGTTTTATCGTCTTCTTTGATAAAAGACCATGCATTATACATCTCCATATAAGCACACATTAATGTCATATAAAACATTCGTATGAAACACAAATCATCTTCTCGGAAAAATGTTTCGAAATTCTTCCTCAACAGCGCTATAATTTGCTTAAAACTTGTGATTATAGTAAGGCATAGCTTGATTAGCGCCTGGTCATGTGATTCGTCTTCGTTCTCTGTTTGCTGCAGAACCTCCACCAGATTGTCAGTATGCGACCTGACAGAGTACAATAATGATACTACATTTACTGCTACCGCCTTTTCCTTACAGAAAGATGCAATTTTTCTGATTGCTTGTTGGCATTCAGTGAAGCTGAATAGGAGCTTCCGACAGGATACGACCAATTCTGCATGCGATATCTTTTGATGTCCATTACTTAGCGACTCTTCTGGCAAAATTGATAGCCTCTTAAAGTAGTCGTTATATTTGGAGTGGTTATAGAGCTCTGTTCCGTTCACTGTTCCGCCAGATTCTGGTTCTACATTTCCTGTAGTAACCAAAGTTGGATTTGATGAGGTCATTGAGGTAGGTGCATTTGAAGTGGTATTTGCATTGGGGGCAAGTGAAATTATATTGTTGTCACTCATTGCTCCATTGGACAAGTTTGTATTTATAAATCCCATTCTTTTAGCTGCCCTAGATATTTTCGGTTCTGATATAGACTGGGTAGAATAATCTTTGAGATATCGCAATATGGCAATTGCCCAATATTCTTCTTTCGGGATTCCCGTATGATATGGAGTATAATTTTGTACCTGCTCAAGTTCTTCTTTAGGTATTTTATTATCCTCTAAATCTAAAATGCTAAGTTTGTTTAGTTTTGTAATCGATTTCAAATTACGTATGCTAGATACGTTATTGTCTTTCAAAGATAATACGCGTATATTATCCTGCCAAAACGGCGATATTTCCTCCGGAAATGCTTCAATCTCATTAGAGGATAGATCTAAGATCTCTAATTGAGGACACTGTGTTAAGACAGATGGGATTTCTTTAAAACTGTTATTATTTAAATCCAGATACTGCAGCTTTGATAACCTTTTGAAGCTTGCAGGTAAAGACGTTAAGTGATTTTTCCTTAAAGATAACCTTTCAACATTCTGAATATAACTAACCTCTTCGTCTGATATCGATTTGATATTAAGGGCAATCAGCTTTAATGTAGTGCCATTGGAGCTTGATTTATCTAGTGCTGCTAGTTCGGATAATATGGTGTTGCTTGAACTCGTCGACGTTTTGTCAGCAGGCAAATATTCCTCCTTTGGATCCAACGTCCTCTTTGAAGATGTCGCTACCATACGTACAGATACTTACAGGTGTAATTTGTCGAATAAGATACTACTGTAATATAGCATGAAATTTTGGCATTAACTTTATTTGCCCACCTATATTTAACGATCCAAAGTTCATCTTGTTACCCGACTGGGGCGACACTTTTTTCTTTCTTTTTCTGATCGCTATGGTTTTTCGTATTGTTTTTTCAAAGCATCATGCATAGAAACGTTAATAACAATTATATGGTAGTTATATACAAGAAATCATTATATATCGTCACAAACAGCACAAGGTCAGAAAGCTCAGTTCTGAAAAATTATTTTCATTTTAAACAATTGTGTTAAAGGAGCTTTTCCGGAACGATAATTCCATCACATTCTTTTAAAATTTGTATATCTTTGGGGTTTGGACGAAAACCTTCATCACTACTTACATCTTGCAGAAATTGGTTAATAAAACGAGTTTCATTGTCACCTAATTCCGGAGTAATGCGTGAGAAAGTAGCCAAGTTGAATAAAATTTTTGAAACCGCCAAGTTCGACACCCGAATCGCTAAATCCTCAGCCAAATGGTAGTACTCTTCAATAAAGGGAATATATTCACCCTTTTTACTCTTGTAAAGTTTATCGCAGAATCCTAACAACAACGCATTCAGCGGCGTATTATCCACGTTCCTTTTCCTGGTCTTTTGATAGGCTAGAAAGTCATCAAACAAGCCCTTCGCCTCGTCCACTGTGCCGCCCGGTTTACTAAACTCTGCAGAAATAAAGTCTGCATAATTCCTAGCATTCAGGTGAGTTCCTAACTGTTTACGGAATTGACGAATTGGCTCAATAGTGGGGCATATTGACACAAAAGCTTTAGTGATTTTTTCAACTTTTTCATACTCGGTGGGGTTTATAGAAACACTTTGTAATAGCTTAAACTCTGGACGTATATCATCTGCTTTAAATTTATAATTAGCATACATTTTAATGCTTAAAGTTTCCAAACTAGGGAATACTGTACCATCTGATGGGTAATGCTTATGATAAAACGCGTTGAATTTTTCTTCACTTACTTTTTCATCATCTAACATCAGTAACAGAACCTTGTGGAACAGTTTCATAGTTTTAACAGTCTCTCCCAATTCCTCTTTTATTTGATCATACTTTAATGGCGTCGTTTGACATAAGGCCAGGAGGAATGCTTCCTTCACTATAGGATCTTTCTTATATTTCTGAGGAAGTTCTCCTTCCCAGAAGGCCTTTAAATGGTTGAAATTCCCAGAATCGCAAAGAGCATTAACTAAAGACGCATATGATGTGTTTTTGATATCATTTCCTGGCTTGATAATACTATTCCAGACTGCTAAAATTCTATCCAACTTCTCTTTACTGGATTTGGCCCGTAGATGGGCCACTGCATTCAAAAGTCGATCCTTCAGTAACGAGGAATTTGGGAAAATCGTATTATAATGGTTATAAATGCTCACCACTTGCTCGGGTTTCTTCAAATCGATATACTTATCCATGAACTTGGTTATGATCTCTATGTTCTTTTCGCCTTCAAGCTTATCATATTGGCTATAGAGATCTCTTAAATCTATCCATCTAGGGGCGTTCTCAATTTGGTTCAAGAAATGACCAATATCCTGTACTGTGTATTGATAATACAAATCATTAAAATTTTTCATAGTTAGGTCTCTTCCTTCAAGAGAAGTACATTCTGTATTTAACATTCTTCTTATTATGTTAAAGGGTAAAATCTGACCCATTTTGTCATCGATTTGCAAAATCCTATAAAGAATCTTAATGTCCACAGTATTTCCCGGCAAGGATAGATAAGCAATAGTTGTGATGGCAATATTTTGAGTATGTGCATGAGATGAGCTATTCTGAAGTAAGATCGCTGGGTTTTCTGAAATAGTTTCCAAGTACTTGACCCATAATGCAATAACGTCTTGTGCCGATTGATTATGTAGAAGGTATTTCAAAACGATAGTGAAATGCTGAGAGCGTGCCAACTTGTATTGACACAATGTATTTAAAACTTGATAAGGATCTATTGTCATATTCTTGTTTTTATAGCTTAATTCCTGCAGAAGTTCAGAAGAAAAGTTCGCCAATAAGTGCGATCTCTCCATTAATGACGGATTCCGTAATTTTTGTTTCAACAGTTCCATTTTCTCTTTGAAATCATTGAAAACTTCATTGATATCTGAGCCTGGTGCTTTTAACTCATTCTTTAAATCCGTTGCCACATTCTGTACCCTCTCAAATGGCGACACATCTTTTACTCTAATTTCTGAATGCTCGTCATCTGTTTCATGCAACCGAACATTATTCTGCTGCGATATCGAACTTGAAAAGGTGATACATCTCCGGGAGATAATAACCTTTGAATAATCAACGGTCCTCAAAACATTATGGAAAAGCATTTGTATCCCAGCAGAAGGTTCTGGTATTCCTATGCGATGAGATAGCTGAAGCAATTTGCACAGGGCACATCTGCTTTCCTTAGTTGAACATACAACCAATTGAACCTTTCTAATATTGTCGGTTTAATCGTATATAGTGATATTACACGTAGCTTACCCAGCTGCCACCTTGAATTAGTAAATTAGTCAACGTTCAAATCTTCCATAAACAGATTGAAATATCATACAAACTTCAAGTCTGTTTCTTGCATATGAATTCTTTTATCGGCATATGTGATCTTTCGTGAATCTTTAGTAGTTTTCTACCATAACGTTGTTACATCAGCCAACACTAAGCGAGATCATGTACTGCTAAAGCGACAATTTGTTTACTACTGCCTTTGACTTTTAAGTTTGTTTAAAAAGCTTCCGTGTTCTTTCAACTCATTTATACTAATAATTCTACATCAGCGGCTAAATGTTGTTGTTTTCCAATTTTATCTATAGTGATATGCCAAACGTCGGCGTTCTCGGAGAGCGTTACCGACTGTGTCGTCTCATCCGCTCTGCACCGCTTTTTATTTGTATGGGGTGCACGGATAACCGATGATAAAGAACCAAGCGCGGTTGCAACTGAAATTTTTTTCACTACTGTCGTAAGGCACAATGGTATATATATACTCAAGGGTCATCTCGTTTTTTAGTATCTTCCCTCATATTCCGAATCAAACATATATCATTTCTTCTTGACAGTAAAGAAGAATTATCAATTCTAACATTGTCAGCAATCAAATAAACGCCATCATTAGTCATAGCTGGCTCATAGAGCTTTATTCCTGCTGTTGCCATTAAGCATATAAACATGAAGTAGAGAAATTTCAAGTACACAACAAGTAAAGGTTGATATTCTCATTGATTGTTTTTGAAACAATCCTGTTATCTCATAAGTACTCTTTTCCACTCGAGTCAATTTGAAATGGGTACATTTATCTCGTCAGCTATACCCACCTTACACCTCGCTATACATAACGGGTGCAAGGGTTTTTATTTTTTTAGATTATTCTTTTTCGAAGGTTTTGATAGTATGTGAAAAAGCCGACGCAAAAAAGCAATGATACCGCCCGATGAAATTTTTGAGGAAAATTTTTTGAAGAGCCATGCGATGAGTAGTCAAAAATTTTTCTTCTTTTCCTTTTCTTGCACTCTTGTTACGACTAATTTTCCTCCTATGTATTTTTCATATTCTTCACATGGTTTCGCTCTTCTCTTTTCGCTTGGCTTGATTTAATTTTTAACGTACGTCCTTTTGTAAGCTGTTATTGTCCTTATTATCAAGTATTTCCTTCTACTCCCCTTTTTTTTATCAGTTAAGGTTCTTGGTAAATTCTATTTCGAATAACCAGAAAAACAAAAAGTCATTGATTGACTATTTGACTCAAATTGCAAAAATTATAACTTTTCTTTTCTGCATTCCATTATTGAAGACTTCGCAATAATAGTTTATCTTCTCTATTATTTTGTCTTTTCCTTTACATTGGAATATAATTTAAGTTTAATTTTTTCTATTCGCTTTTACTTTTTTTCTGTTTTATTCTTTTCACCTGGTTTGAAGTGCCCTTTTTCTTACTACCTTCCCTTTTTACCCTTTTTCAGTCACTTCTGTGTCAGCAAACGGAATTATATAAACGTCAGTGAAAAAAACTAATAAAATAGAAAATAAACGAGCAGTCAATCAACAACGGAAGAAATATTGGGAGGTTTTAACTAATTTTTCCAGCTTATTTCAATTTTCATAAACCGAAACTTTTTTTTAGCTTTTTTCTTTACTTTGCTATAATTTTTAGAAAAGGACTAAAAAATCCCAAAAAAAAGAAATCACATAAAAAAATTGTTTAGAATAACCTACAATGGCATTGGCAAATTCCAGGCCTTTGCAAATACCAACCCTAGAGAATGAAATTCTCCATAACTCAAATTCTCCAGTATTTCAAGTGAATTCAATGGGGTTTACGACAAGGGCTGACACTATTTCTAATCCAGGAACTGATCTTATTGGTAATCAGCCGGGAATTTCCCTTGATGATAGTAGCTTATCCGGTTCTTCGTTTTCATCGCAGGAAACCAAGGCCTCCAAGTCTAGAAAGGACTCTGGTGTTCCTAAAAAAGACAATCCTCTATTAGAAATATCTAAATTAATTCCTGTTACCGGTGAAAGACCCAAACCCGAAAATAGAGATTCACCTCTGGATGATGATGTCCTTCATGCGGTTTTTATAATATTATGGGAAATGGACCCAACTCAACAAGGTATGACTGTTAAACAACTGTGCGATTTGCTTCTGCAAAAGCATCCGGATATGTCCAATTTATCAACCAAGTTGTCAAATTTGATATCAGCAAAACTGAACGCCTATGTCAAGAAGATTGAGAAGGGTGAAAAGACATTAATCTATGCTTTATCAAGAGAATGGTCGAATTCATCACCTAGAAGGATGCTTTATATATACAGAGGTGTACTATCTCCTGATTATAAAGAACATGCTCAAGCTGTCACAATGCAACTTAAACAACAATTAGAAATATCTGGTGATCCAAGCGACTCCAATTCAAATAACAAGAGAAAAAGAGAATCCAGCAGTAACCAACTAACTAACAGTGAATCTTTCACAAATTCGATGACTGACATGAAAAGCCTGTCTTCTAACAGTTCTTTTTCAAAGAATTTGAATGTAGGAAATTTGGCATTTTCTTTGAGTCCAGAATTCAACATACCTTACTCTACCTCCCCGGTGTCACTAAATCTTTCTCCATCAATGAGCAATAACCAACAGCAATTACTGTCATCTAGCGCAGCACCGAAGGGTAAGAAAAATAATAAGAAAAGAAATTACACAGATGATGATGATATTGACTCAGTGACGGACTCAAAAAAGACTAAAACCGCAAAACCTGGAAAGCAAAGCAAATCTTTATCCACTCCCAAAAAGGTGCCTTCTTCTACATCGCTATCTGCGTTTGACGGTTCCAAGAATATTTCGCCAGATTCTTCTCTCTCTCATGGTACATCTTCAAGTACTTATGTTACTGCAGCTGCTGCCGCGCCAAGACTTTCCAAACTTCTGCCAAAAAATGGATTCAAGAAAAATTCACGTAGTTCCTCCGAACTGGCAGCTATTCATAAAGTAATCTCCACACAGACTCCAATTGAAAGTTCTTCAGAGAGCTCTGTGTACAATAACAGCAACAGTAGCAATAGCAGCAGCAGCAGTGGTTCGCCGGTGAGCAGTTCCGCTGCTGCTTCTTCCGCCGAATCGTTGTCCGACCTCAATTCAAGTCAGGATAATGGAAAAGAATCAAACCCAGGTTCCCAAGAACCACGAAATGAAGTTACGAATTGGATGAAAATTGTGAGAAATGGATTTTTGACCCATGATATTGAAGCTCCAGAATCAATATCATTAGATGACCTAGATAATATATTCAATTGATTTTTTTGTCTCCTTTACAAGAGCTTAACGGCTACCTACTTCGTTATAGTTGTTTTTTTTTTCGATTGACAGTAACCGTTACTCTCATCGGACAATTTTTTAGCTAGTTCTAACTTTCACAACAATGTTTAAATAAGTAAACAACTAAGAGCAAATAAATGAAAAACAAATGAACCGTTCGGGGTGAAATGATTTACTGTTAATAATTGTACAATCATTTTAAAAGTAGCCTCAATTCATATTCTGAACTAACTGGGTTGAAACGCTTTCAAAGACAGCGCTTGATTATCCCTTTAGACTTCATTTGGTTCGGTTATTCCGGATATATACAGATTGATGTTCTTTTACCCCACAGTCAGTTTATCCGAAATTTGCGGGAGGCTTTATTTTTCGTCATCCAGCGATCTCGATTTTCATGACTGACAGAAAAGAAAAGGTTAATTGAAAAAATCAACTTTTTCAAGGGGACTATTAATGATTTGTACTTGATCATATTCTTTACTTTACTCTATTTATCGATATTATATAGAATAAGGAAGCTAAGCAGGCAAGGAAGAATTCGGTGCAGGAAACGGCAAAATGATTAAGTTCACCGGCAAGAACTTGATTAGAGGCTTGCAAAAGACGATTTTGGCAAAGCCTAGTCATTTGACTGTGCAGACAGCTCTGATGAGAAAGTTTAGTTTTTCATGTAGGGCGTTGAACCAAGCAAGTCTCACTGAAGATGAAAAAGAGCTGCTAAGTGAACCAAGAGCGCGTGATTATGTGGATGTTTGTATTGTTGGAGGAGGACCTGCAGGATTGGCAACCGCAATTAAACTGAAACAACTAGATAATGCCTCAGGAACAGGTCAGTTGCGTGTTGTTGTCCTTGAAAAATCCAGTGTACTAGGTGGGCAAACTGTTTCCGGTGCGATATTAGAACCGGGAGTGTGGAAGGAGTTATTCCCTGATGAAAAGTCCGATATAGGTATTCCGTTGCCAAAGGAGTTAGCCACTCTGGTTACTAAAGAGCAATTGAAGTTTTTGAAGGGAAAATGGGCCATAAGCGTTCCCGAACCATCCCAAATGGTTAACAAGGGACGTAATTATATTGTTTCTTTGAACCAAGTCGTCGGATATTTGGGAGAAAAGGCCGAAGAAGTAGGTGTTGAAGTATATCCTGGCATAGCTGTTTCAGATCTCATCTATGATAAGGATAATGCGGTGAAAGGTGTAATCACTAAGGACGCTGGTATTTCAAAATATGGCAAGCCAAAGGAAACTTATGAACGTGGGATGGAATTTTGGGCAAGACAAACTGTATTAGCAGAAGGCTGTCATGGTTCCTTGACAAAACAAGCCATTAAAAGATATGATTTGAGAAAAGGCCGACAGCATCAAACGTATGGATTGGGTATTAAAGAAGTTTGGGAAGTCAAACCGGAAAATTTTAACAAGGGGTTTGCAGCGCATACTATGGGGTACCCGTTATCCAATGACGTTTATGGTGGTGGTTTTCAATATCACTTCGGTGATGGACTGGTTACTGTAGGTCTTGTCGTGGGATTGGATTACAAGAACCCTTATGTTTCACCTTATAAAGAATTTCAAAAAATGAAACATCACCCGTACTATTCCAAAGTTCTAGAAGGCGGCAAGTGCATTGCGTATGCTGCAAGAGCTTTGAATGAAGGTGGACTTCAGTCCGTACCAAAATTAAACTTTCCGGGCGGTGTGTTAGTAGGAGCTAGCGCCGGCTTTATGAATGTCCCAAAGATTAAGGGAACTCATACTGCGATGAAGAGTGGATTGCTTGCCGCTGAAAGTATCTTCGAATCCATAAAAGAATTGCCTGTGTTGGAAGATATCGAAGACGAAGATATCAAAACGGAAATGTTCTCTAGAGAGTCAATTATCAACTTGGAGTCATACGAAAGTGCATTTAAAAATTCATCTATATATAAAGAACTATATGAAGTGCGCAATATCAGACCATCGTTTAGTGGGACACTTGGCGGATACGGTGGTATGATTTACTCAGGAATTGACTCCTTGATATTGAAGGGAAATGTTCCTTGGACACTGAAGTTTGATGAGAAAAACGACGGCGAAATTTTGAAACCTGCTGCCAACTACAAACCGATAGACTACCCTAAACCGGACGGTGTACTCTCTTTTGATATATTGACATCCGTGTCCAGAACAGGTACGTACCATGATGATGATGAACCATGTCACTTGAGAATTCCCGGACAAGATATGGTAAAATACGCCGAGAGAAGCTTTCCTGTTTGGCAAGGTGTTGAATCAAGGTTTTGTCCAGCAGGTGTTTACGAGTTTGTCGAAGATAAAAAATCACCTATAGGCAAGAGACTTCAAATCAACTCGCAAAATTGTATCCATTGTAAAACTTGCGATATCAAGGCACCTAGACAAGATATTACGTGGAAAGTACCGGAAGGCGGAGATGGACCAAAATACACACTCACTTGATCTTGGGACTCATTATTTATTTATTTTATTCTTTCTTTTATCTAATCTATATTTATTCATATAAAAGATCTCTTCTTTAGCCGATAAATTTTTCAGCTTCAATGAATCTCACAAGCACTTTAGAACCTGACTGTAAAAGGGGGTGTCCAGCAACTGATTGCATCCAGGTGTTCAAACCTTGTCTTCTTTCTTCAATGACCTCGTTACTAAATCTATTACTCAAGAGAATTTTGCCTGGTAAATGAGGTACCATGACTTTTGGATGATTAAGCATAGCAATTTCCTTGATCAAGCATTTGCGAAAGAATTCAAAGTCCGAGTATCGTCTTCTTACTTTCGAGACCCTCTTGTGGAAACTCGGCAAGTTTGTACGGCATATTATCTCGTAATCTGTAAACATTCCTTTCGAATCCATCCCATTTGGTATGTGCGTTTTAGGGTTATGCACCTCAATCTCTAGGAAGTTCTCAGGTTCAGCGTATATTTCACTGAAACTAGGCTCCCCATGCCCTTTGGAAAGTAGAGACTGTTCTGTGAACCCAAAGGATTTGAATTCTCTTGGCATAATTTGTATTGATGGATTGCGCTACTCAGCTTTTCTTGGCATGCCTTTTCATCCACTAGGAAAACTTGTTTTAATCAATTCATTGAAGATCTGCATATAAATAAATATCACATAGTACGTAATATCTATCGAGCCATATTCAACCTCATTTATACCATCTAGAGCATGTTATAGCACAACTAACAAAGGGAATTATTACCCTTCATACTCCAATGCCCCAGTAGAGTACAGAAATATCAAATTCTCTGAAAGCAACCACTGTTACGTTCCCTCTTCTATATCCGCGACAGAATTAGTGTGGGGCGGTCCCTTAAGATTACTTCCGAAGATTAAGCTTCCCTAGCTGATATATACCGCGTTGACAAAGAAGAGAAATAAGGAGGTATAGGAGACAATAAAAGAGGTGAAACTGACTTGAAACATCACGATTGTTTGCTCGTGTAATGACCGATAGGAATTTTTTACCACAACAGGGCCATGTGCCTCAAACATCGCTCCCGGAGGAACTCAATTCCAGTACCATTAGTATGCCAAGTCAACACCCACAACAACAACATCTGCATGAAAAGGAAGAAGAGGTAGAGGAGGGGGAAGAACACACAAGAATACCTGTTTCTGAGGAGGAGTTTCGAATGGTGCAGGAGCTGCAAGCTATCCAAGCAAGCCATGATCAATTAAATCTACCGCCTAGTCGAGGGTCGTTTGAAGGCGAAGATAATGGCAATAGCGATGGTGCAGAGGGAGACGTAGATGATGATGAGGAGGAGGAGGGTGAGGAGTATGATGTATTTAGGAACGTTGGTCAAGGGCTGGTGGGCCACTACAGAGAGATAATGATACGCTACTGGCAAGAACTGATCAACGAAATTGAGTCCACGAATGAACCTGGATCCGAGCATCAAGACGACTTTAAATCACATTCACTACCATTTGCAAGGATTCGCAAAGTTATGAAGACAGACGAAGATGTTAAGATGATTAGTGCGGAGGCTCCCATCATTTTTGCCAAAGCATGTGAGATTTTTATTACAGAGTTGACCATGAGGGCTTGGTGCGTGGCGGAAAGGAATAAAAGACGTACTTTACAGAAGGCAGACATTGCAGAGGCGTTGCAAAAGAGCGATATGTTTGACTTTCTCATTGACGTTGTTCCTAGAAGATCACTGCCTCAATGAGAGTTGCTCGTTATACAGCTACCATTTGACCGTACACCACAGCTAAGCATCTGTTGGAAAAAGAAAAAACGCAAATTTTTTCATTATTTTTTTTCAAAGTATATTTGGTAGCAAATTAGCGATGAGATGTCGAACCACGACTACTACTACTACAATTACACAGTTTCGAATACTTCGTGTTTGCAATCTAACTGATACATCGTCCTCTGGGCAATCTAGATCACTGTATATACTATAGATAATATTTCCAGAAAGAAAATACTGCACATATAAAGAAATTGTTAGCAGAGAAATCATGAAACATCCGTACGAGGAATTCCCTACAGGATCCAAGTCGCCATATAATATATCTAGAGGAGCTCATCCTGGCGCTGTTTTACTTTCGCCACAATCATCTGCTATAAATAGCAATAATCCAGGTAGTAGTAATAAACATAACCAGGGCAATTCATCTGTGGCCACGAACGTTTTGTCTCCTCAATCCCACAGCATGTCACTTAATGACATGCTTGATCAGCAACCCTTCATGCTAGAATCCACAGGGAATAGGGCTCAGCCGCTCCAGCAGCAGCAGCAACAGCAGCAACAGCAGCAGCAGGCGTCATTACCTTCCCTTAATATTCAACCAATATCGTCCACAGCAGCTGGTTCTGCTATCGTTTCCCCCATGATGCAATCTCCAAAAGCATTGGAATCTACTTTATCTTCAACTTCAATGTATCTGGATTCTTTTCAGAGGTCTTCGAATAATATCTTAAGCCTTCCATCGCAAAGTGGTTCAATTCCCTTGCCGCAATCACGTCAACCACAACAGCAGTCTCAACCGTCATCCCAAAAAAATGATTCCAATATGGGTATCAATTTTAGTCAAGACATTAACCAGTTATGTTCTTGGATATCAATGCTGAATAGTAGCCAACAGAATACTGTAATGGATAATATACTTTCCATCTTGAATGATGATGTTTTGAAATATACGAAATTAAAATTGGACACTTTAACAAACACTTCTTTTATCTCGCCATCCCTACCTGCAATAGCATCACCTATACCTAATAGAGATGACACTGAGATTTTGAATATTGATTCTGTTTTTTCTTCTAGTCCTGTTGCCAATGACCCTGAAAGTTCCGATAATTTACTGTATCAAAATTGGTCGCCTCAGCCACATTCAATACCGGTCACCCAACCCATTTATGATAACATCACCGACCCCAGTCAAAGGTCTAAGTCAGCTGAACCCCATGCTAACTCCAGCCCAAATCTCATTTCCGTTCAGAAACAATTCAACAATGGTAACAATACAAAATACAAAAAGTTACCATCAGACAGTCCCAACTATCTCTCCTACTCGCTTTCAACTTCCCATTCTTTTTTCCAACCAAAGCAAAGATCGAACATGGGAAATGAATATAACTCTCATCATCATCATTCATTGCATCACCCTCTGCATAACACAACCTCATATTTTTCCAATACTCCAAAACCATCCGGAAGTGAATTGAATAAGTCAAATCAAAACGTATTCAATATTACCAGTACACATCCTAAGAACGGTGCGACAAGTATCACCTCAACATCCACATCATCCAACGGAAACACACCTCTATCGAGTAATTCTTCAATGAATCCAAAGAGTTTGACAGATCCCAAGCTTTTAAAAAATATACCAATGTGGTTGAAGTCATTAAGACTACATAAATACTCGGATGCTTTAAGTGGAACTCCATGGATTGAATTGATCTACTTAAATGACGAGACTTTAGAAAAGAAAGGTGTTCTCGCATTGGGTGCAAGGAGAAAATTATTAAAGGCTTTCGGAATCGTTATTGATTACAAAGAACGTGATTTAATTGATAGAACTGCTTATTAAAACTAGCATACTATGGCTGATTTTTTTGAGGTCGCATAAAGATTCAGTTTTCTCTTATTTACTTTGCATATACCAATACAAGAACCATATTTTATTTAGTTTGTAATTTCAACAAAGTTTTCTACGGAGTTTAATATTTTAAAGCACATTTTTATTCTCCGGTTCAGAGCATCAAGCTAGTCCTACTTTAATTCAGTGATTACCTGACGTTGATTGATAGAGTAAAAAGCCGCCATAGAATGGGCTATCATTATGCGTGATGTTAACAGTGAAGAAGGAAGAAAAGGAAATGGGTAATGAATTTTAGCACGAATACTTCACAAAATGAAATATAATAGTAGTGACGTATATAATTATATGTTTATACAATGAATGATACAATGATTTTAATGTTCTTTCTATTGTGATTTCTTATGTTGCATCCAGTATTCTTTGTTTATTTTGACATTATCGCTTAAAAATTCCAATTTAGAGAATTTTTGACTTAATGCGTTGAAAAACACCTCAGCGAACGTATTGATAAAAAATATTTGACCATTTGGAATATACGGATGGCTTTTGATAATATCATCAGGATTAGTCACGTTCATGAGAATGTCTTGAATAGAACCCAAATCCTCCTTTGGAGAATCAACATTCTTGTATGAATCGCCAAAACAATCTTGTTCTGGGCGGTGAGCTTTATGAAATGATTCCAAGAGAGCACAATCATTAAACTCCAAAGTGATCAGGTATGCCCAACGTGCTGATATTGACAAAGGTCTCGTCACATTAGAAATATCAGCAGCTTTAATAATAAGAGATATCAAAGTAATTTGTTTCATAGGTTGTTCGTGCATTAATCTGTCCTCATATTGAGAGTGCAATGCCATATCTGTAGCTAAAATGGCCTCCGAGATAAAATTGAATTGTTTTCTCGAAATAGATAGCAATTGTGGCCAATGATCCGATAATAATTGTTGAAATAACTCCCTATGGAAATTTTCCAAGATGGAGACGTTCTTGAAATTTTGTGCAACCTCCGATTCGCAGTTACACAATAGTTGATTGTTAGTACCAGGATGACCGACATCATGACCTATGGCAGCCATACATAACAGTAGTGTTTGTACAGGATTGTCCTCGAGAAGATATGTACACAATTGCCATGTAGCTTGCATAACGTCAATAGCATGCCTGAAATTGTGAAATTTGTTTACTTGATGGTAGGATGACTCCAAAGTGAATAATAGTAGCAGCAACTTATTATCTGCGATGAGTACTTTCGCATCCTTAGATAACTTTTTGATAAGCGTGAACCCGCACCAAATCAATTCTTGAGTGCTTAACGATAAAGCACAGAAGTCCCAAGTTGATAAAATATTCCAATAATGTAACTCGTCCTGAGAGATTTTTTCTAATGGATCTGATAAGAAAGACATAAACTCGATGTTGCGAATCAACCTTGGCACAGATGCCTTGTGTAATTGTTGTGCCTTGGAATCATTCAAATGCAATAATAATGTGTAAATATTTGCTTCACATGCTTGAGTGGGAATAGAATTTCCGTTAATGGTACCATAGTTCTTTTTATTAATACCGTCTGGGATGTCATCGTGATGGTGATACATCCAGTGGTTAATTCTTGTTATTCTGTTCCGACAGATATTATTTTCACGCTCAATGCATTCAAGACGTTGCAAATTTTCCTCTTGTGTATGATCAATTGCAGAAATATTAAAAGATGGGAAAAATCGCTTGAACAAAACATTTAATTGTCGCACAGATAATTGAAATTTCGAAGGGTCATACAGAACTAAAGATACACCCGTTTCAAAGTTATGAGCGTTGGGAAAAGACGAGACCCTGTCTCTGTACAAATCAATCATTAGAGAATCTAAATCATGAAGCTCAATTATTCTATCGAAATAGTGTTCATTCCGTATAATTGTTTGAGATTTTTCAATCTCGTGCATTCCTATCAAAAAAAGGGTGGACATATTGATACCGTATTACTGTTTGATTAAATGATAGTAATCTCTAGAACAGTCTTTATCTGCTCTAATTAATGGCTAATCAGCGCCAGTGCAAAAAATAAAGAGGGACGACAAAAGAATCGAAAAGAAAACGCAAAATAACCTATAATTTGTGCTGAAACTAATAATGACAGCAAATGATAAGAAAACCCACTTTATTTTGAATATGCGCTTTTTAGATCAACCTTCCTCGCAATGATTATAGCTTTCGTTTTGCAAGCGTTTCCTCTGTAAGCTCAATCTTTCTTCTTTATAATGCTTGAAACAAAAAGAAAAGAGAAAAAAAATGCCCAGTAAAAAGAAATTCCCGGAGAGTAGAAAAAGAAACGTTTGACTGAGAAACAGTCGTGGGACCCTATAATCATTCTATACGAGTTCAGCGGCCCCTGCAGATTACAGAGATAATAGAGCCTATTGTAGTATTCATGAATATTAGAGTATTTCTGATATTTGTACTAAATAAACTTGATAATTTACATACAACTCGTAAGTTTACAAGATCTACTCAACTTTTTCCTTGGTTTCTTCCAAAACCTCCTCAACTATCTCTTCGATAGTGGTGAAGTCATCGCTGGCATCTTCCGGTTGGACATCAAATATCTCGAAATTCATAGATTCTTTCATTTCTTGTCCAATCTTTTCTCTATATTCAGTCCATTGTTTTAATAATTCACGTTGATGTAAAATCAAATCTCTCATGGCAGTGTCAGCTTCCATGGCGTCTTGCTCTTCGAACTGGGCAGACCATTCTCTCAGATTCTTTTTGACCTTTTTCCTCTCAGCATTAGGTAAGATGGAGGCAGGTCTTGGTCTCCAGGCAAAATTCTTGAACCCACCAATGACGTCTTCTTTAACTAAATTACCGGCAATGTTGAAAATTTTGTAACCATGCTCCACCTTGTGCTTCAAAGAACTTGACCATGCTGTAACATATCTTCCGGATGGGTCCCAAGTGATATTTGTGGCCGCAGAGTAAGAAGGATGGGCGACATCTTTCAAAGAGGCTGACACGTCATTGTTGTCGTTGATATTCTTTTCGCCCGGGTAGTCCATATCGTAAAACTGTAAGTCTGATCTACGCATGTTCGGACCTACTAACGCACCAACAACGACAAATCTGCCTGCTGGAGACCAAGAAACGGTATTGGCAAAGGTTTTTGGAATTTCTTTAACCAAAGTCCATCTCTTGATAACGTTCTTCGCAGTCTTTTCTTTAGTTTCTGGGGCGTAAAATCTGATTGTATTGGCTGGGATAGCATAGTTCATATCAGCAACCTCATGAACAGAAATTGTAACAAATCTATTTCCGTGAGGTTCCCAACCAAACTCAAAGACACTATCCTTCAGTTCAACTTTTTCAACTGGAATATCTCTTTCGGTCAATCTACAAATTTGCAGATTACTGAATTGAGTCTTACCAGATTTAGTATGACGTTCCACATTGAAGCACAGGAATTCAGCCTGGCTTTGCCAATGTAAAGTTACGTTAGATACCTGGACTAAGTTAACGGTCTTTAGTACTCTCCCACGTGGAACTTCAACAATCGTAGCGGTACAAGCGGAGTTATTGGTTTCTGGAGTCCAGTAAGCCAATAGAACAGAAGGCTCGTCACCACTTCTGAATGGTTGTAACTTGACACCTTCTGGAGCAAATGAGAAATCCCTGATGCCAGAAGGTTTCAAAGCCTTGGCTTCCAGTGGCATAAAGTTTTTGGTAGCGTCATGGACTACTAAGCTATCTTTGACCATACGAGCACAATATTTATCATTGTAAGACCATCTGACTAAAGGCCACTTCAGATATGGGCTCTTAATCACTGGGAAAGTCGCCATCAACAAACCGGAAGCAATATCCCAAATGCATAATTGATGACCCTCATTTTTCTTGGTAAATGGTGAGAATTCGTTATCTTCTTCTACAATAATTGCTTCGGTCGAGAAAGTGACCAAGTATTTCTCATTTGGAGAAACAGAGGAATTTCTTACGTCTGGGTGATAGAATCTTCTCAAACGATCAAAATTTGGACCACCCCATGCAGTAACACCTTGTTGATGGTAAGAAAACAAGTAGGTACCCTTTGGAGAGAATCTGACATAATTAGTAGACCAGTTTTCTCTAGATTCTACTAAAGAATCTTCTTCGTTGAAAATCGAGTTCCAAAAAACACTTGTTTTCACGTCATCTTGTAATACAAATTGATCTCTCACTTTATCATCCATTAACCAGGATTTCAAGGAACTAGATGGAACGAATGTTGGCATATCCGGTTCCCTGAAGTCAGCGTCGAAGTCGTCAGAATTATACCTTTCAACATCTTTCATGGTATAAAGGAATAAACGATGTTTCAAATCCAATCTTTTACCATGGAAACTTTTGATAATTTTCTTAGCGTCGTTAATAGATCCACATTCTACGAAAAGAAAACCTTTTGTTTTACCGGTACTCTCGTCAATTGGGAAGTCCATATTAACGACTTTACCAGCTTTAGAAAACAAAGAAGTCAAAGCTTTTTTCAAAACAGGAACTTTGGAAGATGGAATGACTGGGGCACCATTTACGACTATGTATTGATCGAAATTGAATTCTTCCGTAATCTTGTATTGTTCTTCCAGATCGGAAAAATCAATATCGTCGACAGGAATATCTTCTAGTTTAATATCTTCGAACGTCTCAGTAGCCATTTCAATTATGTTTGACCCTTTTTAACTGTGTATTTCAAGACACTTTCAACCTAGAAATTATTTGAATAGTCTTTATGAACATTATTTTTAGTGTGGAAAAAGAAAATTTTTCACTCGCTAGCTATTTTGAATGAGTGAAAGAGGGTAATGAATATCAAGAAACTGGAAGTATCAAACTATTTCAGATGATAATAATAAGATGGTGTAATGAGACGTTTATCTAGTTACGTAGAATGTAAAGGGGAGGTACTATATATGTATTTTTGCGGGTTTATATGTGAGTTCATATTCTTTTCTACTCTTTCTTTATTCCTTTCGGGCCTATTCTAGGTGAATGTCCCCCTCTTGGTCAGTAGTAGCGTTTGCATTCGTAGCCACCGGAGCGTTTTCATCATCACTAGACATGATATTATCGCTATCACCTTCAGCATCGTCATCATCACCGTTCAACTCTTTTTGAGCGAAATCGATGGCTTCCTGGAGCAGATCGCCCTTGACAAACTTGTGCAGACCGTTTGTTTCCGATAGTGAGCACCAACTTATTTCCAATTCGAAGTCTTTCTCTTTGTTGTCTTCGTGTGCTAAGTAAATAATCCTTGCAGCTTGTTTAACGGCCTCTCTCGCTGTAAGACCCTGTGGGTGTTGGTCAACTAATTTCTCCAATTCTGCTTTAGCAGATTGTCTACCTTTCCCAGTAGCAGCACCCTTGTACCCCCAATAAGAGCCACTTGGCTCCAACATATAGAGGTGGGCTCCATTCTTATCTACACCACCAAATATAGTACTCACTCCGAACGGTCTTACACTATTGTATAAGGTGTGCGCTTGCACGTACTGTCCCAGACGGTCAGCAAATGCAGGAATGGGAATGGGTGTGTTGTACAACTTTTTGAAACTCGCGGCTTCCTCACGACCACGATTAACCAGGTGTCTGCCATCAGGGATCAATCCTGAGTAAACGCAACCGATGTGACGGTCTACGACTTGAATCTTGACATTTTTCTGTGGAACTAGCAATTTGGAAGTAATGAGTTTTTCCACTGCAAATACCACACCATCATTACACTTGATACCGATTGAAGTAGTGCCGTTTTCGACGGCCTTGACGGCATACTCCACCTGGAAATTTCTACCATCAGGGGAGAAAACACTATTGGATAGATCGTAACCAGTACCAATTGAAGTCATTGCTAAAGGGTTATGCTTTTTTTATCTTGTTGATGCAGTGGTTTGGTCGCTTGAAACCTTCTTAACTGCAATTTCATATAAACCCTCTACCGCCACTAATGCTACTTGCTTTCCTCATTTTTGCCACCGATTTGGAGGGGCGGCAGGAAGTTTCGTTAAAAGAGATTTCTTCATACAAGTTTCAGTATAAATAAGAACAAAGCTGATCGATGTAGAGATGAAGTAAGGGCAAATACAAGGTTCTTAAGAACAAAGTCAGTAGCAATTCGTAAATATAATTACCAGTAATAGCTGATGTACTCCAGATCATTTCCTGGGTATTTGCAGCTACTTAAATAACGACTGGCATTACTACTTACTCAGAGGAGAGCAGCCTTTTGGGCATTGTTCCCAGAACGCCATGTAAAGACTTCAGAGACATGATGCGTATAGTTTTTGCAACTGTTCTAATTCACATGTGTATCTGCGGAGTTGGCTGTCATATTTTTATGCACTTTTAAGGTGTCTTTGTTTAGAATTACTGTATTTTTTTACGCCGATGGCGCTACTCACCACTATATCAAAGTCCTGCGCTTTAGTCTGTGAAAATCCGCAAAAACGTTTATCCGGGAATGGCCAAAAGAAATACTTGACAGCATAGACAAGGAAGGTAATATTTGATTAGCGATAAATGGCCATTCTTTTGAGAATAGCTATACTCTTGTAAATTTGATAAAGAGATCAGGTGAGGAGGTTAGTGGTGCGAGTGGTGCGAGTGCTATATAGGATGTCAGAAGGGAAAGTATATAAAAAAATGGCCTTCCATGGGGTAGGAGTAATCTTTTTCTGAACATTTTCGTGAAGCATGTGAGGTACCAATTTTACAACAGCAGGTTCTGTTATGGTACATTTCTCATGGTACAGTAATACTATTGTCGTTGATTTTTTAGAGAACTTCGATTTATTTTCCCAAAAGAAAGGTCAGCAGAATACCCATAATTGCAGAGAATATTAGTCTGAACAAATTGGTAAAAAAAAGGAAATAAAAAGAAGTGTTATATATACGACAGCTTTAGTTAATTTGTATTTAGGTTATCTCTTGGTTTGGTCTTCAGCTCACAAATAGAAAAACACGCATCCTTTCTAGTTGATTGGAAAGGGTTGCTCAATCTGGAGTATCTGAGTGTTTGGCTACTACTAAGAACTTCCCCGGTTGCGGTAAAAATCATGTACTTGCATATCTGGTTCTTCCCTTAAATCATATAGCCAGTGGTATTTTCAACAAGACTTGCACATTTATTTGGTCATATGGAGCCTACTCTAAATCTTTCCTTATAAAATTGTCGTTATAGATTGGATCGCATCATACTCTCATCACTATCAAAATTACGTGTTATGTTTGTCTCACTCTTTACATAGTATGGTGATGACAGTTATTACACTAAGATAAATTAGATAAATGGATTAAAAAAAACGTTTTTGTTAATACATCGTGTAAACTTTTCATGATAATCAGCATGGACCAGCTTTGTTGAAATTTAATCTCTATATCTCGGTCGTGTGCCGTTTCTGGTTGTACTTCGAAGCATTTTTTATTGTATTTAGATTCCACCATTTCACCTCGATAATTATTCTAATTAGAAAAATGTATGTGTGCTAAGAGTAATCTATTCTTTCTACTTTTATTTATTCGGGCCTCTCAGTAAGATTGTATGTTTATCAATAACTTCAGAGATGATTTTTATCTTTACCGCCCCAAATATTCTCCAGGCCATCTTTGTATATTTTACTGCCTCCCATCAAGAACACATTGTATCCGTGTTCACCCGGCAATAAACTTTATTATTCATTAGTTTTGGCTTTTACACTGTTTGATAGTGCAAGTTATAACGACTAAGTTATCAAGATTTATTCAGTGGAATGATGTTCTTCGTTAGTGGTATTGTTTCGTTTCTTTATAAACTTCACCTTATGCACTTTATGAGTGCGAGCCATTATTGACGCACGAACTATTGTTTACAGCGACTCAAAAAGGAAAGTTCACAAAAGGATCACCAGTTTAGACACAGAGGCCAAGTATATCGGCATCGCGCCGTTAAACTAAACGAAGTGACTACATGCGCCGTGGTGTATATTATGAGTTGCTATGTGGCCAGTTGACATCCTCAAAAAAATTCTTAGTCATTCTGAAAAAGAAGGTCATAATCAAAGAAATCAAGACTACCAAAAATGTCTGGCACATCCATGGATACATCCAAAGAAGACATGGGTGGGTCATAGTAGTTCTTGAAGTTGCTTGGTAACTTAACGTTATCATTGTTGTTACTGTTGCTGCTGTTGTCACCATAGTTGTTGTTTATTGCCATAAAATGTAAGTTGGGAGTGACACAGCTATTTTCACTCGAACGGGTTAACTGTGGCGTGTTTTCACCATCATTGTGAATACTGATATTGTGTGATAAATTATAAGAGGTGCTACCCACGTTAGTGGGGTCATTTGAACTACTACATGATGGTACGCCCTCCTTCTCCATATTAGAGTTGAGTAAAAGCTCAATTGTGGGAGTATTATCTTTCATGCTTGGCTTTGAAGGATTCAAAGAATTTTGTGAATCAGCAGTACCAATATCTTTTATTTTATCGAACTCTTTAATGATTTCGTTTAGTTGGTCGAGTGTAAAATTAACAGTAAGATTTTTACCTTTTAGTCTATCAATTAAATGATCAGACTTGTCTAAGTTGATACCGAGTGTCAACTCTAGCATCGTCGCAATTTTTTTAGTAGTTAGGTCCTTGTCCACTTTGACAAACAAGCCGGAGAATAACCGACCTTTTCTCAGTCTTTGGATAAATACGTCAAATAACGTTAACATCTTGAAAATGTAGAAATACTTAAACCTCAGATTTTGGGAGGCAAGTAGGTATACTTCCAACAAAAGCCTTTCAAAGTTGTCTTTGATAGTGTCTAGTGACTTAATTTTCTCTTTTATTTCTGGGAGGCTACTGATGTCACCTCTAGTATTACATTCGTTACACTTAACAAGCAACATATTCTTGGCAAGCTCTACCCTCATAATAATTACCAAAAGCGTAAACATTGTGGTAGGAACAGCTAACTGTATTACTTTTGTAGTGATGAAGCATACTAAAGAAGAAAGGACTTTTTCGTAACTACCATTAAAGTACAATAAAAAAAATCTTATTAGAGAAATGGTATCTGCACAGCATTGAAAAAAATACTTAAAAAAAAAAGGCAAGCATTCGCTTCTTTCCATTGCAAGTGTTTCAAAATATAACATCAACGCTATCGAAGCTCTCAGCATCATTAGTTTACCCAAAACTTGACCTGACAAACTTATTGAGTTCAAAACCGAATTGAAGCTTAGTTTTTGGAACGTCTTTTCCACATCATAGATATTGATATCCACACTTCTTAACTGAAAGTTGTTCTTCAGCAGTTCGTTAGCCTTAATGCGCAACGTTTCTATCGTGTCCATTGGAACCGAACCACTGTAAGAAATAGTTATGTTGTTCAAATCAGACAAGAATAGTGCCAATTGAGCTCTGTGAAAGAATATTTCATGGATTTCTAGTAATTGTTCATCTGATTCGGAACCTGTTAGATCCTTTTTAACCCGTTTTTTATAGATTTCTATGCAATTAGGATCTCGGACATTAATGAAAAGATCAATCATAGAAAGGGGTGATACTAACAGCCTACCTTTCAGACTTGATTCTAAAGTTGCCATAGAAATGATTGATAACCATTGTATCCTTCTTAGGTTCAGCAGCCTTTTGTCTGAAATTTCGGGGTGATTCAAGGCTGGAAAGTCCGATGGATCACGATGCAATCCGATGGACGTACCTATTATTATCACAAGGTTAATAATAACATCAGATGGTTGCTCTAACAAAAAGTCACCCTCAGTAGGGGAGAAAACAAATGCACACCAAATATAAAGTAGGCATGAGATGGTATTTTCGTTTGCGCAAGCACACCAATTCTCAGATGCAAGTATCTGCTGGGCTAAGAAAATTACCTCGCTTTGGATAGGATATTTCTCTAACATATCTTTAGTAATATAGGGGCTGTAATCTTCGATCTTATCTTCTATAAATGTTAAAGAGATGTAGGCAATCCTCAATATTAACAGTAAGATACATAAATTTTCCATTTTGTTTCGTATAAGAGTTGTCCCCATGGATAGTCGTACCTCCCCCAGTCCATTGTACTGCACTGTTGTGTGTATAGACTCTTCTAACATTTCTTTGCTCGCAAACGGTATTAAGTGGAAAATATGCTCAAAAAAGTGAGAAAGATATTGTTCTGTAATAGCCTTTGGAGGAAGAGTCTTTTCAATTTCATTGATGTAGCCTTTCAACAAATCCGAATAGTCGTTTTCGGAAGGACATGTATCCTCTAGGTATGACGATTCCCTGTTACTGTATAGTAAAGAAATCACCTTATTAATTGCAGACTGCTCTTCTGGGTTCTTCCTCTGCAAAAGCCTGTCAGTAAACTCATTGATGGACTTTCTCTGTGATTCATATTTTGAATTTTTCAATAGAACTTCTTTCATTTTCACCACGTTATTCTTTACGCATGGTTGTGTCCTGGAGCTGCTAATATCTGCATTTAAGGCAGGAATCATGGAGTTTCTGGATGAACTTAAAAGCACAGATGCAATCAATGTTTTAAGGAAAGTATCTTGAAATATCAGGTATTTTTCTGATAAAGGATTGATTTCTCTTTTCATTACCTTGGTCATAATCAGCCTAGGATGAGTCTTATAAAGACTTATTGGAAAACTGTTTTCTTGCAAACTTTTACATGCTCTCCTAGTGTTTAACTCTTCAGTGGGTCTTTTCAATGCAGTGTAAAAGTCCTTCTTTTCTTGAGTCAGATCTACGGTTTTATTTCTCCAGTATCGAATGTCCTTTTTCAATCTCGCTATGGTAGCATCTTTATTCGGGTTTCTTGGGGCCGGCTGTCTGGCAACATCATAAATACAAAACAGATTCTGTTTGGTACATCTGCCACATCGAGGCTTTTCCTGGTCACACTTGGTCTTGGCTTTTCGACAAGCCTGACAAACGAAGGAAAGTCTGTTTCTTTTTTTATTAGCCCTAATCATTGTCGGTGACGACTCATCCGTAAAGTACATGATGAGGTAGTTAGACAGATCGTGTTTAGGAAGATGGGAAGTAATATTCCATCCGCTCTATGTGTTCCAGTCATTTTTTTTATCTGGAATCTCTAACCTGTTTCCAGCAACGCTTCATGTTTTCTTCGTTGGAGATATGCCGGAGATTATATTTAGTTCCGAGATGGCCTTAAGGCCCTTTCAATTTCGAAATCGGAAGGTATTCACCGAAAGAGAAGCACTAGAAGAAGTATACATAAGTTTCTCTATCTACATATACAGATAATCACTGTTCGAGCTTTGTTTACAAAGTTCAATCTTTTTAATTTGCGGCTTTTGACTGCTGTTGCATTCAAGGACAGCCTTTTTCATCTCTTGCAATTCTGGCACCAATTCGTAAACTGCATCATCATCCATTTCATTTTTCAAGAAGGATCGTCTTTGATCGTCAATAGGTTTATATCTCGTATCTGGGTGCTTGTAATAAACAGCCATCCAAAAACACACCAATATGAAAAAAAAGAGATATAGAGAAAATGTAGCATTCATAAAAAAGAAAATTATTCCCATGAAAGAAGAAACAGCAATAGGCTGCTGAAATAAGTTACTGAAAAATAAGAAAAAAAGGGCATTTATTAAGTTTAGTGAGTGGATACTAATATTGAAAACATTGGTTGTTTTATCCATGTAAGGTTGCATCCAGCACAAAAAGATAAGGTAGATAGCTTCAGTTAAAAAGACTCCAACAGATTGGGATTTTCCGTGTGTTTGTAGAGCTCCGACTAGAATGGACCTAATAAGCATGTATGCGATTGTAACTATTAACCACCAGACTTTGGTAGACTTAAATTGAGAGTAAAGGAAGCCAAACTTGTTCAGAAATGTAGAATTACTGAAAAGCAAATAGCTTGGCTGGCCAAATTTTTTCTTAGATTTTAGCATCCGCCTCCAAATTCTTATACTTGCAGATGATAACAAAACTGTCATCAAAATAACCACAATAATTGCTTCCACCAAGGTTGCAGCTGAGTCTCTTTGAGTAACTTCCCAAAATGCTAAAAGAGATACCTCGGAGTATATTATGAGTATCACTCGATATAATGTGCCCTTTAAAAGTGCGCTCCAATTTATATGGAATTGCAAATATCTGGTTGTTTTAATATCGAATTTCTGCAGAACTTTTAAGAATATTTTGAATGTAACAAACGCTATTATTACCATAAAAATAAAGACAATGAAAAAAGAAAATCCTGTCAAGAAAAAATTGGATACCTCAATTCCGGCCTTATAAGACACTCTTTTGATGCCTCTTAGTACTAAAATCTTGGACAGGTAGTCATTAGAATTCTTTAGATTTGAAGTATATAACAACTTATCTTTTTGAGAACTTTCAACGCCATTTAAATTATTTGATGCAGATATAATCTTGCTGTTGATTGTTCTTTTTTGAACACTTATCGATAAAACTTCTTTATTGTGGTATACGATAGTAGGGGACCCAGATGTGGCGACAATATACCACTCAAATAAACGTTGCATGAAATCTACCTTTATTATGCCCATCGACCATTGAAAATTTTGGGTCCATGCAGCGACAATAGGTGGTAAAAATGATACACTAATCATTGCCAGGATAGCCAAATTCTGGAAATACAAGACTAGTGATATCGAGTAGGATGCTAAACGTGTAGAAGTAACCGTATATCCCTGCAAAGAATAAATGATTGAGAAAAGAATCCCAAAAACTGTCAAAAAGACTAAACTCCACGACAAGTATTGAGTTTGGACTGTTCTGCCATTTGATAACATCACTTGAACACATGCTAAAGGTTTAAGAAATTCTTCATCAGCAGCGGAGTAGGCTGATACCACAATGTACGCATCCAAATCAGGGATGTTATATGCTATATTCGGAATTTGGTTGGCCACCGCTGTTTCCAAATAATAGCTTCCTATAAGTTCTATATTTCCTGGTTTCAACGGGCATAATAAGTTATCTTGTATGCCACATAGATCAAAAACTTTGGAATATAGGTTTAGACCGTATGCAATTAATTCTACTCTGATAGTTATATTTTCACTTATAATTGTTTGTGCTTCAATGTCAAAGAAAATAGTATTATTTCTCGGGAAGAAGGCTGCTTCAAAATACGAGGCAGAGAACTGCGAATCTTTGACACAAGTCAACAGAGCTGAAGTCTTTAGATATTCTTTATTGATCACATCAAATGGTGCCGAAAAAAGTTCTGATGCATTGTTCAATAGTGTAAAAGAGCTAGAAGCCTGAAATGTAGAGCTATTGACGGAAGTGGCATGTATCTCTCGGAAAAGTACAAGCAAAACAAAAATCCAGTGTATAAAGACTTCAACAGACCGCATAATCAATCTCTTTACATATATTAACTAGAATGATTTAATTATATTTTGAAAAGCATCAAGTCTTTATTTCACTGTCATTCAACATGTTGACATTTATTCATTTTTTAAAGGTGTCAGCAATTCGGGCACAAAAATAAAAGTGTCGCCATCTTTTGGTGTCTTTCTCTACCTAGACTTCATTATAACAAACAGTGATGGTGGAAATCCAGAAATCCATCACTATCTCCTCAAAGTAATAACTGAATATTAAATAAATCACTATGGTACATTCGACATAGTATGACGTTGTTGGTATGGCAATGGAAACCAACACCCATTCACCGCATGTCATTACACGGTCTCGAGGGGTTGCAAAAGGAGAGTAAGTACGAACAGCAACGCAATAGAATGTGTATTGACAGCAAATAACTTCACAGTAAATGTATAAGAAACAGTCCACCAATGAGCTATGATAAGAAAGCAGACGTCACATCCCTAGATGAAGATTTGAGACAATTAAGAAAAAGCAAGTATTCACCTGAAGCAGTTCAACATATCAAAACATGGGTATTCGAATCAGTACTGATAGAGGCCACTCCTTCTGAAGATTTGCTAGAATGTTTAAAAGATGGAACAGTTTTATGCAAACTAGCAAATATTTTATACGAGGCAGACACAAAGAAAGCGAACCATATTGGTTGGAAAAGCTCCAAAATGCCATTTGTTCAGATGGACCAAATTTCCCAATTCTTATCATTTGCGAGAGAGTACGGTGTGCCTGAAGATGAGCTATTTCAGACAGTAGACCTTTTTGAAGAAAAAGATCCAGCGATTGTTTATCAAACACTTAAGTCTTTGTCTCGCTACGCCAATAAAAAGCATCCAGCTAGATTTCCCGTCCTCGGACCTCAACTATCAACAAAGAAACCAAGACCTCAAATCAAATCCAAACCAAAGCATCTACAAGGAGGTACTGGATGGAGCACATATGAATATGGTTACATGAAAGGTGCATCTCAAGGTACTGAGGGGGTGGTCTTAGGTCAAAGAAGAGATATAGTTTAGGCATCTCAATTGACATTTTTTGTGTTTGAACCAGATAAGTAGTATATAACGAATCTATATGAATAAATTAAAGTCTTCCAGTATGTTCTGAATCTCTTATCAAAGTTTTCTTCCTTGAATAGCAACGTGACTGGAATCGCGTAAGAAAAGTTGACATATCGGTAAAAAAGTGATCAGGCGAAACAATCTGACAGAACAGCATGGAAGCAAAATAACCCAATCCTCAATCATGCGAATCAACAGTGAATTAGCAAACAAATTTTCAGCTTCAACAGTGCACTTGGAACATATCACAACCGCATTAAGTTGTTTGACACCTTTCGGTTCGAAAGACGATGTCCTTATATTCATTGACGCCGATGGTCTGTCATTTGTCAGGGAGAATAATCATGTAATAAAAATTCAATTATTACTTTCACGAGAGCTTTTTATGTCTTACTCATACAGGAATGAAACTGAAGATCACATGAAGCTTTGTGTAAAAATAAATCATATCTTAGATAGTGTCAACGTGATGAACAGGAATTCGGATGACATTGTCGAATGCACTTTATCTTATGATGGACATGGGTCACCCTTTGTGTTAATATTTGAGGACTCATTCATTTCTGAGAGGGTGGAGTACTCTACCTACTTAATCAAGGATTTTGACACTACTGTGCTAGAACTTGATAGAGAAAGAATATGCTTCGAGGCAATTATAAAAGGTGAAGCTCTTCATTCAGCGTTGAAAGATTTAAAAGAAATTGGATGCAAAGAATGCTATGTCTATGCGAAGACTGAGGCAAATGATGAGAATATATTTGCACTGATTTCAAAATCGCAACTAGGATTCTCAAAGATAAGGCTGCCTAATAACAGATCAGTACTAGAAAAGTTGCAAGTGTTTGATGGAGATTCAACAAGCATAATAGCTGGCTCTGCCGTAATCGGATTCTTTGACTTTACTGCGTTTGATAAGATCAGGAAGAGTACTAAGATTGCAAGTAAAGTACTGTTTAGAATGGATGTTCATGGTGTATTAAGTGTGAATATTTTGAGTCAAACAGATGATGTGATTATTACTGATACCACAAGACCTTCCAATAATCGATTGAATGGTATTCATCAACTACAACTACCGAAGGATTATCCTGGTATTGTTATTGAGGTTTGCATGTTGGAAAAAGAATCCATCGATGAAGCAGCGCAGGCCGAAATAGAGCTCTTGATGGAGACTAATGAGCTTACTCATCGTGGTAACTTCAAGAAACCCTCTATAATAAAAAGGTATGACGCTGTCGGGGACAACAAACTTTCCAATGACAATCTGTTGCAACTGAATGGCGAAAAAATTAGACTTCCATCTGAAGAGAATAAGAACAATAATAAGGAAGATGAGGGGGAAGAAAGTCACTACAAATATCCAACAAATGATATTCCTTTATTTTTTTAGTCAATATTCAGAATAGCCAATAAAATAGAAAGCTCCTTCAACACTTAAAAATTGTGACATAATTTACAATTAAATTAAATTTTTAACTATATATTATTGTGTTATTTAGTATAAGGAAAAGAATTGATGAAAATCAATCCGCTTATTGTTGGGAGAAATGTTCCATGATCATGGACAATTCATCAGTTTCAGCACCCCAGTTCTTGACAACAACAACAGAGGCACCGACAACCTTTCTAGCATTACCTTCACGGTCGATCTTACCTAAACCAGCCCATTCACCTAATTGCTTGGCGTCAGCAACCTTGATCAATGGAACCTTGTTTTCTGGGTCATTAGCCAAACCTTCAACCAACTTGATAATGTTAGCTTCGGTAACAGAGCTGACCAAAACAACCAATAGAGCTTCACCTCTGGTCAAAGCCTTGGTAGATTCTCTCAAACCTCTAGCTAAACCATCGTGAACCAAAGCGGTTCTCAAGACAACCTTTAGAGCGTCTTCAATGGTAACTTCAGCGGTTTGTTCAACAACAGTTTCTTCTTGAACTTCAACGACTTCTTCAACGTCAGACATTTTTCTTTCTAATAATATATAGTCTTTTTTGACTTCTTCGACAGTGAAATAATTAGACTGCTCCGTGGAGAACTTTCAAAAGGAGAAAACAATTGAAACCGCAAGATCAATGTATGAACTAGCTCTAGGTGATGAGTTAACTTTTATAATATCCTGTAAAGGACTAAATGAAATTTTGCAACTTGCTTGGAAGAGATTATATTTGCGGGTAATTTTTCTAAGTGCTTTTTACTCAGTTTTTAAATTAAACAAAAAAACTCCAACAGTAAAAATGTCAAGATGTCATAAAGGTACGGATGTAATGAAATAAAAAATTAGTGCCTCATTTTTCTTTAATACTACTGACAACAGAAAAAATGCGGTTACCGGGAACAAGCATTTTCTCGATATGCAAGGATGTTAGAGAGTTTATCTCTACGTTATTCAGCTGTTACATTCTCCACACTACAATGACAATGTATATACATGACAAAGAATTTTTTTTTTCGTTTCTTATATATAACATATATTATTCATTCATTAACTTATAAGAAGATATTAACCGCCGTTTCCTAAAGGAAAAAAATACTAGAGAGTATGTCTTACTCGTCATATCTCCATTTCACCTACAAACTCACCTGAGCCTTCCATAGTAACATCATCGTCATCGTCTATGGCACTTTCAAACTGTTCCGCATTGCTAGCGCCGCCAGCTTGTATGTCATCTTCATCTTCGAAATCTAGATCAAAGAAATCATCATCACTACCAACTATTTTTTCGTATAGAACTTTGGCTGCGGTGACTACTTCATCATATGATATCTCGGCAGAAGGCATGGTTGTATATATGACGCCATTATCACTAGCACCAGGAATATATTTCTTTTCTAAATCTTGATTGGCATCAAAGAAAGAGGAGTTAACTACACCAAACGGTGGCGTAGATGTGAATTGCGTGTAATAAAGCTTGAACAAAAACTGTAATCTCTCCCTGGGAATATACTCCTTGAAAGATTGGCCCAACTTTACTGAATTTACTATTGTGTGACCATTGCCAGTTAGTTGAACGATTTCGTCGTCGTTTTCCAAACCAGAAGAAGACTCCCTCAGAAGGGCCATTTCCATAGCTTCCAAGGCGGCATCAATGTCCATTTCGGCACGTGGGCCTTGTTCAGTAGTTGATAGATACCATACGATAGTTCCTTCTGGGCAAATTTCGCTGCCCGCACCGAGAATAAACGCTTGTACCACTTCCTTATTACCAGATTTCAAGGAGCCCGGAGGGAAAACAACCATAGCGGCAGATTCACCCTCATTGAACCATTCGGTACAGGGGTTTTCAACTATACAGGTCAAGCGATGTACTTGGTACTGCTGTTGAGGAACATGCTTACTGTCTTTAGGAGCTTGAGTGGGTGATACTATTACTTTCTCTGAAACTTCCACCTTGGAGCCATCTTGAAATGTGGCTACCTTGGTTGTAGGATTGAAGGATACCAGTTTTTCGTTAAGCTTATAGGTGGCACCACCTACAGCGGCAGATCTACAAAAACCTTGTGACAATTCACCCGGTCCACCATACTTAGAACACAACGCGGGAAATGGCCCATAAACATCAAAACTAGTTAGATATCGACGAATCCTTTGTAACGCTTCTGGTACTTTTACGTTGAGGTCATAACATAACCCAATTGAAAAAATAAGTTCGAACACTTGGGGCTTTTCTAACTTAAACTTTTCCACTAGGAAATCCGACATGGTTCTTTCCGCATACGGCTGCCATATTTCTGTTTGTGCTTCCCAGTTAAGTACAAATTTGATAAACTTCATTAGATTCCTCTTAGTCATTAAAGGTAAATTTTGATCTGTAAATATTTCTTGCTTTGTGTTTGTTAATTTTTCGAAGCAGTCATTTTCATAAGTATGGAAATTGGATAATGATTGAAATTCTAAATATTGGTGGACCCTTGATTTAATTAAGATGGATAATAAATCAGATTTCGCAAATAAGATCTTGGGAGAAAGATCTATTCCAAAATCTCTCGAAGAGTACTTGCCACTACCGATCAGCGTCGATACATACAATTTTGCATTCTTGTAACAACGTACTGAGCCATCATTAACTTCGTTTACCCATCTTTTGATTTGGTCCACAGTCAACGTGGCTGAAGTGTCACCATAATAGTCATTCTTATCAATATGAAGCACATTTGAACCTTGCCAAGCCAGTGCCGCAGCCAATACACTTTCCACCATACCGGTCCCTACGATTAGAACATCTACTTTATCTGGGGTAGTAGCCGGTAATGGATCTTCAATACCAGCTAAATGCGGAACCACTAAAGGGCTTGGATTCTGGGTAAAGCTAAAGAACGATGGGCGGCGTTCAGCCATGGATGGTCGGCGTTCAGGACTTAACATAGCTCTATTTTTGGACAATACTAGTCCTCCTATTCTTTTTTCCTGAGAACTGAAATATAACCGCTAAACCCTTAAAATTATAATACAGGGATATCCTTGAACCTTAAACGTTTATATCGAAAAGGTAGTATCTAGACTTTTTTTGTTGAACTTCACAGTATGATGGTTTTTTCTGTCAATAATGGTAGAACAGAACAAAATGTTTCTTTGTACTGATTGAATTTGGCTGTGAGGTTAATGTATGCTCAATCAGTATATATTAGTGTAGAAAGTAAATGCGCAACAACTTTTTAATTATGTGTGATAATTGGAAAAACACGAACCACACTGGTTTTGTTATATGGTAACAGATAGAACCTTTATTTTTATCTTATTAACTTGTTCTGATTTTTTTCCAAGTTCCACGAAAAAAATTTTCTCGTTTTTCTTTAGTCACATAGGAAATATCTAAACCCCGCCCCGCGGAACTAATCAGTTGGCTAGATTCATGCTTGGAAGAATGAACTGTAGAACAGCTCCCCTCAAGTAAAAGTTCGAAATGTCATGGCGACCAGCTACCACACCTCCTATTAAAGTCATGGTTCCTTTAACTAATGCCATTGTACCTGCCGCTGTCAGCACCTGATGGGGTAAGCCAACGTGAGGATCCATAATGACATAATCTTGCATGTCTCCGTTCTTCTGTATTAGCTTGCAGCCTTGAAGGCATTGTGTATTTAGGTTCACAACATTTATTACACCACTACCGAGTGGAATACCCGATACCATGTCTTCGAGAGGAGCTTCATCGCGGTATAACTGGTCAACATCACTTTGTCGTAGACCTCCAATTAATAAGATATTATGACCTACTGTTGCCATTGAATGTCCCACCATAGATAATTTGATAGGTACCAAACCAACTGACTCATCTTGCGTTTTAGCATAAAGATCTACCTTAGTCCAGGTTTCAGAATCGAAGTCAAACCACCACATATCGCAACAAACGTTATAGCCATCCGAACCTCCGTGGAAAGCAACGGTCCTTCCAAATGAAGTACATTTCTTCGGAACATTCAAGGGTGGTGTGTGTTTAGGACTTGTAGGGGGGCTTGAAGTTGTATTTCTAGTAGATTTTGACGAAGTATCTTCACTGGTATTACCAGAACTGGAAGTGTGTATATTATCGCGTCCATTTTTCTTCTCCTTCCTCGAATGTGGAATGTTTGGGAAAAGCGGTTGAGAAGGCTTATTGCCTGGTCGAATTTCCAAATCTACTGAAAAATCATTTTTTAGGTTTCTCAAAAGTCTTTTTTCTATAGGTTCAACATCCTTTGTAAAAAAATCTGGTACACAGCACGCTGAAAACGCTCTCCTGCTTGGCCATACTTCTGGATCATCAATTACAGGAATCTTAGTAGCTGTGACAGTATCAGCAAATTTATAGTAATTACGCTTTCCACGAAAAATCACAGGAATATCTATCTTCCACATGTCATTCATAGCTTCATATTTGTCATCACCAGTCTGGCTATAACCTCCAAAGATTAGAATGGTATTGACAGAGCTACAAACATGCGTTGCTGTACTGCAGTGTTTAGGAGGGAGGCAATCTGAAGACCTTGGACTTGTCACGTTTGGAATGGGATCATCTGGTAAATAGTCCCTACTCTCTGGAGAACCTACCAAATCGTCTATCTTGTGATCTCCACTACCGCGGCAATATGGGCTAATCGACCTTCTTCCCTTCTTATTTGTTGTGGTATTATCGTTGGAAATATTACTGTTGGAATTGCTTACAGATGCTTGCATATGACCGAATCTTGGAGAGAAGTTGTTGTAAATTGCAAATTGGTATGGAGGGGCCACTAGTTCAATCTTTGAGAAAGTGAACATCACAGTGTCTAAAATGTAACCCGTATTATTCAAGAAAGCTCTTTTTCTCATAAAATATCTCCCCTTATCATCGACTTGGATTTCTGACTTGATCTCAAAACCACCATAAAAAAAGATATGCCTTTCCGTCAACTTACAACCCTGCGAACACACCAGTGGAGGAGGAACGTAACCTGAAATTTCAGGCCTTGTTAGTCTAGAAGAGGTCAGAGAAAAACAGTACAAATGAGGGTTAGAAATCATGGAGGGATTATTAATTACTCCAGCTAATAGCGGTGGCGGTAGATTTTTTATGCCGTCTACGTAAAAATCCTTCAAATCAGGCGCCTCTTCATCATACCTATGGCATGCCATCAAACCACCGGCAATGAACAATTGGTCATTCAGTTCGACAGAACAGTGATAGGACAGGGATGGGAGTTTATATTCTGAAAAAATTGAAGGGACGACAGAAGATCCCGAAAATGTGTCATAACTCCTAGGGACGCAATCCGTGCCATTGATGAAGAGTGGACATGTCTTTTTCTGAAAAATATCTAAATCTTGCTCCAAAAATGATGGCACGGGTGTCGTCAACCTTACTTCCTCCGGTTTTGCGCTCGATGCTAGTAGAAACCTAAATCTTTTAGTAACCATCGGCATCCATAAGTTGTGTCTTTTCAAAACATCACTGTCTCTTAGGTCTACTGTCAAAAGTTTCTTATAATATTTAAAATAGGATCTTGTCGAACGTGAGCGAAGAATTTCCAATCTCTCTGATGAATAATGAAAGGCACCGCCAGACTTGTCATTACACTCCTCGTCAGTATTATCTTCAAAATCGTACACCCCATCTTTGTCCTTATGTTCATCATCGAGGTTCTCCATGTTTAGGGCAGTGTTTCTATTCCTCACTGTCATCTTTAGTGTATATGGGTCTACTTCATTGACGCAATTACTGACGAAGTCGTTCAAAAAAGAATAGGTTTTTGTTCTCTCAGTAAAACCGGTAGAAGAATCAGAAGAACTGATCACACTACCTTGCCTAAAACTATTAAAAGTAAACGGCTTCCTTGATTCGTAATACTTTTTCAGTAAGGCTTCATTTTCTTTCCTAATTTTGGAGTCAATATTATCACTCATTGCTTGGTCAAAAACAGAAACATAATTAGAGATAAACTTCAATGAATGGTACCGTTCTCTATAGTGAGATCTTTCTTCTTTACTAAGCTTAATATGAACCGTTGGTTGAGTGTGCAAAGGATGAGCTTCCAGACTATGCGTTCCAAATGTATTTGCTAGAGGCATTCTTGTGAAAATGAAGTAATACGAAAAGCTTCAAAGTAGCCAATATGGTAAAACAGATTCAAAAGTGGAGTTAAAAAAAGTATTTATATTGTAAAATTCGTCTGTGTTCCTTTCAAAAAGATGTTTTTGATTGACTAAGCTACTTATGTGATGGTTATCATACCATAATAACTGCGATGTTACTATGAATGAATTAAGCCGACACTAGTTGCGTGAACTACCCGGAAAATAGAAAAATTACATGAAAATGAGCGGCAATACCTATTTATGATAACTATTATTGATTGATTGAAAAGAGTTACCAATTCAGGTATATATGTATATTTAAAATTAAACTCCTTGATATATGTGAAAATCCTAACGAACAATACGAAGTCACAGAATAGTAAAAAAAAAAAAAATGATAATGAAATAAAGATGTAATAATTGTCCTCTGTTGGTATATGTATTCTTCGTGCCATAAATGTTAAATGGTTTTTTTTTTGCGATTTAAGTAATTTTGATATGTTGTGTAATAAAAATGTTGAAGGAGATGAAACAAAAAGTAAGTGAAGGTAAAAGAATGCTTTAAACTGTTCGATTGAAGAGAAAAAAGGAGATGCAAGTTAGGCTACTATTATTGTGAATTGAATAGGTTTCCATTATTAGGTTTAGAATTACAGTTTTTCTTTGCTTGTGTTTTCGACCTTGAATCCGAGAGTAAAGATTGTGATCTTTTGAGTTTACTTGCTCTTTTCTTTGTTACGTTTGAACTTAAATTTCCTGCACTCGAATCTGTATTTGACGATGGTGGCAAGGATGATGATGAATCCTGGTTAAATTGGTCAATATTTGCCACAATAATTTGAAATTTAGGAGGTCTTTTCCCATTTTTCTTGATCCTACCCTTTGAATTGTTATTACCTGTTTTGCTCTTGAAAGAAACTGTATTTGGATTTGAAGTGGGATTAATAACTGTATCGCTCCTAAAAGACCCCATTTTAGGCAGTTCTGGAATTTGTAAAACAGAAGCACCTGCAGTTGTATTATGTAAAGAGTTACAATTAGGTGTTGGTGATAAAGGTAATCTTGTTAATCCTAAATCAAACAACTGGTCATCTACATTGGAGTCTAGAATCGCATCCGATCTGGAAGTTAATAAAGGAATCCTAGGGTTATCAAATTTTGAGATGGATTTCGTTATTGACGAATTTAATTGAATTGTGGTAGGCGAAGAGCCATAAATGTCGGGTTTGTTTTCGTTGTCCTTAGTTAGTGTGCTAGTACCGTTTATGGTATCCTGAGGTGTTTTAATGAATAATTTCTTGCTGTTAGATCTTAAGGGTGTTCTTTGCAAGATGCTGTTAGCGTTTTCCAATCCTATAGATGTCGAATTAGTAGTGATATCCTTTCTTGCTTTTTGAAAATCCACCAACGCACTGTTAGAGGATATCAATGCTTTTGCATAAGGTGTACCGACATCATTCAAAATTTTTCTACCATACGGCGTCAACGACAAAGAAGATAATCTCTTCGATGGAGACGTCGTCAATGGTTGGTTGAACATCAAGTTCATGTCAATCTTACTAAGAGGAGTGCGTGAAAATGCGCCCGTAGATGAAGACGAGGGCGTCTTTCCATTACTTTTTAAAAGATTGTTCAAATCCGCATTACTAAAAACATTTTGTTGTTGATTAAAGTTCTCTGCTGTGTTCTGTTCGGCAGCGCTAGAATCTGTAACAAATCGAAGCGGTGTTTTTGCTGGGGTTTTGTGAAAGAAATTGAAATTAGTAGAGGGAGAGTCCAGCAAGAATTCTTTAAATTGTTCTGGGGATGCAACCAGAAACTCACTAGGTAGGGAGTTGCCGAACTGTAAAACGGAAGAAGGCTGAACATTAATATCCTCCAAAGTCTCACTTGTGTCCGTTCTTGTCACCGCAGGAGGTACAAGTGACCCTAGATGTTGCTGTTGCTGTATCTTCTGCTGCTGTACCTGCTGGTGATGCGGTAATATACTGTTTTCGACCAATGACGATTCGTTACTCGAACTGTTATGCGTGTCTGTATTGGCAAAATGGTCCTGTGTTTGTTGATACTGATTAGAAGAATACGGTGTAGGAAATTGGGTCGTTGTGGGCAATGGACTGTTAAAATTGTACTTAAATTCCGACATCACTTTCAAAAAATTCGTATCAGCATTATTATCTGTGGGAAGCTGTCTTGAAGAAGCTGCTGCTGCCCGAGTTGTTGAATAGCTCTGCTGGTAGCCTGTATTCTTGTCCATTGCTGAAATCAATGTGTTGTTCTGACTGATCTTCTCCACTCTGGACGCTTATTTTAACCTACAATGCCACAATAAAGTATTTAAAATATCCTTGCTGCTCCTTAAGGCTTTGTTTTATTTTGTTTAGTTTTTGTTTTGTTTTGTTTTTTTTTTGCGTCCAGTATTTTTCGCGAGGAGGGTTATGCCAAACGCCAAAATCTATGCGGGTACTACCGTTGGTTTGTTTACTGAAACGTTACTAGCAATGCACAGCAGGCAATAAACACTTGTAGATGAGTATATGGGACACCAGAAGCTTTTAGCAGGACTTCGGTGAAAAGACTGTTGAGAATAACGAATAGTAAAATCTTATGCAAATGGATATGAATGACCAGGAGGCAGAACTATCCAGCCAACTGGAGAATTTAACGATAAGTTCACCACGGAAGCTACGCTCGAAAACGTACAATAACAACGGTAAAGTGTTTAAGAAATATGAAAGTAATCACGATTTCCAAGAATCAAATTTTACTTCACAAGTCGTGGAGCCCACAATATCCGATTCCGTGAAAAAACCTCCGACAATGACTGTTTTGAACAACTACAGTACGGTCCATCAAAAAGTGCCATCAGGGTTCTCAGGCACGACTGCTACATCACATCAAGAGGCTCAATGGAAGCAGTATTTCCCTGGTATCAGTAGTGGCGGCACGACTAATGTAGGAGGTCGTGTTGGCACTGCAAACAAGGTACCTGAATCTGACCTTATAGTTAGTGATTTGGTTAAGGATTTATCTGGTGTACTGGAAACAAATACATTTAAAAGACATCTAGATATGAAGAATAAAAGCACTACAACACAGCCCCACGAAATTCATGATACAGTAAGTGTCTCCCATTCTAAAGATTTCTTTAGTGGCGAAAAAGTATCATCGTTTTCTGATGATAGCGATTCTGGGCCAGCGGCTGAAGCTCACGATGTCTTTGATGGTATATTAAAAAAGCAACAATCAAATTATTTGGTGGGTTCTTATACAAGCAGTAACAGTAATAAAGATATCAACAATGCTAAAACGAAAGAGGGTGAGATGAACACTTCCAACTCGTTCAATTTTTCATCTTCCTCATCTATGTCCTCCTCTCATACGCAATCAAGTAGAAAATCGAAAGGTCTTAAAAAACCCCCACTGAACACTATATCCCCGGGCCAATTGGGGTATCAGTTCAATCATACGCATGGCGCATGGGATCCCCCGCTGAATCAAGGATTGGATGTGTCTAGTTCACATTCTTTAGACAATACATCGTCCAATCAGTCACAGTTAGCCACAATGGTACCAACTGGAGATACCAACACCAAGGATAAGGCGCCTTCAATTTTAAATAAAAAGGCGTACGAATTCGTCAGTACCAAGCCAGATGACGTTGGCTACTGCCAAGAGAAAATACAAGAAGAAAGACTTGGAAATAATGATGACACTCCTCTGGACACCCCAAAGTTCAATGAACGTTTCGCAAAAAATGGCACCAGGGCAAAAATCAAAAAGCAAATACGTACCTCTCGTTCTATCTCTAACTCCAATCTACTAGAAGCCCACAAGAAGCTCAAAAACTACCCCAGAGTTGAAGACATTACATCCATTTCTGAAGTCGACACATCGTTCAATGAATCGGAAAGACAACTGATAACAATCTTGACGAGCAAACTACATGATATTTCAGACTACGACTCCGATTGGTCAAAAATTTTGAAGGTTGACCTATCAAAGGGTAAACTGAAAAATATGTTTGGTTTGCAAAGACTACTACCAAGTCTATTACTATTAAATCTCAATGACAATGAGATGAACACTCTGGAAGGAATCTCATCAAACGTTGTCCAGCTATTTTGTTCCAACAACAAGATCACAAGTGCACATTGTTCATTGGTCGGATTCGAAGACCTCGAATGCCTAGATTTATCGTATAACTACCTGAATACAAGTCTAAAATTTTTGTCACCCTGTCGTCATTTGCAAGAGGTAAACCTTTCTTATAACTCAATCCAATCTCTAGAAGGCATAGGATCGTCCAGGATCAAAAAACTGAATCTTGCGAACAACGAGATTAATGGCATCATCGATTTTGAACAATTAATTCTAACAAACAACTCCGTTGTTGGTGGTTGGTTGACCGTGGAAGCCTTGGATCTGAGCAACAATAATATAATGGGAGTAAGGAATATCAATTGCCTGCCCCACCTGAAAACTCTAAACCTTAATGGCAACCCGCTGGTCTCCATTGTAGAATCCGTAAAGATTGAAAACGTATCGCTAAAAGCGCTTTCCATCAAAAACACCGGTGGCGCGTTATCTAAATTACAAAACTACAAGCTCAATGACCAGTTTATCTTCCCCTATCAAAATCTAAAGATCCTAAAGTTGGACGGCTTCGCCCAAATAAGCAGGTGGCAAAAATGGCCTGCTTCTTTGCAAAATCTGGAGATCAATGGTGGACTTGCCTCATATTTGCCGCGATTTCCTTCCCTTAAGTCCACAAACCTATATTCTCTAACGATAGCTAATATTAGAGACTTCACCCACCTACCAGTAGATCTCTCGAAGGAACTTCCGTTCCTGCAGGAACTACACCTACCGGGCAACAACCTGCAAAGCGCGCATAAGTTAACAAAAACCCTCCCGCGTCAATCGGTAAAGTTCCTCGACTTGCGGAATAACCCAATCACAGCCCCATGCCGCGATCACAATACCACAAGCCTGTATCATCAGCAGATGCTCCAGATTGCTGGCCTCTGCCAGCAGCAATGTCCCGCGCTGGCGACCCTGTGGTTAGATGACACTCCTGCCCCAACCGCCACGCACCTGTAACCAAGAATTATAACAATACACAGTACAAAGTTTGTATGCTTGTATGTATGTAACTACTAAAACCTCTGTAATAATTTCACTGTTTTGTGTGACAGTTTATTTACTTATTCATTTCTTCATTAAGTACCAGCCGAGAATGATGTCATTTCCCCCCTCATTTTTGCTCTGCTTATGATTCCCCGCCCGGGCCATGGTACGGCTGTTTCCCGGCGATGCGGAGCTTCCGTCCTGAGGGATCTTTTCTCCAACAGTGATGAAAAATGAGGGGCGGGTATAGGTAAGCAGAATGAGGAGAAATTTGTAATGAAAAAGGAGGTTCGGCGGTTATATAAATGGAGGATGTTGCCGGTGTAAATTAAATTTATTCCGTTTTTCCCTCACTAATTCTTGATAATTGAAGGTTTAAAGCATCAGAAAAAACCAATTCAAGAAAATACAATAACTAAAATAATAAAGCATGTTTAGTAGGTCCACGCTCTGCTTAAAAACGTCTGCATCTTCCATCGGGAGACTGCAACTGAGATACTTTTCGCACCTTCCTATGACGGTGCCTATCAAGCTTCCAAATGGATTGGAATATGAACAACCAACAGGGTTGTTTATCAATAACAAGTTCGTTCCATCGAAGCAGAACAAGACCTTCGAAGTCATAAACCCTTCCACAGAAGAAGAAATATGTCACATTTATGAAGGTAGGGAAGATGATGTGGAAGAGGCCGTGCAGGCTGCCGACCGCGCCTTCACCAATGGGTCCTGGTCAGGTATTGATCCTCTGAACAGGGGTAAGGCGTTGTACAGATTGGCCGAATTAATTGAACAAGACAAGGATGTCATTGCTTCCATTGAAACCTTGGACAATGGTAAGGCTATCTCATCTGCCAGAGGCGATGTCGAGTTAGTTATCAACTACCTGAAGTCCTCTGCTGGCTTTGCTGATAAAATTGACGGTAGAATGATCGATACTGGCAGAACACATTTCTCATACACTAAGAGACAACCACTGGGTGTTTGTGGGCAAATTATTCCTTGGAATTTCCCATTATTGATGTGGGCTTGGAAAATCGCTCCCGCCTTGGTCACCGGTAACACCGTGGTGTTGAAAACTGCTGAATCCACTCCATTGTCCGCTCTGTACGTATCCAAATACATACCTCAAGCAGGTATTCCACCAGGTGTGGTCAACATCGTGTCTGGGTTTGGTAAGATCGTAGGTGAAGCCATTACGAACCACCCAAAGATCAAGAAGGTTGCCTTCACAGGGTCCACGGCTACGGGTAGACACATTTATCAATCCGCAGCCGCAGGTCTGAAAAAAGTAACATTAGAACTGGGTGGTAAATCACCAAACATTGTCTTCGCGGATGCCGAATTGAAAAAAGCCGTGCAAAACATCATTCTTGGTATCTATTACAATTCTGGTGAAGTCTGCTGTGCGGGTTCAAGAGTGTACGTGGAGGAATCTATTTACGATAAGTTCATTGAGGAGTTCAAGGCTGCCTCCGAATCCATCAAAGTGGGTGACCCGTTCGATGAATCTACTTTCCAAGGTGCACAGACTTCTCAAATGCAATTAAACAAAATTCTAAAATACGTTGACATCGGTAAGGGTGAAGGTGCCACCTTGATTACCGGTGGTGAAAGATTAGGCAGTAAGGGTTACTTCATTAAGCCAACTGTTTTCGGTGATGTTAAGGAAGACATGAGAATTGTCAAGGAGGAAATCTTTGGTCCTGTTGTCACTGTTACCAAATTCAAATCTACAGATGAGGTCATTAACATGGCAAACGACTCTGAATATGGGTTGGCTGCTGGTATTCACACATCTAATATCAACACCGCCTTAAAAGTGGCTGATAGAGTAAATGCAGGTACCGTTTGGATAAACACTTATAACGATTTTCACCATGCAGTTCCTTTCGGTGGGTTCAATGCATCTGGTTTGGGCAGGGAAATGTCTGTTGACGCTTTACAGAACTATTTGCAAGTTAAAGCCGTCCGTGCCAAGTTAGAAGAGTAGAGTAGTTAGAATAGACTCGTTGCCCTTTTCCATGTTTACTTACATACATAAATTAAATATTCTGTCTTTTTGTTATATCCCGACCATGCCATCACTTTAGATGAAAAAATGTACTTTAAAAAATCAAAAATTATTTTTTTTACGAAAGTTTTTAATTGTATTACATGATTCTTTTTTTTGTTTCTTTTATCTCGTTATCTATCTAAATTACTCAAAAAAAGAGGAAAGAATTTTTCGGGACGCCTTCTTCTTTTCTCTCTTTAGACTATTTAAAATACATCACCTTGGTCAAACATAGCATCAGAGACCTTAATGAAACTTGCAATGTTGGCACCTTTGACTAAAGATGGCAAGGTGTTACCGTCCTTAGTGTACTTCTTAGCAGAATCAATACATTCGTTGAAACAGTTGACCATAATTCTCTTCAATTCCTGGTCGACCCTTTCACTGGTCCAAGTGATTCTTTGGGAGTTTTGAGCCATTTCTAAACCAGAAACGGCAACACCACCCAAGTTAGCAGCCTTTGGTGGACCGTACCAAACAGCATCCTTTGGTCCAGCAGCTGTGGAACGTGCTGTTTCAAAAACGGCAATAGCTTCTGGAGTGGAACCCATGTTGGAACCTTCAGCAATAAACTTCACACCTTGAGCAACCAAAGCCTTGGCTTCTTCGCCACTAACTTCATTTTGGGTAGCACATGGCAAGGCAATGTCGACCTTTTGAACATGGGTCCATGGACGAGCGCCTGCAATGTATTGGACTTTGTTTTCTGTGAAAGTAGAGTATTCGTTGACAATTTGCTCCAAAGACTTGAAGTTGACTTTAGCAGTGGCGATGTCAGCGATTTGTTCGGATGTGATACCGGTTTCAGAAATGATACAACCCTTAGAGTCCGACAGAGAAACGACAGTAGCACCAAGCTCGATGACTTTCAAAGCTGCGTATTGAGCAACATTACCACTACCAGAGATGGTGACACGCTTACCTTCAAAAGATTCCTTACCGTTTGTGGCATAGTCAATCATAGCTTGAGTATAGTAAACCAAACCATAACCAGTGGCTTCTGGTCTAATCAAGGAACCACCCCAGTTCAAACCCTTACCGGTCAAGACACCTTCCCAGGAGTTCTTGTATGATCTGTAAGCACCGAATAGGTAACCGATTTCACGACCACCAACACCGATATCACCAGCTGGAACGTCAGTGTCTTGACCAATGTGTCTGCTTAGTTCTCTCATGAAAGCGTAACAAATTCTTCTGATTTCGTTGTTGGATCTACCCTTCAAGTCCACACATAGACCACCTTTACCACCACCCATGTCCAGGCCAGTCAAAGAGTTCTTGAAAATTTGCTCGAAACCCAAGAATTTCAAAATAGACAAGTTCACGGAGGGATGGAAACGTAGACCACCCTTGTATGGACCCTTAGCCGAGTTGTATTGCACTCTGTAACCTTGAGCAACTTCTTGTTCACCCTTGTCATTCTCCCAAGTAACTCTAAACTGTATAATTCTTTCAGGGACAGAAACAATTGGCAAAACCTTTTTGTATTCTGGGTGTTGTTCAAAAAGTGTGGAGTCTTCCAATGAAGAGACGACTTCCTCGTAAGCTTGTTGAAATTCTGGCTCTGACATTTCTTTTTCTCGGGTTTTCTTAGCTAGTATATGTGTATAATACGATAATATACTTATTGCGCAATCTTGAAAGTCTTAAACCAAACTATATCCAAGCTCAGAACGACGCATCATGGATAAACCTATTCGCAACTTTCCTATATTTTATATATGAAAAACTCAAGATTCTCTCATTTTCACTTATTCAAATTACGTATACATTTGCTCTTTCCACTACGTCCTTCTCTCACTTTTCTTTTTCCGCAATTTTCCAGTGCTGATTCTCATTACCGTACCTGACGAAAAGCCAGAAAACGGCGCAGCAGCTGATAACAGCTTCTCTCTGCTGATTGGACCTGGGCCCTACTACTTCTTTTCTTCTTGCCCCACCGCACTAAAAATGCATGGGCCGGTTCCGGCGCTCTTGTCTTGCGATAAGAAGATCGAAGCCGTCCAATCGTATCGCTAGATAAGGTTATCCGAGATCAGGTCCGTTTCCATGGAGTCATGGAACCTGCATAAGGGGAGCCCGACACACTAAAGAATAGTGAAGTAACCTGAGTGGTGGTGTAGCACCATATTACTTATGGAATTTGCTTATCTAGCCAATGGTAGACTATGCCGTCCCCACGCTATTTTCTATAGCAACATTTATGGGTGCTTTTATGCAGAGTAGTGACCAGATTGGCCTAGAAGATTGGCTTATATGCATGGTCTTCTAGGCCATTTCATCGCAGCCTCATGAACCAGTATTGGTCGATATTGACTGGGCTTAGCAGCACGTTGTTTAGTTTGCTGTATTTTCCTCTTCTTGCTTATTCATCGCTACCCGCTAGAAAGATTGGGGAAGGCGATTGTGAAGTTTAGCCGCCTTTGTAACGTAAGGTATACATTTTCTTTTTTCGTGAGCTTCAACGTACCAAGTGCGTTGCCATCTAAGAGTGCATTGTTCAAGAAAGATTTCAGAAAAGTCTCGTACAATAACGCGTACTTTGTACGAAACACCTCGAAATATAAAGGCTTCGTTTGTAATGACAGCGAAGTAGGTTTTCTGGTCAGGGTTCACAGTGCTCGAAACATGCCTCAGTTCAGTGGTTGCTACTTGAAGTTAATTACTGCATTATACACGATAACAGAGGCTATACCTAGCTGTAAGACGAAGCTGGTGGGGAAGCCGGTGCTACAAACAGAACAGTCAAAACGGGATGACAGCCATGAAAGTGCCAACACAAAATAATCCCGATTGCTTTTTTCGAAGCCGTCAAGAAGGAGCAATAATAGGGACTCGTAACACAATTTCACTAGCAGCCCATTACGAACATCGCTTTTGCTGTTAAATGCCCAAATAATGTGGTCTGGCCGGACAAAGACATCAAGCACTCTGTGGCGCGTGAATGTTATAGCGAGAAAATCTAAAACCTGATTGGGAAGGTGTGAGAGGGGGGAGGAAGCAGGGAGAGGAATCTTAGAATGCTTATACCTCCTTACCTCCAAGCAAGTTTTTGAAGTAGGTTAGCGGAATTCAAAATTGCAAGAAAGGGAGCATATTCATTCCAGATTGATGAATATCGCACTCTTTGTTTACGGAAACCACAATATACGCCCTGGTCTGCTATTTCGCTATGTTCAGCTCTCGCTGTGCCGCTATATAACCACGTATGTATGAGCAAAGGTAAATGGGAATAAACAGGAGAACTTATCTATAGATAGCGTCAGAGCGGAACTGCCAGAATGACATGTAAGACGATGGATCGGTGGAATGGAGTGTCTTCCGGCTCAATTTTTGGTTTTTTAGACGACTGTTAAAATTTCCAAATTGTAATTTTTAAGCCACCCTCCAGACTGTTTACTCTTGCTGGCTCGCATGAACCCGGTGATCGCAAATTCTAGATTTTTTGCTAACGTATAAATAGTTCTTCTCGCCGTTTCTCCCTTCTTTTTCTGATAATGGGAGAAAGAGGATAGCCATAGTTCACTAGTATTTAGCATTTTGGGCGGAAGGGACTAAAGTATGATAATTAGTATCGAATTAAAGGAGTAAAGAAAAAGCATTCCAACGCTGTTTAGCATTCCACTCTTCCCCCTATAAGGCGTATGAGAGGTTGAAACTGCTGGAATTCAAGACAAGTCCATCAGGATCATGGTAATATTGTAAATTCAGCTATGGTAAAACAAAGTCCTCCTTTTTTCAACTTGATCAACTAGGAAAAGGGCGTTGTAGCTCTCAAAGTATGTCATGTTTTGGGCGTAGATTAAAAGTTCTAGTCGTAAAGACAAGAGGCTTAATTGTTTGGCAACAAATCCGGAGATGGACTGCAGCAACTTACAAATACTAAGTGCCGGCGATTGACCGTTGGTGCCTGAAGAATCTATATAGTGGTAGGAGAAAGTTATCTCTGCTGGGCGATGAACGTTTGGCTCCTTTCTGCCGCTCTTTGAAGCACTCAACAGCAATTTCCGAGGTGCTCATCGGAGCCATTTCTAATTCGAGTGGCGATGCATATATATAGCCAAAGGCTATGTGAATGATAGCGATGATAACAAAAAAGAACAGACATTGATAAGTCCCACTCGAATGCACTTACTACACTAGTAAATAAGATGGGAGTCGTCAACCAAAATGCTTTAAAACAGTGGCATGGAAATGCAGGGCAAGCATCGGAGTGAATTTAGGGTCTTAGGGTCAGGGCCAGAAAATGATTATTTCATTTTGTTCTTCCAGCTCTTCCATACCCGCCATACCCCTAGCAGGGATTTGCATGAAACATTGAATTAACATCCATTCCCTCCGCTTGTCTTACTATTTTTCATTGTTATAAGATCCGGCCGAAGATTGCCTTCTTGGCTTGCGATTTACGGTTTCCAATTTTTGCCGGACATTTTTTGGCTGGTATTGTCATCGCGTTGAGCGGGCTCTGAGTATAATGCCATTGTTTTTTATGATTTCTGAAGAAGCGTCTTTATAAACCAACCCAACAAAACTTCGAAACAAGAAAATAAAAGAAAGTCAAGAGGAATTCAATTGTTTAGTATATCGAATATCATCAACCTATCACTTCTTAATGAATGAACTAACTGAGAAACATATCCCAGTTCAACATGAATGTCTGGAAAAGATGATACAGAATGGGCACGCTCGGCGAATGGGATCAGTTGAGGATCTTTATGTTGCCCTCAACAGACAAAACTTATATCGGAACTTTTCGACATATGCTGAACTAAACGATTACTGTACTAGGGATCAGCTTACACTAGCTTTGAGGGAGTTATGCTTAAAGAATCCAACCCTTTTGCACATTGTGTTACCCACAAGATGGCCAAATCATGAAACTTATTACCGTAGCTCAGAATATTATTCACGGCCTCACCCAAAACATGATTACATTTCAGTTTTACAAGAATTGAAGCTGGACGGTGTGGTTCTCAATGATCAACCTCAGTATAGTGCAATTATGAAGCAAATATTGGAAGAATTCAAGAATAGTAATGGTACTTATACTGCGAAAATCTTTAAATACACTACCAAATTGACTATTCCTTACTTCGGACCAAATGGTCCCAATTGGCGGCTAATCTGTCTTCCAGAAGAACATACAGATAGATGGAAGAAATTTATCTTTGTCTCTAATCACTGCATGTCTGATGGTAGATCTTCGATTCACTTTTTTCATGATCTAAGGGATGAATTAAATAGGATCAAAACTCCGCCAAGAAAAACAGACTACATTTTCCAGTATGAAAGCGACTATCAATTGTTAAGAAAGCTTCCAGAACCAATCGAAAGGGTGATAGACTTTAGGCCACCATATTTGTTTATTCCAAAGTCCCTTTTTTCGGGATTCATCTATAATCATTTAAGGTTTTCTTCAAAGGGTATTTGTATGAGAATGGAAGATATGGAAAAGTGTGATGACGTTGTTACCGACATTATCACTATTACACCATCAGAACTTCAAGAAATTAGAGCAAAAATAAAACTAAATATTCAAGGCAAGTGTACCATCACGCCATTTTTACAGGTTTGTTGGTTTGTATCTCTTCATAAATGGGGCAAGTTTTTCAAGCCGCTGAACTTTGAGTGGCTCACGGATATTTTTATTCCCGCAGATTGCCGTTCAGAACTACCGGATGATGAAGAAGTGAGGCAGATGTATAGATATGGCGCTAATGTTGGGTTTGTTGACTTCACCCCGTGGATAAGTGAATTCGATATGAATGACAGTGAAGAAAACTTTTGGCCCCTTATTAAACACTACCATGAAGTAATTTCAGCCGCCCTAAAAGATAAGAAACACCTTCATGGGTTGGGGTTTAACATACAAGGCTTCGTCCAAAAATATGTGAATATTGACAAGGCAATGTGTGATCGTGCCATTGGAAAAGCACGTGGTGGTACCTTGTTGAGTAATGTTGGTATGTTCAATCAAGTGAAGGAGCCGGACACCAAATATTCTATAAGGGACTTGGCGTTTGGTCAATTTCAGGGGTCGTGGCATCAAGCATTTTCATTAGGCGTTTGTTCGACTAATGTGAAGGGGATGAACATTCTTGTAGCTTCAACCAAAAATGTTGTGGGCAGTCAAGAATCGTTGGAAGAACTTTGCTCCATTTTCAAGTCTCTGCTTTTAGGAACCTAGATGTTGTAAGAGAACTTTGAACTGATACTGTTCAACAATATAGTTTTCCTGCATAAATAAACTTTTTGGCGTTGGCCTTCCGTAAGTACTTGAATGAACAAATGGGATCTATTTATTTCGCTCTTCAAGTATGAATCATATAAGTGTCCAGTATATCGCCGAATGATAGATACTAAGCATAAAATATATACTTCAAGTTTGTGAAAGATTCGAAATATAAAGCATTACGTTTGGTTGTCCGAATCTACTCTCTTCATACCCGCCTTTCTGCGGCAGATCTTTTCGAAGCAACAGGTAAGTTCTCGTTACTAAAAGAAAGGAACAGCATAACCATCTTGGTGAAGTAACAGGCACTGTAAGCGCTGATTAGTAAACGATAAAAATAACAATCTCAGTGTGAACATGGGTGCGGACTCCAAGTGAGCGGCAATACTGTTAATGAACGTACGAGGTCAACTGTTAATTGCAATATCCCTTAGTACGCCCTCCCTGAAAAATACCCGCTAGGCACCGGATACGCATTTTTCGGACTTTCTTGAAGACATTAACTTTTGCAGAGCGCCTACATCATCAATTATGCAGGACCAATGCAGACCTACAAACAAATACGCATGGTTACCTGGACATGGGGAGATGTAACAAACAGTCGATCTTTTCCCTACCCGAGAGATTACTGGAGGAGGAAAATCAAGGCATATCTAACGTGCACTGGTAATGGTTTCGTGTCGCCGCCTTTTCCGCAGCCTAAGGTTTCATTTTCATCCTCCATCATTCCGAAGTCATCTCTGTTTACACCATGCATGTAGTAACAAATTCTTATTTTGTACATATCAAAACACATTCCAAAATTTATCCAATTAATCTTTCCCGTTGATTTGTTCTTGACTCGATACTTCAGAGATGTCGTTGCGTCTTTACAGCCCAGCCCAGCCCATCTCGACGTGTGTGGCGCATATACTCATCAATAAGCCATGAAATGGGAGAATATCAATCTTACTTATGATGGCGCACCCACTACCATGAGAAATCTACAGTACTCGTATAATTACGTGGCAGAGTCTCAATAAAACCGAGCTCTTATACTTTATCTACATACACTAGAACGGTATGGAAGCGAGCAACTCTCCGAAAAGCTGAAATCCTCATCGGATAGAAACTTTGGTGTTCTCGGTTTTTTCATTTTTATTTCCTAACTGAGTCAGACTTTACTAACGATAACCATCAGCACCCGCACTTACTTCACTGAACGTACAAACGTAACAGGAATAAAACGCAAAATGTTGAATGGACTAACCAGAACAGTGATTATTGGAATATGCCTCCACACGCCTTTCGTTGGTTGGGGCTCATCTGAGGTAGCGGCCGCACGCCAAGCTAGCTACTTACCACTTTAAGCCCAAAAAGGTGAAGAATAGTAGTTGCGGCTGTTGCGGTTATTGCGGTTGTCGCCACGGTTGTCGCCAGGGTTGTCGCTACGGATTTTCCTTTTTTTTTTTCCAGTAGACCACTTTTCTCATCTCAACTGCTCCGCGAAATGTGCGGATATTGCGGAAGCTTATAATGATGAGCTATCGGTAAGGATTTAAATATACGACACTTGGCAGCAGTTTTAAGCACCAAGGGAGAAGTATATTTGCTTCATAATAATTCAATTTCTTAAGATTTGCTATAACATGTTATTCTAATAGAGGAAAAAGCGACTCTGTAAATTCATCAATCACTGGAACATAAACAACATAAAGATCAATATGACACTAAGCTCCCCTGTAACGGAGGAAAACCTGGATATGAACGTGGAAACCTTGAAAAAGGACGATGAAGTGCTGTCAGATGAGTTCGATGTTCAAGAAGAGAAACCCGAATCGCTTTTATGGGAGAGTGCCTTTGTCGGGGTGCTGTGCTCTGCTCAATTAATGACACAGGCAGGGCTTGGTCAGTCATTAGCGCCACTTCACATCATCGGTGACAGTTTTGGAACGGCCAATCCTGGACAGCTCAGTTGGTTCGCATCCGCATACTCGCTTACTGTTGGTACGTTTATTTTGATTGCTGGAAGACTGGGAGACATTTTTGGACATAAAAAGTTCTTTGTTCTTGGCTTCTTTTGGTACGCCCTTTGGTCCCTGCTTGCCGGGTTTAGTGTTTACTCTAATCAGATTTTTTTCGACTGCTGTCGTGCCTTCCAAGGCATGGGTCCCGCCTTTTTACTACCAAATGCTATTGCAATCCTTGGACGCACATATAAGCCAGGGAGGAGAAAAAACATGGTCTTTAGTCTATTCGGAGCCTCAGCGCCTGGTGGTTTCGTCCTTGGTGCTGTTTTCTCATCCATGCTGGGGCAGCTTGCATGGTGGCCATGGGCTTACTGGTTAATGGGTATTGCCTGTTTTCTTTTGGCGGTAGCAGGTTATTATTTGATTCCTCATACCCCTATGCCGAACCGCGATGTCGCATCTTTCAAGTTGTTGGAACGGATTGATTTTGCAGGATCGGTTACCGGTGTTGTTGGATTGATTCTCTTTAATTTTGCATGGAATCAAGGCCCGGTTGTGGGTTGGCAAACCCCATATACATATGCCCTTCTAATAGTTGGCACTGTCTTTTTGATTATTTTTGCATTTATTGAATCCCGTGCAGCATTCCCCTTGCTTCCCTTTGCTGCTCTTTCTAGTGATACTGCCTTTGTGCTTAGCTGCATCGCTGCAGGATGGGCTAGTTTTGGTATTTGGATTTTCTACACATGGCAATTCATGGAAGACTCAAGAGGCCAAACGCCTCTTCTTTCAAGCGCACAGTTTTCACCTGTAGCAATCAGTGGATTTTGTGCTGCCTTGATGACAGGGTTTCTTTTAAGTCACACACCTCCAAGTACAGTTATGTTTTTTGCAATGACTGCGTTTACAGTCGGAACAATATTGATTGCTACAGCTCCCGTTCACCAAACATATTGGGCCCAAACGTTTGTATCGATTATTGTGATGCCCTGGGGAATGGATATGTCTTTCCCAGCCGCTACAATAATGCTTAGCGACTCAATGCCCCATGAGCATCAGGGTCTTGCAGCGTCTTTGGTTAATACAGTGGTAAACTATTCGATATCAATAGGATTAGGTATTGCAGGTACGATTGAGTCCAATGTTAATGACGGAGGTGCCAATGTATTGAAGGGCTACCGTTGTTCTTGGTACTTGGGCATCGGATTGAGCGGATTTGGCATTTTTGTCGCAGCAACATATGCAGTAAGCACATTTATGAAATCCAAAAAAAGGGTATCCGAAAAGCAGCATTTTATAGAATGAACTAATACGTAAAGGGTTATGTCATAGCGTTATATAATAAACTAATTTTACATACACATAATACTATCAAGGTGGTATGAAATGCTCTGTCTGTTCCGTACTATGCGACGAACACGAAAATCAGAAACTAGCATTCCAAGGCAAAAAGATCTGCTATCTTCTGGTAATGAATGGAAGGAACTTACATATCTCTGCAATAGCTCTGTCTATATTCTTTTTATTTTGAGCATACCAAATGGCATCCTCAGTACCGAATATACCATCATATAAACGCCAGAGAGTTCGAAAGGCTTGCGTGCCCTGTAGGGAACGTAAAAGGAAGTGCAACGGCAAATCACCGTGTGAGATGTGCATCTCCTATGGATATGTGTGCCATTACATGGATAAAGATAGATCTTCATCATCATCATTTCCTGTGCAGAAACTGGATGAATTGCCTCATGCACCAGAGAGTAAACCTTTTGCTGCCTCAAACATTCATGGAAATGAAGTATCTAGTGTCGATACACAGACGGTTACTAACCAAAGTATTACAGATCCAGTTAAGTCTAGGTATACGATTCAGCATTCAGCGGTTGCTTTTCCCCGTTGCCTTGGTCTGGAACTCCGATCAGCTAATCCTCCACGTTTACATTCCTTCGCTTGGCACTGTGGGATCAGGCCAGAAGAAAACCCAAGCTCCCATGTACTACTGTCTGAGCTGATCACAAAGGAAGAGTACTACCGTGTTTCTAAAGTGTATTTTTCAGTTGTTCATCCGATATTCGATGTTGTTGATCCGAAGCAGCTGGCTAAGAACGTTGAAGAATATTGGGCCGGCAACATAAGCAACTTTGAGTATGGTGCTGTTATTGCAGGAGTAGTAGCTCTAGGATCTTTTTTTTTAGGAAGCATTGGTCATCCTCGAGAAATGGATGTAGTACAGTACGCAAAAGGCATCCTTGATGATCCTACTTTCAGCCGTATTCCCACGGTGGAGCATGTCTCCGCGTGGGTTTTGCGTACCATTTACCTGCGAGCTACTTCCCGACCTCATGTAGCATGGTTAGCTAGCTGTGTTACTATTCACCTTTCTGAAGCAATTGGTCTGCACCAGGATATTGACAAAGGAGAGTTCTCGATGACAAGTGGTGTTACTTTGAGAAGAACTGCCGGGTTTAATGAGCATACTAAAAGATTATTTTGGTGTGCGTGGTCAATCAACACCATTCTTTCGTATGACTATGGCCGCTCAAGTGTTGCACTGAACAGAATTACTTGCAAGCCAGTCGAGGAAACAGAAGGCAGTTACACAATTCATTTAGTAGCGTTGGCACAAACAATCCCTCAAGGTACTGTGAACACAGATTTAACACAGCTACTGAATGCTCTTACGGCTATTCACAAATCACCAAATGCACACCCCTTCTTATTATTGACCAAGTGTGACATATGTCTGTCTTTGTATCGGAGACTTCGTCTACTAAACCATGTTCTTGATAAAAGCGTTGTTTTGCAAATAATTGATATTGGAAACGCAGCATTATCAGCGGCATATGCTCTTGTCAAATTAGGTCAATCATGGTGGAATGTGTTGAGCACCTCGTTCCAGTATGTCTGCGTTCTTCTTGCCATAGATACCCCAGAAAGTCTTTCACATGTTGCCGCCGCTATGAAGACTCTGGATAATATTACTGAAGTTTTAGGTACACACATTGCTTTGGAAGCTCAGAAGACTGCAAAGCTACTTCTCGAAGACTCAATGAAAAAAAAGAGGCAAGAGATACAGCAACTTGAGCAGGCGACCCACGATAGATCTACTTTCGAAAACACAAACTCGCTCGATATTGATTGGGATGCCCTATTTGATCCATCAGGGACGTTAGGTTTTATGTAGAATAATTCCATGAGCATAAGCTTATAAAGGGTATAAACAAAGGCACCTTTCTCTAAAACCGATGTTGAAACTAGTGTTCTTATTGATCAGTCCTGCGATCCTTTTACTGGGAGTCATCCTTTCTCTGCATAGACTTTAGGATGTGCAAGGAACTCGGCAGTGGCATTGCCATTAATTCTATATATTGGGTGAATGCCTATATCATATCGCCTACTGAACTGATATTTGATTGTCATATTAGACTACCTGTTTCAGAAAGCTTCAATAAGTTGTGAACAATCCCTTCAGTAGTTTTCTGCCCGACTGAAACTTTACAACTGAATTTGTACTAAATACAAAACTGCAACCCTTCTTAGTATAAATGAAGTATGAAAGTACAATGAACCAAATCCCAAGAATAAACTGATTTCGCAAATCAGTTTTCAACCTAATAACGAAAAGCTTCTCCAACAAATACGGATAATGAATGAGCAGGGTCCTTTTATTTATGAAAACAGATCGTTGACTTTCTTTAACTGTCATGTAATTTTTGCATTAAATTTTATATGGTAAAGAAGCAATGATCATGACACATATTGAGATTCAACATATATTTCTGGAGATAACACTAATATGAAGAAAAAATAGTAGATCCTGAATTTGATTTTTTTTCTTTCTTAACGGTTTTCTGGAGTGAAGAAAGATAGAATCAAATAGCAGGTGACGAAAGAGCTTAAAAGTCAAAAATAAGACTAAAAGATTGTAATATAATCATACATAAAAATAAAAAAGGGTATTTGAATCAAATTAATGGTGAACTACTAGAATCTAGGAACATTAATTACTAGTATAATCGAGAAGGTTAGTTTTCTTGATTAAACTTAGTCATCTTTCATATAGTAATGAATTGAGTTTGCTGAAATGTCGGTTACATGCATATCAGAAAGTTGACATTTTTCTCATTAAACAAATACTTTGCCATGAGGATAATTATTCAGCTTGAACTGCCTAAAATGACAGAATGTATGGGGGTTGTTGACATATGGGATATCTAAAACTTGTAAGCTCAATCTCTCAAAATCACCAATTTTATGAATAGTATATGTAATAAAAAACACAGTACAATATCCCTTCAATCCATTTTTTTATGTTTAAAAAAATGAACTGCAGTACGCTTCGTGTCTTATACCAATCCGATGGAACTCCTTTTATTTCTCGGGCTAGTAAACTTCTTTGTTGCTGAAAACACAAATAAAATATAGCAGCATAGTTGATAGCATATTAACAAAAGAAAAACTTTGGTTGTGTTTGAAAGTGCACTTTTATTGCTAGTATTTGCCGAAATAATTCAGTGATGCTAACTGCAAGAAGTTTAATACTAGAGATATTTAAAATGAGCAAACAGTTTCAATATAAGTAGCCACTCAGTGCTGTTTTCGCGTTTAATAGTGTAAATTTCTATCATGGATCTACCGACCTAATATTTATTACTCATTCATCGATACACAGATCCATCTTAGCAACTTAGCTAATAAAGAAACTGGTGCAGCTTTTCAAAGAGGCTTAGATTTCTCGGAGAAAAATGGAAAGAGAAAAGAAATAAAAGAGAGAAATGGTCTTAGAGGTAAGAGTAAACCGCAACAGTTGCAAGTCTGGTCTTAATGATTCCGTGACGAACTCATTAACTTAATTGAATATGTTTTTGGTCATTACCCTTTGGATTTTGAGATTTGATATCACCATGGCTTAATACGTTAAAAAACAGGTCAAGGCTTCATGTTTTGGAAACTCACGCTCATTTTTTAACCCGTATTTCTATTGCTATGAGATCGAACAAATGGGGGACCTCAACACCTGTTTTGTTCGATGCTCAAAATGAAAGAATGAAAGGGCGAATTTCGTAAATCACGGATACTTGAGTCGGCAGTGAGTAAGAACTGCATGGTTTGTTTGCAAAAGCCATCATTCAGTTTCCACTTTGATTAGTAATTGGTATACTGTTTGCTATGCAAAAGACAAGAAGAATTTCCATTTATGGATTTCTTTAAGTATTACCAAAAATCGGCGTGGCTAACGAGAATTGTTTGTTGAGTAACATTTGAATATCAACTCTCCCGATTAAAGAATGAACAGGCAAGTTCTCTTGCTTTAAATTTTGGAAGAAACTGGATAGTATTGAGTGATGTGCTGGAATAAAGCGCAGTGCTTTTTATAGGAGTCCGAAAACATGTCAGCAAGGAGATCATTTAATTCATTCCGTGAAAATTATGGGTATCAAGAGATATCGTATGCACGGGCATTTTTGAGCACCACATTTCGTAATAGAGCTTCACTTTGTGAAGGAAGAGAACATTTCTCACTGACGGCTTATAGAGCAATATTACAAGAAGGGAAACGAGAAAAAAAAATTCCCACTTAAGAAGGCCATCGAAGATTATTTTATCGCAAATAATGTACTGATCGAGAGTGACTTATAACCTTGGAATCGCAGGCATCTAGCACAGAAATTGTTTTCGTTTAGTGTTATCCAAAACTTAGTCACTGGAATATTATGCAGAAATTTATTATACAACGATAGTAGCATGACATTTTTGAAGAATTCCAGAAATACGGAAACTGAAATGTGTGCACAGAAGAGCATCTATTCGTTAAAGAAATGGTTTGCAGAAGCGAAAATATGAAGAATCCATTGGTTTCCTAAGAGCCCGATTTGGGGAAGCCACTCGATCTTTTAATCTAATTTTACTGTGCAAAAAATTTACCAAGACTGTTTTGGAAAACACACACAGAATCCCCCGGAAAAATGAGCTGTAAGATTCTACAAACCCATCAAGGAACTGTCTAAAGTAATAGTGAGCGATAGCACTTGTTCCGGTTTTTCTTGGCTACCACTTATACACATGGATATGGCTCTGCTCTGCAATTAGAGCTAGATAACTTTTTTTATCGTTAAGCTTTCTGAGCGATAACATAAAACAAAGCTGTGAAGGGCTGCTTTGATGTGTGGCTATAGTAGGTTTTTACGTTTTCGGACTGGATGGTTGTTTGCGCCTTCTGTCACCAACGGCACCCAGGTACCTTTTTTTGTTTTGTTTCGGGTGCATAGGAAAAAAATGGTATCATAATAAGAGAATGGACCCTTGGATTTCAAAGCGACCATTAAACGGAGAATTTGAACCGTTTTTTTCTCAATAGACTGGTGCAGCCACTTCAACCGATATTTGAGATCCGATCGAAATTATGGGTGTAATGTGCTAAGAAAAGTTGACGAATTACATCGTATAATGAAAATAATGAAATCCTACTTGTCTATGAACACATTCTTTAGTTGGCAAGAGCTTTTCTTCCTGTGATATTGTGCGAGAAATTTTCCAATAGCAATGTGCCAAAAGATTACTGTCACTTATATAAACTTCATAGAGAAGAAATTAATAGTTATTGTATCCAGCCCTAATGCTTTTCCATTCAGGATTTACTAAGCCAAGCAAAAAAAAAAATGCATTGGGTATCTATATTGAGCACTATTCTGCTTTTTTGTCTTTCAGCGGCAAGTGCTTCACCTGCCAAAACAGTGATGTACAATAAGGTACCACTACTTGTGACAAACGCGTGTATGAGAGTGTTTCGTAAAGTTGGATGGGAGTATACGAGCGAGAGTCCATATGCCATGCCATCATGTACTTTTGAGCCGGCATTTCAATCAATGCTGTACTGCATCTATGAAACATTGGGCGAAAAGGGTTATTCGAATAAGACATTTGAAAATACATTTAATACCGTCAAGTCAAGATGTGCATACTATACTAAAACACTCCAGAACATGACGAAGGCTGAATTTTACGATTCGCTAAACAATGGAACAAAATATATGGTGCCTTATGTGAAAGGTACTTCCAACCTTACGTACCCTGTTGAAATGGACGCCCACACAAGAAAAGCATATTATCGGGCATGGCATGGTTTCTATGCTAACTTGGATATTGGCAACACATATGGTGGTATAATATGTGCTTATTTTGTGGTAACTATGTTGTTTGCAGGCATTCTTCATTATATGAATTACACTCCGTTCAAAGTTGTTTTATTCAAGCAAAGATTTGTAAGATATCTGAGGGGTTACTTTACACTACCTACTCTTGCGGGCAAGCATGCGTCCGATTTTTCCTATCTCAAGGTATTTACAGGTTATCTACCCACGAGATTTGAAGGCGTTATCATTATTGGATACCTTGTGCTTCATACGGTTTTCTTAGCATACGGATATGAATATGACCCTTATAACATAATCTTCAAGTCTCATAAGGTACAAGTTTCACGTTTTGTGGGGGATAGGAGTGGTGTTCTCTCATTTGCACACTTTCCCTTAATAGTTCTTTTTGCAGGTAGAAACAACTTTCTCGAGTACATCTCCGGTTTGAAATACACATCTTTTATTATGTTCCATAAATGGTTAGGAAGAATAATGTTTTTAGACGCAATGATCCATGGTGCTGCCTACACCAATTATACAGTGGCTAATAATACCTGGAAAAGAAGCAAAGAGGCTACATATTGGCAATTTGGAGTGGCTGCGCTTTGCTTAGCCGGTGTGATGTTGTTTTTTTCATTTGCAATTTTTAGAAAGCATTTTTATGAAGCTTTCCTGTTTCTTCATATCGTTTTTGGTGCATTATTCTTTTATACGTGTTGGGAACACGTCGTAGAACTAAGTGGTATTGAATGGATATATGCTGCAATTGCTATCTGGGTCACTGATAGACTTGTTCGAATTGTTCGCATGTCATATTTTGGCTTTCCCAAGGCAACTTTGCAACTGATCGGTGACGATCTCATCCGGCTAACAGTCAAAAAACCAGCAAGGTTATGGAAGGCGCAACCTGGACAGTACGTTTTTGTGTCATTTTTACATCCATTTTATTTCTGGCAGTCGCATCCATTTACTGTTTTAGATTCAGTAAGTAAGGAAGGTGAGTTGGTTATTATATTGAAAGAGAAAAAGGGCGTAACAAAGCTCGTAAAGAGGTATATTTCTCGGAATGGGGGTTCAGCTTCAATGAGACTAGCTATAGAAGGACCGTACGGATCTTCTTCACCAGTTCACCACTATGACAATGTGTTGCTACTAACGGGGGGAACCGGTCTGCCTGGACCAATTGCTCATGCCATTAAGCTTGGGAAAACTTCAGCAGCAGCTGGGAAGCAATCTGTTAAATTGGTAATTGCAGTTAGAGGTTTTGACGTTCTCGAAGCCTATAAGCCAGAAATAATGTGTTTAAAAGACTTGAATGTACAGGTCCACATATATAATACGATGCGGATTCCACCAGTAACATCTAATGATAGCATGACTATCTCTCAAAAGGATGAAAACGTTGATGAAAAAGTTGATGAGAAAGACGCTTTTAAGGAAACTAGTTTAGATAAGTCGTCTAATCCCTTTGATTTTGAAAGTATCGTGTTTCATGATGGAAGACCTGATGTAAAAGAACTTCTGCATGAGTCTTCGGAGTTGAATGGCTCACTTGCAGTAGTTTGTTGTGGGCCTCCTGTGTTTGTTGACCAAGTAAGAGATCAAACAGCAAAGACCATTTTAGCAAAATCATCAAAGGCAATTGAGTACTTTGAGGAATATCAAAATTGGTGATCATTCATGGATTCTTTTACTTTTAACAGTATAAACCTGAACGTTCTTGGCCTTGTAAGAATAAAATTTATGTTTAGATGAGAAAGACAAGAATTAGCCTGAGTCCAGATTATCACAACATATTATATAATAACAACTTCAAACAAATTAAGTAGAGTCAATTTATTTATGCAGCATATTTAACACTCAGAAATGCGCAATATTTTTCAACTAATCAGCAAACTTCCAGGTACATTTGGACGTTTTTCCCATAGTTTACGAACAATAATGTATGATACTGACCGCAACTTAGTACGTAAAAAAAAAGACTTCAAAACTACCTTACTCTCGTTATCATTGCTCAAACAATGTTACCTATAAGATTACCAAACGAAATAAGTCTATAAGGAAATTCAGCCAGAAAGAGAGCTATTTCTGCCTAAAATAGTGATTCAATTAAGTCCGCATCGGCTGATACTGGTCTGCAATTTCCGTGCTAGTTGCATTTTTGACTTTCAAGATAAGGTGATCTGCCCTTGGACCCATAAGGGGACCCACGGTTTTAAGCATAGTAAGATACAAAAAGGCTTATGAGAAGCGAGGTTTTTAAGAAAATATTGTCTTTTGCATTTAAGCCTCATCTTCATGGAAAAGCCTCTTGATTATTTTCGAGGCGTTTTTGTAGGGAAGTCGCGAGAAGCTGTTCCCTTCTTGAAAAAGGTAATTATAAATAAGGCATCGGTAAAAGAAAGGCCCAATATTTTCAAGAGGGAAGAAAGAAAGCACCTGATAATTGTTTAGTATGGCTCGTCAAAAAGTAGGCGGTGACAGTATATTTCGAATTGATAAAACTCAAAAGAAGTCAATTCCTGAATGTCTTCACTTTAATAGAGAAAGGCACATGCCCATCGCTAGGATATTGGGCACAAGAGGATTTTTCGTATTTTCAAGTAAGCAGTCTTATGACAGATTCAAAGAGACAAATTTTAATATCAGCGTTCTTGACTCAGAAGGTGTAGGTGTCCCATTTCTGCACATTGTCCGGAATTATAACGTTATTGGCCATTTGACAGGAAGCTCACCGGACTTTCATATTTATAAGTACGTTTTACAAAAAGCGGAAGATCCGCCTTTGTACTCTGAATCAAAGGTTATCTGTGAGGACAAGGCATTTCGTTTATGCAAAATACCTTACTGCGAAATTTACAGCCATCTTAACTTTCTTAAAACCAAATATGATTTTTTCTACCCCTCTGGGACTCAGTTTCACAAAAAGTATCAGGTGGTCAAGCAGAACAACTTCCGAGATCTGGATACTTATTTGGATGGTTTACATTTCCATTGGCATGTGAAATTTTATAGTGATCATTATCGATTGATGTACTTCAATGAATACGATTTGGGTTCTTCAAATGATGCAAGAGCAAAGAGGAAACAAAGTGATGCTCCAGATATTGATATTGTAGTTGGCCACTATACAAAAAGATTTTCCAATTTCATCCCCAGATCTATATCTAAGTGTTCCGAACTTGTTATTGGAGAGCAATCCCGACCTGACTCCCTTGGCATCTCCTCTGTTCCGGTCTTAACTGAAACATTTGCCTGTCAAGGGGCGTTAATTCATTACCTGGAACATATAGAAGAAAAAAATAGAAAATAGAGACGACATTGATTCACCTGTTAATTGCGGATGAAGTTTTATTTAATTTGTCCCACTGAAAAAGTGTAGTTATAATATATTTCGCAGGGAAAACTTATCACATCACGGTCCAATAATGAAACTTGATGGGGTATAATTTTGGTTGAATACAAATTATTTCATGAGTTCATTTGGGTGTTAATCTAGCAAATAATGCATGTGCTTGCTGAACCCGATACATGTTGAATACACTATAGGATTTCCCTGCAATTGAGTAAGAGAATTACTATATTTGTAGATAATACTAATTTTCGATTTGAATATACAGACAACTCAGAAATAGATTAAGTACTTTTCATATAATATGGTAGTAAAACCAAAATGATAGATGCATTATTAAGGAAAAGATCATAATATAGTAGGATACCACTTTTAAAGTCATTTAACGAACAATCTGTATAGTTGAGCGTCGATAAACTATTTAGGTTATAATGTTGAAGATAATGAGTGCGATAATAAGTGTTGTGTTAAACATTCATTTGACACATATGTTGGATTCGATTGACCTAGTAACATAACTAACACGTTAAGAGTGTAAAACGGGTTAGTTTTTTACTATCGATGTATAATAGCTCCTCTCTATATTACCACATATTAAAATTAAGCTTCAGACTCATTATTTCGCTATTTACTAGATGTTTCATCAATTTAGTTTTGCTATTGGGCAGTCTTTTTCACTTCGTCTATGAATAACGCAAAACATGCTTTAAGGGGAAAATAATGTTTCTGACATCTATTTTCTTTCAACAACTCGTCTCAAAACAACAGAACAAAAACACAAACGTGGATATGAAAAGAGCTATAACATCTTCCTCGAAAGTAGGGGCTTACAAACGTTCTAAGTTGGACATAGAGCATGACTTTGAACAATATTACTCGGTAAACAAGAACTACTATCCAAATCCTATTACTAGGAAGGGCGCAAATCAATTTAACAATAAATCCAGGACTAAACCGATAGAAATCCTCGAAGAACTGCAGAAAAAGCAGGAAACGTCATTTGAGGATGTCAGCACTCTTGTGCATTGGTTTAGGAATGATTTACGTTTGTATGATAATATAGGACTATTCAAAAGTATAGAGTTATTCCAGCAATTGAAGGTAAAAAACGAAAATGCCAAACTGTACGCGGTTTACATTATCAATGAACATGACTGGAGGGCTCATATGGATAGTGGGTGGAAATTGAAGTTTACCTTGGAGGCATTAAAGAGTTTAGAGAAATCTCTTGCAGAGCTACATATACCTCTATTTGTATGGGAATTCTACACAACTGAAGGAACTATATCTAACTCAAAAAAATTCGTTGAATATTTCAGAGAAAAATGTTTGAACTTGAGCTCTGGAAAATCTATGATAATCACTGCTAATATTGAATATCAAACAGATGAACTATATCGTGATATTAGGTTGTTAGAGAGGGAAGACCAAAGACTACAACTAAAATTTTATCATGACTCCTGTGTAGTTGCTCCCGGTTTACTTACCACAGGAAAAGGTACTAATTATTCCGTTTTCACTCCATGGTATAAGAAATGGGTTTCTTATGTAAACAATCACAGGAAAACTAGCTCTGAAATCTGTCATATCCACAAAATTGAACCATTGAAGTACAACAAAGTGTTTAAACTGCAACCGTTCCAGTATTCCTTACCGGATGAATTCGTTCAGTATATACCCAAGTCGAAATGGCACTTGCCAGAAGTTTCGGAGAAGGTAGCTTTATCTAAATTGAATGATTTTTTAAAGATAAAAGGTTCCAAGTATAACAACGAAAAGGATATGCTTTTTTTGGGTGGCACTTCTGGACTAAGCTCTTATATAACTACTGGTGTACTTAGTACAAGAGTGGTAGTTAATAAATCCGTTCAAGCTTGCAACGGACAGATTATATCGAAAGGGCTCAAAGATAATACCTCCACCCAGAATTTTATCAAAGAAGTTGCGTGGAGGGATTTTTACAGACACTGCATGTGCAATTGGCCGTATACGTCTATGGGGATTCCTTATCGATTAGACACTCTCGATATAAAGTGGGAAAATGATCCTGTGGCGTTTAGGAGATGGTGTATCGGTAATACGGGCATTCCTATTGTGGACGCTATAATGAGAAAACTATTATACACAGGTTATATCAATAATAGATCTAGAATGATCACAGCCTCTTTTCTTTCCAAAAACTTATTAATTGATTGGAGATGGGGTGAGCGCTGGTTTATGAAGCACCTAGTAGATGGTGATTCATCGTCAAATACAGGTGGTTGGGGATTTTGTTCTAGCACTGGAATTGACGCTCAACCATATTTCAGAGTGTTTAATATGGATATACAAACAAAAAAATATGACCCAGAGATGAAATTCATCAAGGAATGGGTTCCCGAATTACGCTTACCGGAGAGTCAACGTTCAACCAATTATCCTGAACCTTTAGTTGATTTAAAACAAAGCAGAGACCGAGCTCTGGAAGTTTATAGAAGTTCATTGTGATATTGTAACTTATACGGATTAGACAGCAGGGTATCATTTGTTTTTATTATTTTTTAAGATTTTTTGTGAGCAAAGAGATTTGGTGCTCCTTAAATTGGGGACAAGATCTGTATAATTTATGTAGCAAACATCTACCAGAAACAATACCGCAATTTCGCTTAACGTCACTGTATATCAAGCAACAAGCTCTATAAATCGTAGTGAGAATACTCACTCAGTTGGCAGTGGTTTTAGCCTTTAAGCTGAAAATTATTGAAATTTGTCATCAAGACTTTCCATACTTGATTCACGGTTATAGCCAATTTCGATTTAGATGCTCAAGAAATTATTCGTTTGAAGAATAAATAACGACTACTAAACTATGTAACACATAGAAACTTACGGTAAAACTGCAAATAATAAAAATAAAAAAACGGTGTAGGGAAAACAAATAGATAATAATCAAGCCTAGGATACATGATAAATACTTATATCCATCTCTTTGACAAATGCTTGGGTGTGACAAGTGATAGCTGCATCAATGAAAACCAAACAAAAGATGCTCTAGTTAGGATGTTCAAAATAATGATCTCTCCTTTTTGGTCAGATTCTGTCTAGGTATGTGAACTTTGCCAACTCATATACTGTAGGGTGAAATCAGATTGGGCACGCTGAGGTCTGTCTTGCATTTGTGATTCTCTATCAAGAGTAAGCGAAAAAAGGAAGGTGAAGTACAATACAGCTTCGATGTTCGTCCGATAATGCTTTTAGGCACAAAAAGAGGCAGTTCATGGAACGGTTAATCTTTCCAAATACTTACACTATGGTTTACACCATTCTTTCTATTCCTCTTGTGTAGAGAAAAAGGCAAATTCGAAGAATCAGTAAGAAAGATTTGTTGAATATATTTTTCCAGCCTTCAAACTAGCATATCACAATAATTTATCAACTACTGCTACATCCTCCAGAGAGTGGCTATAGTACCCACAGATGAAATCAACAATGACTAAAAGTATGAAGTTGATACTGGAATCAGACTTAGCATTCCTCAAGTCTCAAAGACAAAAATTGTATCACTGATCACAGTTTATTCGAAGAGGATAAGAGTAAAAAGTACGCCTCATAATTCATATTATGGATTCAAGCATTTCAGTAATTGCCAATAATTTAATGCTATGCTTGCAAAAATTTCTCTGCAACGCCAATAAAACAGAAATGGTAGAGCCCCGCCCTAAGCTTTGTGCAACTAGATACCTGTCTGGTGGATGAAATGACTTTCAATAATAATATGAAGGGGCTACAGTTATAGATAGGTTTTTAAATGACGCCTATTTTTATTGATTGGCTGCTTATAGCGGACGTCTATTCGATACTTTTATGGACACATTTTTTGTTTGATATGTTTGTATATTGAAATAGCCTCTTTATTAGAATGGACAACATTTTTTTATGCATAATTACTGCCAATTAGTGTAGTAATCATGGGACTCAAAAACACTTTTATTTCTTATTGATCCTGTATGCATGCATAGTTAATCATAGGCGTGAAATTTCTATTCTCAAATATGTGGTTGTCTTAAAATGTAATTTCTGTCTGCTTTTTGAGTATACAGCACTGTCCACTGTAAACTTGTCCATGCATGAGGACCTGCTTACACAATGATAATCATCGATTTGAATTTAATTAAGGTAAATCTAATCGCCTTAAGTTATTTTTTAGCTAAATATCAAATCTTATCTGTTATAACAAGCTCAAAGGTACATAGTGCTAATTCAGAAGATATGCTTCAAATTTGAACATAAAAAGTTCGCAAAATATTGTTAGTGTTGGAATAAGTGATTACTACTATACATTTATTCATATAAATTGGTGTAGTTGATGACAAACATTCTTTAACATGATACTAATAATGTTGGATAAATGAATACAAACATTCTTATGATGATACCAATTAAATTGGAGTAGGCAAATTCTAATAATAGAATTTCCTGCATAAGTAAGATAAAGATCTATTAATTGACCTGAACTTAGTATATAAGAAGATGAGTTATCGCCAAAATTCTATCATCAATGTTCTGAATTATGTCTGAACCATTGGATTTAATATAACCAATCAACGTGTGTTTTATATACCTCTCTTATATAAATTAAGAAGGAACGACTTATTCTTAATTATTACAACTTACTAAACAACTAATTATCAACAGTTAGCAATGGATTATGTAAAAACACCTGCACTGCAAATTATTTTAAAAATCACGCTAAAGAAGAAACAATGCGCCTAATATAAAAAAAGGTTACTGTTTAACGTCGAATTTATAACTAGCAGTAACGACAGTATTTTTCTCTGGATTATAATTCCAGGAATATTGTTGGGGTGCAGAGATTTAACACTGAGTATAATTTAGATCGTATATCATTATGAAAAGTTTTATTTACAAACAAGTGAAGCAACGCTACTGTAGTAAAATATCCTTAATCTCATCTAAATACCGAAACGGTACTGAGTCTTCGAAGTGTATACTTTGCCGCGCTTCAAAAGAACACAATCTCTCCATTCATCACGGTTAATGGCATCAACATATCTGCCTTGTTGAACGGCAAATCCCGATCTTGGTACAAATTTGCCACATAGATTGTCACCAGTATACAGATGGACTGTTGGTTCTGTCGTGGAAACCTCAAAGTGGAGATGCGACTCTGGATGATAGGCCTTGAAAACGGGAACCAACTTGTTTACACCCACAGAGTCGGTAGACTTCAAATTTTTGTTGGCATCGATAATGAAAGTGCAATCAAACACAGGTTCATTATCCTTCAAAACAGTAGGTTCAGCAGAATCAAAAGTAGCGATATTCCTTTCAACGAACTTTCCGGTTGGAAGTAATGCCCCCTCTGTAACATCTAGCGATTTGTTCGAGCAGACCCTAACTTCGGTACCACATATGGACTTTTCATTCTTGACCTTGTTCAGGTTGAAATAAGAGTGGTTGGTCATATTGATTGGTGTAGCATCTCCGCGAACCAGCTGCGCTTGATATTCCATGTCCAAAGTCATCTCAGCGACATTCAAGGTGTATTTTACTGAAACTTCTAAATCACCGGGGAATTCATTTGGGTTGGGTTGGGTATGATCATCCAACAACTTGAACTTAACAACGTAAACTCCTTTGGAAGGATTCTCGACAGGACCTGCTGTATACTGCTTGAGGTTCAAAGAACTGACACTGCTGTGATTTGTGTTACCGCAATTGTTAACAGTCAACTTGTGAGGACCATCTTCCAAACTGAAAATACCCTTGGCAATACGGTTGGCATAACGACCGACGGTAGCACCCATCATATTACCATCTGTTAAATAGTCTTCTACGTTTGAATATCCTTGAACAACCGATTGATTATTTACCCTCAAATCCACTAGAGTAGCACCAAGTGGTGCGATGGTGGCTTGAAACCTTTTTTCATCACCAATTGTGATCACTCCGTATTTGTTATTGCTGTCACTGTTTGTCATTTGTTGTTTGTTATATATTTGTTGTTCTTTTTTCGCTGTTTGTCATATAACTTGATCAGATAAGCTATCAAAACTCAACCTGATTCCTATTTATATGTCTTAAAGTATTCTTGGTACGTAGAAAATACTTTCGTTTTCATTACCTATTGCTGTACCTCCCCGCATTAGAATAGGTTATATCAGAAGCACGGGGTAGAAAGTTTATTTCATGGTACCACTTAATGTGCTAGGCTGTCAGATATTTCTGGTTGATTTCCTTATGATCAGTCAGCTACACAACGGAAACATAGTAAACAAGAAGGGAAAACATTAAGTGTGTTCATCTTACACACTGCCTATAATATTACTGTGGGGGTTTTACGAATGTACGTAAGATAGTAAGTATTTTGGGGGCTCGTCCTATTCAAATTATGAAAGAATCTCATGTACTTCCCGCGCGATTGCGTGATTATATTTTGTATCCCCGTTCATATTCTTCTTTATATCGCCCCTTATGACAATTACCCCAGCAGTTTTATTGAGGATTCTTCGCATCTTACAGCAAAATACGTACCGGAAATGAATTTTTCTATTCTTGTAGATAGTTTATGGTTACTTTCCGATGTCACCCTTTTTGCAGCCAAAAAATGTGCTTTTTATTAACTTTAAGGTTGCGTTTCGGACTAAGTACTCAAAACTTAAAAAATAATAAAGTGGGGGTGAAAAATAAAGTTTGCGTGGATTGGGTGGCGGGGTACCAAAAATATGCATATGAAGGCACTTAGGCACATCATTATATAACATTCCGGCCCAAGATGATGACGTAAACGTTCGAGGATAAAATTACATAATGGTGTATTAGACTCCTATTCTAAAAATGATCAAAACCCGTAGAGCCTAATGAAAGGAAAGTGACTAGTAAAAAATATCATGCTAGGTAAATATGAACGGTGACCTCCTTGCCATCGAAGTTTATCTTTCCGGTGGTGGGCGCACCTTACTGGTATAATAGTCCATATATTTATGGGAAAATATGGGCAACGGAAGGTATAAAGAGGGAAGGTTGGATAACACAATTTTCTTCCGCGACTGATGGTATTTTAGCAACGCTCTAAGACAAAATAAGAAAAGAAAAGAATAAAAAAAAATTATATCTCTAAAATGAGTTCATCTATTGATAGTGATGCAGGGATTCAAGGTGCTTCTTCTGTTGAAGTTCATGTCGCACCGCCTGTGGAAAAAGAGTGGTCTGATGGATTTGATGACAATGACGTTTTAAATGGGGATTCAATAGAGCCTCCAAAGAGGGGACTTCTAGGTTACCTCGTCATCTATTTACTCTGTTATCCTATATCCTTTGGAGGTTTCCTACCTGGTTGGGATAGTGGTATTACAGCAGGTTTCATCAACATGGACAACTTCAAAATGAACTTTGGATCCTACAAGCACAGTACTGGAGAGTACTACTTAAGCAATGTTCGTATGGGTCTTTTGGTCGCCATGTTTAGTGTCGGATGTGCTATAGGGGGTGTCTCTTTCGCCCGTTTTGCCGATAAGTTAGGCAGAAGGCTAGCAATTGTGATTGTGGTATTGGTATATATGGTTGGTGCCATTATTCAGATCAGTTCAAACCATAAATGGTACCAATACTTTGTCGGTAAGATCATTTACGGTCTCGGTGCTGGTGGTTGTTCGGTGTTGTGTCCAATGCTTTTGTCGGAAATAGCACCCAAGGACCTGAGAGGTGGGCTTATTTCATTGTACCAACTGAACATGACCTTTGGTATTTTCTTAGGTTATTGTAGTGTTTATGGAACAAGGAAATATGACAACACTGCACAATGGAGAGTGCCTCTCGGGCTTTGCTTTTTGTGGGCCCTGATTATCATCATTGGTATGCTATTGGTCCCAGAATCACCCAGGTATTTGGTCGAATGTGAAAGACATGAGGATGCATGTATTTCGATTGCCAAGATTAACAAGGTTTCACCAGAGGATCCATGGGTACAGAGACAGGTTGAAGAAATCAACGTCGGGGTGCTCGCCCAAAAGGAACTAGGAGAAGCATCATGGAAGGAACTTTTCTCAATTAAAACAAAGGTTCTTCAACGTTTGATTACAGGGATCCTAGTGCAAACCTTTTTGCAACTTACCGGTGAAAACTACTTTTTCTTCTACGGAACTACCATCTTCAAATCTGTCGGGCTTACTGACGGTTTTGAGACCTCAATCGTTTTGGGTACCGTGAATTTCTTCTCCACTATCATCGCTGTTATGGTCGTCGACAAGATCGGTCGTCGTAAATGTCTATTGTTCGGTGCAGCTGGAATGATGGCTTGTATGGTTATATTTGCTAGTATCGGGGTGAAATGTCTTTACCCCCATGGCCAGGATGGTCCCTCTTCGAAAGGTGCAGGTAATGCTATGATTGTGTTCACCTGCTTTTATATATTCTGCTTCGCAACAACATGGGCACCAGTCGCTTATATCGTGGTTGCTGAGTCGTTCCCTTCGAAGGTCAAGTCCAGAGCTATGTCCATTTCAACTGCATTCAACTGGTTATGGCAATTCTTGATCGGTTTCTTCACACCATTCATTACCGGCTCGATCCATTTCTACTATGGTTATGTGTTTGTTGGATGTTTGGTTGCCATGTTTTTGTACATATTCTTCTTTTTACCAGAAACAATCGGTTTATCTTTGGAAGAAATCCAATTACTGTACGAAGAAGGTGTGAAGCCATGGAAATCCACATCTTGGGTTCCACCATCAAGGAGAGGAGTCCATTCAGAAGAGACTGAGACTCAGGATAGAGATTGGAAGAAAATTTTTGAAGTTTTCAAAGGCTTCTAATTGATCGTTGGGATCATATTCTTGCCGTTTTAGGCAGCATTGTATATTATGCTCTACATATAAATGTGTAATTTTAATTTGTGACGAATTTATGAAGGTCCACGAAGCTATGAAGATCGATACCCTTACATGCTGGTATGTGTTTACCACCTGAGCACCAGTTTATTCAGAAAACAGTATTATGTCTGATCGTTTCCTTTTTTTCTACAAAGCGAAAGGAGAAAGCTTAATGTCTGTGATGTGAATATCGAGGGCGATGGCAGTGACCAACACAAATATGTGTGTTATTGAGTAGTTATTAAAAATCATCGAGAATGCATTGACAGGTATATAATACGTTACATGACTAAACAAAATAATATAAAAAAAGTACAAAAACACATAATCTATCCCAGATATCTGCTCATTACTATCCAGGCACGCGGATCGCTTTCTAAATTACACCTGGTCTAGAACTTCGTTCACAGCGGCAAGTGGTCCTTTATCATAAACAACTTCTAGCGAGTGAGTCAATTGCGCAACAAAGTCCTTGTTATCACGAATTTCAGGGCTGAAAAGGACCTCGATGTTAAGTAGCTCGTGAGGATCCTTACCACCCTTAACAGCAGCAGCCTTCAAGGTATCTGCCATGGGGTCCTCAATTTCGAATGGTTTGCCGTTCATGTCGACACCGGTCAAATAACGGAACCATCCAGCCACACACACTGCCAACAACTTATACTTGCCGTTAGGCTTGCGCAACTGCTCGTAGATCGAAGGTAAAACGTACTTGGGCATCTTACCTGAGCCCATCAAACAGATACGTGCAACGGTGTCCTGAATTGCTGGATTGGAGAATCTCTCCAACACAGACGCAGTGTATTCTTCGAAATCCACGCCTGGCACCTTAGGTAACAATGGGATGACTTCCTCACGCATCAAAACACGGATGTACTTGTTGATGGTTGGGTCGTTGACGACCTCGTGTATATAGGTGTAACCGGCCAAGTATCCAAGGTATCCCATGGCTGAGTGCCCACCGTTAAGCAGACGCAATTTCATCAGTTCATAGGAATCGACATCCTTGACAACTTGAACACCGACAAGTTCCCAAGGAGGACGGCCGTCAGAAAAGTTGTCTTCAAGAACCCATTGGATGAAAGGCTCTGCAACAACGGGACATTGGTCCTTAATTCCCCAAGTGTCAGTGACGTACTTGCGCTCCTTGTCAGTGCAACGTGGTGTGACACGATCAACCATACAGTTAGGAGAAGTAACCTTCTCTTCGATCCAGGCAGCGAACTTCTCATCCTTCTTTAACTTGGCAAACGCAACAAGCATAGCCTTGACTGTGATACCGTTTTGAGGCATGTTGTCACAGGACATAATGGTGAAGGGAGTGAGGCCTTTCTTGTAACGCAGCAATAGAGCCTCATATAGGTAACCGTAGAGAGTGGCAGGATTCTCTGGATGATTCAAATCGTTGACAATTTCCGGAGCATCGGTCATTAACGAGTTTGTTGCTTCACTATGGTAATAACCGTTCTCGGTAACGGTTAGAGAAACAATATGTGTATCTGGGTTGGCCATCTTTTCGATGACAGCCCTTGGATCATCGGGTGCGTACATGTATGCGGTGATGGAACCGACAATGTAAGCGTTGGTTTCCTTGATACCGCGCTCTACAACTGTGTATAGACAATCTTGGGCTTTCATAGCATCGCGCATAAGGGCATCTGCCTTCATTAAACCAACACCACATATTGACCAGTCCTTCAAGCTGTGATCCTGCATCAAACGGTTCATGAAAACGGCCAAGTGGGAACGATGGAATGCACCAACACCTAGATGAACAATACCCTGTTTAACGCCTTCTCTGGGGTAAGTTGGTATTGGAAGGGTGGATTGAAAACTCTTGAGAGTTTTTGCATTCAAGCTGGTAGCTGTTTTTTCATTGGACTTTGTCATTTTTGAAGTTTTTACTTTTCTTCTTTTTTTTCTTTTTTGTTGTTGTTGTTATTGATATCACTTTTATGTGTTGAGATTAAGAGAGAAGTATAAAACCAAACAATTGCACAGTTGGAATCAGCTATTTATATGTGAAGTTGAACGATATCTAAAATTTCGAGACACTAACTCCCCCACATCTTTTCCCCTGGAATATGATGCTTCCCAATTATAGTTAGCTAACATAATACGGTGAATAAGTGTTGGTCATTTTTCAAGAAGACGGTGCATCTATGTATTTCACCCGTTACCTCGCAGTTAGTAGGGAGACTTTAATGCTTGCTTGATGCTTGCCGTAAAGCTAATGCAATGACGTATTATTATGGTGTGTGCTGCAACCAAATATGGCGGGCTAAAAATAAAGAGAAAGTGCATGCGAACTAGACCATTGGTGGGGCAAGTTCTGAAAGATTTTTATGTCCGTGCCAAGGAGGGAGTGATTAGGTGGTGGGATAACGCGGGGTAGAACGACTCAGGCACAAAGGCAAAAAACCAACAAGGCACGGGAACAGGCACGAAGGCTACCCCACGCTGCACCACGCGCGATACCTTATTTTTCCAGGAGAAACTGCAGGAAGCTTAGCTGTAGGTACATGCTATGTATGGTACGCAATGCATAAGTTCTCGGGGATGATTCTTGGTAAGCAACAAACAGATTATGTTGAAGTTGGCTAGCTACGTATAGCTTCAGCATACATCGGCCTATCTCAGGGATGCACAATGAATGAGTCTCGTCTCTTTCAAGGACTGTCTTCTCAGCTGAAAATTATTTTGCTTTATTTTTTTCGACATCCAGAGTTTATAATACTGTATTTATTTCCGGCATCGTATCTCCTTTCTCCGGTCAAACAACGCCACTACGTCAGCCCTCTCATCTCATTCATCACCCCAGTTATGATAAACTTAAGATGACAAGTAGGCCTTTCTCATTTCAGTGGACTAAAATTTGACGTATAAAAGAGTTAAACCATTCAACGTTATGAAAAATAGCTTTCAAGTGAAAATGAAACCATTGAATACTTGACAAGAAAAACCAAGAAATTACAAAAAACCATGTCTCAAACTACTAATCCTTCTGTTGTTTTGAGAAAAGTCGGCGACATCGCCATCGAGCAAAGACCAGTTCCTACCATCGAAGACCCCCATTACGTCAAGTTAGCCATTAAAGCTACTGGTATATGTGGTTCTGATGTCCACTACTACAGAAGCGGTGGCATTGGAAAATACATATTGAAGGCACCTATGGTACTTGGTCATGAGTCGAGCGGAGAAGTTGTGGAAGTTGGTAACGCTGTGACAAGAGTCAAAGTCGGAGACCGTGTGGCTATTGAGCCCGGTGTCCCTAGCCGTTACTCTGATGAGACCAAGGAGGGTAGGTACAACCTTTGCCCACACATGGCATTTGCAGCCACTCCTCCAATTGACGGTACTCTTGTGAAGTACTATTTATCTCCGGAAGATTTTCTTGTGAAGCTACCGGAAGGTGTTAGCTATGAAGAGGGAGCCTGTGTCGAGCCACTATCTGTCGGTGTGCACTCTAACAAACTCGCAGGAGTTCGCTTCGGCACCAGAGTTGTTGTATTTGGCGCAGGGCCTGTGGGGCTGTTAACGGGAGCAGTTGCGCGTGCATTTGGTGCCAGTGACGTTGTTTTCGTTGATGTGTTTGACAACAAGCTACAAAGGGCAAAGGATTTCGGTGCTACAAACACTTTCAATTCTTCCAAGATTCCTACTGACAAAGCCCAAGAATTGGCTTCTGAAGTAGAAAAGCTTCTAGGCGGAAACCATGCAGATGTGGTGTTTGAATGCTCGGGAGCAGATGTTTGCATTGACGCTGGTGTCAAAGTAACCAAGGTTGGGGGAACGATGGTACAAGTTGGTATGGGCAAAAATTATACCAACTTCCCAATCGCTGAAGTTAGCGGCAAGGAAATGAAGCTAATTGGATGTTTCCGTTATTCGTTTGGTGATTATCGCGATGCGGTGAACTTGGTTGCCACAGGAAAAGTTAATGTCAAGCCACTAATAACGCATAGATTTAAGTTCGAAGATGCAGCTAAGGCCTATGACTACAACATTTCCCATGGTGGAGATGTAGTCAAGACTATAATCGCCGGTCCCGAATGAGAAGGCAATTTTTTTCAAGTTTTTATATTATGAAGTATGACAACATTGGTTTGCCGATGTATTTTTTTTTTAAGTAGATCAGTCTATCACGGTTCTTGGGTTTGTTCATATGTATTTATAAACGTAGATGAACAGAGATAGTAAACTGTATATAAGGGCAATTAAAAATTGTTGAGATATTCAATAATAGTGAATAAGTTAGAAACACCACCTTCACAGTAATGAATAATTTTTTGTCCTACAAAATACTATATACTATAAAAGAAAGTAATCTAGGATTTATTGTCAAGAATAATTTATCTGCACGTTTACTAAATATCTCGTTTACCCAAAATAACCACGAGTTGAGTATGATAGTATGAATTACACGGGTTCTTTGTTTAATGGCAACTTTAGGTTTTAGGGTCTAGAAATGGATGTCACGCTGGACGAGGGAATCTAACGAAGGTTACTTTGCTGTATCACACTAATTTAGTTAATACTGAGCCAAATATATGGTTACATACCACAAACAATTACTCTTGCACCACCTTTTTCATGAAGAACATGATTCATTGATCTACATTTATGAACAAAAAGAAAGCAGTAAGAAGAAACAAGGCTATCAAAGCATGTTTGAATTGTAGAAGAAAGAAACAAAAATGCGATCAAGCAAGACCTCAATGTTATCAATGTCGTATCCGAAAAACAGAGTGTGTTTACTTGGGAGAAAAGGCGGATAAAAATAGTATATCCATCCCCAACTCTATCCTAGATACAACCCCTTTCGATATTAATCACGTGGGTTCGAAAGACAATAGTTGTAAAAGTGAGGAAGCAAATCCTCTAGTAGGAACTAAATTTATATTCCAAAAAGAGGATAAATGGCTGGCTTGTGGTGTAACCTCTATGAGGACAATATTTCATTTGCATTGCAACAGTAAGATTAATGGATACTTCACAACTCCTTGGAAAAAACTTAAGCAAGAAAGGAATATATGGAAGGCTAAGAATAATTACTCTTCTCAGTTTGACTGGTCTTTACTGGGTGAACCAAACATATTGAGAAATGGCGAGTCACTTATCGATGCTGTCTGTAGGGTCTTACCTTCTTACGAAGAGGTTGAGATGCATTTACAGAAATACTTTAGCGATACAATGCATAAGACTTTTGAGATAGTGGATCCGAAGAAGATTATGCAAGATTTTCGCTCATATTTTATCAAGGGTTTTTTAGACGAATCTACAGGCTATCATTCAATTAGCACATTTGTACCAGCCGATACTAAAAATTTCTACCGTGTAGTTGTCATTCTCGAAATCCTGCGTATCTCATTTTATGTGGATATACCCAAGGAGCTGGATTTTTTTTCTAGATATTTAACTTCCTCCGCTTCTGAGAAGGCCTTCAACCTGGAAAAACTCCAGTGTGTCATGCTAAAAGCTTGTTATTTGGATTTCACAGCCTCCACTGGAGGTGACTTTTCCAGAATGAACATGCTCATCCAAATGGCTTGTTCGATTGCAATAAATCTAGGACTACATACCGATATAGAGGTACCGCTGTGTTCGAATGAGAAGTTCTACATTGAGAATTTATGGTGGTGGGTTCTTTATATGGATATACAGGTGTCTTTTAATATTGGTGTTCCATTACAAATTAGTGATATCAGCTCTAGTAGGCTAACATCTTCTTCAAATAGGAACAGGCAAGACCGCCTTTTCAATAATTCCATACTCATGCTCAGAAAAGTTATGGAAAAGATATATGATAAGAATTCTGCTCCAAACATTAAACTACTTATATTGGAAATCAAGGACTTCATATCTAGTAACTTTCATCCTCTTCCATTCTATATGACGCCCGCAAACTATACTTTCATGGAGAGCCTGGAAATTCATACTTTGCTATACCTATTAACTACAATATTAGACTTGTCAAACCTTCAAAGATATTACTTCCATGAGAATAGCCCTGAAACATTCAATACCACAATACAGATCTCGTTCACTTCCTTGTATATATCAATAACCGTCCTTAAAAGCTACTTTAAGATGGACATTTCTGCCCCCGGTCATAAAGCAGTCATGAACTCCAAAAAACTACCCCCGCATCTGCAGTTGGGCGCTTGGGCTACTTACCATTTACTTGGAAGAGTTATTTACGAAACTTATGGATTACTTTTTTCTACTCTCCAGGGTTCAGCAACTGCATCTTCTCCCCAAGAACTGCACGTGTGTGACTTTTCTATAGGTTCATTGAACATTTCTGGTGATTATTTTGTTAGCTTGAAGGCGGTTAGCCAAATGTTAAACTCGATATTTGATATGCTATATTCAAGTGATTGTAAAGAACTCTTGATAGTACTTAAAAGATCATATTGCTTTCTCGTTATTCTTTCGTTAGAAAAAATTAGCCGCGCCATACTCAGAAATGGAATTATGGCTAAAGAGGTAGCCGAATTTCAGGAATCCAAAGGAGAAGATAAGGATGAATCTGTACAACAAGATGACAAAGAAGAATCCGCTACCATTAAAGCTTCAGATCAGGCAACAGGCCTTTTCTGGGATCAATATGACGCTTCTATAAGTGCATGGGTTGACAATGACTTGGAACCAAGTCTCTCAGAATGGTTCGGAAACTTTATTGAATAGTTGCGATAGAATGAATTAAGAAAATACCCTTTTTCCCTATAGACCATATGTTCATTTATAGGGTATATACTTTTGAAAAACGCATTACAAATCACATCATGGATCTAACCGCTACTGTAATTGCCAATGATTTGATGCAATGTCTGTAAAGGTCCCTCTGCAACGTTAAAAATGGAAATGGTAGAGACCGCCTCTATGCTACATGCAACGCTAGATACCTCTCTGGTGGATGACCTTAATAGTGATTGAACATCTCTCAAATCGAATATATCAAACATATGAGACTATTTTATTAGGTATGTGCCGACCAACTACTTTAATGCTATTCATACTTCCTTGTATCCAGCTAATCGATTAATAATGAAAAGTATAAGTCCAAGATATCTGTTGTTGATTTTTTTTTTGATCAACAATAAAAATGTTAATCTACAGCTATCAAAGAGATTCGTTTACCATTTGTGATTCCTATCTATCTACATCCTTATAACCATGAAGGACAAAGGGCAGAATAACAGCAGCCATGTCGCATAAAGCTGAATAAATATATCCATGTGCTTAGTAGCATGTACATGATGACAAATTTGGTGTTCTTTAACATTTAAACTATGTTTATTTGACGACCATTTTTTATTATTCCGGCTATCTGACCCGAGAAAGCTAATGGTTTATTCTAGACCCGTCAAAAACGTCATGGCTTTATATCCGCGGCCTCGGCTTTTAAACTCACTCTTACAAAGCAACGAATAGTGACGCAGACAGCATTTCATCCTTTTCAAAATTACTAAACATATAAGGATAAAGATAATTAGAAAACTATCAAACCAATTCGTCTACTCATCAACCATCAACTGCGGTTGTACATAGAAACGAACTTCAAACTGACTGCTATTACAAAATTTTGAATACGGCATACAGCGTTCATCGTGCTTCTAATTTTAATCTAGATTTCAAGATACCGATCAGTATAGAAGTACAGCGGCTTAGTCAAGGCAAATAAATTATTAATATAGATTTTACTGCCATGCCCTCTTCTACAGGCTCTGGGCGTATTAGTTCTGCAGAATCCGAAGTATCCTTAAGTAACGAAAACTTTCAAACAAAACCCATAATAGATGATACCCAAGGCGATAAGATTGTAAAAATGCTTACAAGCCACTCCCACATATCTTCTTTCAACGATTGTAGAAATGATGAAGTTAATGACGATGGTGGACCTGGAATAGATGAGGATACAGTAGCCCGTATTCAGACAATAGCTCGTACTTTGTCTCATCATACATTAAGGGATGGCCCTATAGATTGGGAAAAGCCTTGTTCAGAAGCATTCGATGCTTCTGCTATTATCGGATCATTTGTTAGAGACGCTTCCGAACAAGGTATCCATCTTCGTAAAGCCGGGGTAACTATGGAAAGTGTCTCAGCTGAAGGGTTCGATTCCACCTTCCTGGAAGGACAAACATTTGGGGATATACTTTGTTTACCATGGACAATAATCAAGGGTATTCGTGAAATAAAAAACCGTAAAAGGATGAGAACAATTTTGAAGAGTGTCAATTTGGTGGCGAAGTCTGGGGAAATGGTTCTTGTCTTAGGAAGACCAGGTGCTGGTTGCTCTTCATTCTTGAAAATTGCAGCGGGCGAGACCAGTCAGTTTGCAGGCGGTGTCACAGGCGATATATCTTACGATGGTATTCCTCAGGACGAAATGATGCGACGTTATAAATCTGACGTTATTTACAATGGTGAACTAGACGTTCATTTCCCATATTTAACGGTGAAACAGACTTTAGATTTTGCTATTGCCTGTAAAACACCTGCAAAGAGGGTAAATAATGTTACCAGGGCGGAATATATCGCAAGCCAGAGAGACTTGTATGCCACAATTTTTGGTTTGACTCACACCTATAATACCAAAGTAGGTAATGATTTTGTCAGGGGTGTATCTGGTGGTGAACGTAAGCGTGTCTCGATTGCTGAGGCGTTGGCAGCCAGAGGTTCAATATATTGTTGGGACAACGCCACGAGAGGTCTTGACGCCTCCACTGCTCTAGAATATGCACAAGCTATTCGTATCATGACCAACTTATTGGGCTCTACCGCCCTCGTCACTGTCTACCAAGCCAGCGAAAAAATATATGAGACTTTTGATAAAGTCACTGTCTTGTACGCCGGTAGACAAATTTTCTATGGCGAAGTTACTGAAGCAAAAAATTACTTTCAAGCAATGGGTTATTTGTGTCCAGCAAGACAATCTACTGCCGAATATCTAACTGCTCTTACCGATCCTGACGGTTTTCACGAGGTAAGGCCCGGTTTTGAGAATACTGTACCTCGTACCGCAGAAGAGTTTGAAAGATATTGGCTTGATTCTCCAGAATTTGATAATCTACAGCGTGAGATTCAGGAGCTTAAACAAAAAGTTGATACGGAGAAAGTTAAAGCAATTTACGACAAGTCCATGGCACAAGAGAAATCCAAGGGTACCAGAAAATCCTCCTATTTCACAATTTCTTACTGGGAACAGGTTAAGCTGTGTACCATCAGAGGTTTTCAAAGAATCTACGGCAATAAGTCGTATACGGTAATAAATACATGTGCTGCCATTGCACAATCTTTTATCATCGGGTCTTTGTTTTATCAAACCTCTTCGTCCACCTCAGGTGCTTTTTCTAGAGGAGGTGTTTTGTTCTTTTCCTTATTGTATTACTCATTAATGGGGTTAGCCAATATCAATTTCGAACATAGACAAATCTTACAAAAACACAGGGTCTACTCCCTTTACCATCCCTCTGCAGAAGCATTGGCAAGTACTATATCCTCATTTCCTTTCAGAATGATTGGCCTGACGTTTTTTCTAATCATTTTGTACTTCTTATCCGGTTTACACGTGAGTGCCGGTAGCTTTTTCACCGTATATCTGTTTTTGAGCATGTGCTCAGAGACTATCACAGGGTTATTTGAAATGGTTTCTTCATTGTGTGATACTCTGTCTCAAGCGAACTCTATAGCTGGTGTCTTGATGTTGGCTATTTCCATGTATTCGACGTACATGATACAACTACCTTCAATGCATCCATGGTTCAAGTGGATTTCGTACATTCTTCCCATTAGATATGCTTTTGAATCGATGTTGAACGCAGAATTTCATGGGAGACGTATGGATTGTGGAGGTACTTTGGTTCCTTCTGGCCCTGGTTTTGAAGTTGTCTCGTCCGAAAACCAAGTATGTGCATTTGTTGGTTCTAGGCCTGGTCAATCCTGGGTTCTTGGTGATGACTATCTGAAAGCACAGTTCCAATACGATTATAAGCACACCTGGAGGAATTTCGGCATTATGTGGTGTTTTCTCATTGGCTATATTGTCTTGAAAGCTGTATTCACAGAGTTCAAGAATCCCGTTAAAGGTGGTGGTGATGCTCTAGTCTTCAAAAAGGGCACAAAGAATGCCCTGCAAAAGATGCAAACCACTGGTAGAAATGATGAGGAAGTTTTTACTTCGTCTTTGACAGCGCAGGATATGAAGGACATGGTTTCCAGCAGCGATTTTAGTGGAAAGGATGATTTTGAAGGTTTGGAGACGACGGGTGTCTTCGTTTGGAAAGATGTTTGTTTTACAATTCCGTATAACAACGGAGAGCGTATGCTTTTAGACAATGTGAGCGGTTACTGCGTTCCAGGTACATTGACAGCATTGATGGGTGAGTCTGGTGCTGGTAAAACAACATTATTAAACACATTAGCTCAAAGAAACGTTGGCACCATAACTGGTGATATGTTGGTCAATGGATTTCCAATTGACGCAAGTTTTGAAAGACGTACTGGTTATGTACAGCAACAGGATATTCATATCGCAGAACTAACCGTCAGGGAATCTTTACAGTTTAGTGCGCGCATGCGTCGTCCACAATCTGTTCCTGACACAGAAAAAATGAAGTATGTCGAAAAGATCATGGACATCCTTGGGATGCAAGAGTATTCTGAAGCTCTCGTAGGTGAAATTGGTTATGGTTTGAACGTTGAACAAAGAAAGAAGCTTTCGATTGGTGTTGAATTGGTTGGCAAACCAGACTTACTATTATTTTTGGATGAGCCAACTTCCGGGTTGGATTCACAGGCCGCATGGGCCATTGTCACAATGTTGAAAAAATTAGCGCAAGCAGGTCAATCTATTCTGTGCACCATTCACCAACCTTCTGCTACTCTGTTTGAGCAGTTTGATAGATTATTGCTTTTGAGAAAAGGTGGTCAAACAGTTTACTTTGGCGATGTGGGTAAGAACTCAAGTTCGGTCCTGGGATATTTCGAAAGGAATGGTGCGAGAAAATGCCAACCAAATGAAAATCCAGCGGAGTACGTTCTGGAAGCCATTGGTGCTGGTGCTACTGCTTCTGTTTTAGAAAACTGGCATGATATATGGAAGGCGTCTCCTGAGATGAAAACGGCCAATGAAGAAATTGACACCATGATCAAGGATATGTCGTCATCTGTATCTCAGAATACTGGTATAGATTCTTCGAAGTATGCAGCCTCATATTTTTATCAATTCAGATATGTGCTAAGTAGGACTAGTTTGACTTTTTGGAGAAATCTTAACTATATCATGTCCAAGATGATGCTGTTGATGGTCAGTGGGTTGTTTATTGGATTTACTTTCTTTCACGTTGATGATAGTTTCATTGGCTTGCAGAATACGATGTTCGCTTGTTTTATGGCTATTGTTATATCTGCCCCTGCTACCAACCAGATTCAGGCCCGTGCGATTGCTGCCAAGGAACTATACGAAGTTCGTGAATCAAAGTCCAACATGTTCCATTGGTCTCTTCTTTTGATAACTCAGTACCTAAATGAACTGCCATACCATTTGCTGTTCTCAACTATATTCTTTGTTTCATTTTATTTCCCCTTGGGAATTTTCTTCGAGGCTTCCAGGTCTGGCCTGTTTTATCTAAATTATGCCATCGTTTTTCAGTTTTACTATGTTGGTCTTGCTTTATTGGTCCTTTATATGTCTCCCAACTTAGAGTCTGCCAATGTCATTATGGGATTCTTTTTATCCATGCTGATTACGTTTTGTGGTGTTCTTCAACCATCTTCCCTAATGCCTGGCTTTTGGACATTCATGTGGAAGCTATCTCCTTATACATATTTCGTGCAAAACTTGATTGGGCTAATGATGCACAAGAAACCTGTAAGGTGCTCGAAGAAGGAGCTGTCCATTTTTAATCCACCAGCAGGTCAAACTTGTGGTGAATTTACCAAACCTTTTTTCAAGCATGGCAGTGGATATATCGCCAACCCAGAAGCTACCTCGAAATGTGCGTACTGTGTCTATAAAGTTGGTGATGAATACCTGGCGCATATAAGCTCCAACTTCAGCTACTTATGGAGAAACTTTGGTATATATTGGGCCTATATTGCCTTCAACATTTTCGGCATGATCTTAATGTACTATCTTATTCAGATCAAACACATTTCTCCGATGAATATTGGCATAGTGAAAAGGCTAATGGCGAGATTCAAGCGAAAATGATTATGGTTATACAGAACATTTATATTAAATATATATATATATATATTTCCCTCGCAAACTGTATATCCTTTTTAAAAAGGCCCTATTTTTTTTTGTGAATGATTTTGTATTCATGGCAGAACATGTAGTCTTGAATGTCTTCCATTACCGGACATCGTTTGAAAGGGTGTTTGGGGATTGAATTTAAGGAGATAGACACTACAAAGCAGTCCGCCAATTACTAGGTGCTGTCCTATCAGATGAAGTCAATTGTCTAACCTTTGCAATATATTTTAGGTATAATTTCCCGCGTCAAAGCAGTTACCTCATTTGGTCATGCTGAGCCAAGTCGAGTGGTTATGCAAAGACGCTTTACGACTACTAGATTGTATACTTTTCCAAAAAAAAAAGGGTACCAGAAAGTATACAATTTATACTATAGTATGTACACATATAATGAATAGATCAGAAAAACTTCATAAAGAATATAAGCATACTGTGGGGCATTTTCTTGCCTCTAATCTTGTCGAGTTGCCCGATAATTTTGAGTTATCCACATACACCTTCCCTGATTCTCCTTGTTTCACTGGATAAAACTATGTGAATTCTTCTGTCTATTTTTTATACATAGGTTCCATTAAGTCAGAAAGAAGGTTCTTCGACTTAACCCTAGAAATTAGGAACGATGGGATATTGATCGTCCCAAGTACTGGTACTGGAAACTGTCCAAATCCTGCATTTGGCCCAAGAGATACACCGGTTGGAGCATGGCCTGTTTCGAGAGAATCTGCATCAACGAGATTAGCGCTTGCTCCTTCTTGCAAAGAACTTACAATGTTGCGGGTCAAAACGTCAACCCAATTTTCCCTTTTGACTAATCCATGATACCTGAAATTTGTGACGTCTCCAATAGCGAAAACGTTTCCTGCTTCGACGGCCTTTACCTGAAAGTTCTTTTCAACATCAATAATTCCTTTTTTATCACAAAGTTTTGAAATATCGTTAGATGGCACACTTGGTGAAATTCCGACGCCTCTGTATATCAAATCAGCATCGATGTGTTCTGATGAGCCCTCGCCCAGGAATATACGGTTCGGTGAGGTATCGCAAGAAACCCCTACAGTGTTCAAGTACAATTTTACTCCATTATTGGCAAGATAGTTCGTCACCTTTCTTCTGATAGTATCATTATATAACCCAGAACTTGGTAGCAGTTTATCAGAATTGTGAATAATGGAAATACGCTTTTCTCCAGAATTAATCTCCTCTGCATACTTGAATATCAGTTCGCCAGCCAGTTCACAGTTCACAAAACCGCCACCAAGGAAAACTATATGGCTAGCATCTGAAATTCTAGATGCCTCTTTTTCAAAATACTCTTCATAGTTGTCCCCGAAGATGTAGGTTGAACCGATTGGATCAGACCACTTCGAGCCTGTTGCAAGGATCAAGACATCGAAGTTGGTAGGCCCACTTGATTCTAGTACCACTTTTTCAACGTCAAAGCTGGTAACCTTCTCTTTGATAACCTCAACGCCATCGTCAAGGACACTTTTTAAAGGTAGAATTGACTTAGTGTAGTCTTTAGATACAGTCAACCGTACAGCAGAGGGTAGGAAATACACATAATCAGATACAGTGATAAGCTTTACCCGGTATTTATTGGCATCTAGCTCCCTGCACAGATGGTTCGCTACAGACACCCCAAACACACCGGCGCCGACAACCACCACACTCTTAATATTGCTTGTCATAATTTCAGTTCTTTCCTTTTTTTTCAGTTCTTTCTTAGATATTTGTGAACAAGAATGATTTGAAAGTATATACAAGACTAGCTAGTTACCTCTGTCTTTAACGTGCTGCTACTTATAGTGCGTTGCGGCCGCAACAGTGGAGATAATGATAATATAGTCTAGGCTTGTTTTACTTTTATCGGTTTTGGCAATTAATGATCTGACATTGTTCATTACTAATCGCGGTAGCATGTCTACATATCACTAAATACGAAGACCTGTAGTGCTTAGCTTCATCCCTACAATTGTATGGGAAACTGTCATTCCTCTTTAAAACACTCACATGAGAACATTGCACTCGCTCCGTTATGTTTGAGAGTGGGGATTGCTTCTTTTGAAACCTGTTTTTCGAATTGAATTTCCAGAGAGTCAATCTGGAGAGTAATGCTTGTTTAACATAGTGCCTGACATGGCCAAAAAAAATGAGTGGAAATTGTCAGCAGTAACGAAATACAGTCTCTTTTAATTTTAAGTGATTTCACATCAGAAAATTTTGAGGTTACTTCTAATTTTCCGAACAGATTATTAACTGCTAGTTGAAAATAGCACTGAAATGGACAGTCACTTGGTTCGGAACATTGAAGTGAAAATGTAGAAAAACGTAAGGATCATCCAGCTATTTTTATTAGAATTGCATCATGAATGGAGATTATTGAAGAAGTTATCCGTTCAACAAAATCTCAGTTTATGTTCCAAGTTAATTTGGTATGAACTTAGCTGTTAATTTAGACGTCTTTATCAGAAACATGAGCTCTACGATAAAACTGGACCCTTGACAGCAATGAGAGCTGCAATAATAAAAGCAGTCAGATACTCATAGTGGTTTCTTCTCGAAATCAGGCACTATTTCTTGTATGAAATTGTAGGCAAAGTGGTATAAACACAGTTGAAAGTACAACTTGGTATTACTGTGACCCAACAACAAACAACAAATTTTGTTGCTGGCGGCTTGGAGGACATTGTCAGGTTAGTCGCACTTCTTTTTACAAATGACACGGAGTTTGCACCAGTAACTTGCTATAAGGATTTTTTCGGCACGACCAGACAAGAAGAAGATACCCATAAGTAATAGAAATCTCCTGACATCGTGTCGACAACGCTACCAATCAAGTCCATTGGAGGTGCTACTTAAAATTTGCAGAAATCTACACAAAGAAGGGACTTTGTTAATATTAAAAGTTTGTGAGACGTTTTTCATTTTCTGCTGTCAGTGGTGAAGGAAGAGGCATAGTATTTCTGGGTACCTATGATCGGAAAATTAATTCTAGAAAATAGCCTTTTAAATGGACAAGGTTGTAAATAAGTAAATTTTAATTTCTTTCTTTTATTTATCGGTACTATATTAGATATAGATACTCCCACAGTCAAACTAAGGAAAAAGTAGAAAGAAAAAATAATAAACAGTATTTTGTGCCTAATAATAAAAATATTTCTTTGGTCATATCACAAAAGGTAGAGTTGGTCTGTAAAGACGCAATGTATTCGAAAATCCGAGGGAGTGAGCCTATAAACCCCCTGGCTCTTTCCGGACCACATTGGTCCACTACTTCGGCCTTGTGTTTCCCGCAATAGACTAAAACAAACCTATTAACAATGAGTTTATTGTTGGCGTTGGTAATATACGTCTCGAGATGTTGTGGTCCTTGTACGAAGTAACGAATGTAGGTTATAAATATAGAGAAAATATTGATAAAAGGAAAGTATGATACCCAGTACTCAACTGCTCCTCATAGAAAGAAACCAACAATGTCTTACATATATCTCTTCATTACAGCCGCTGCTGTTACTGGTGCGCTTGGCTCATCCCCAAGTTACAATGGACTTGGCCTTACTCCCCAGATGGGTTGGGACAATTGGAATACATTTGCCTGCGACGTCAGTGAGCAATTACTTTTGAACACTGCTGATCGAATTTCTGAAATAGGGTTGAAAGATTTGGGCTATAAATACGTTATACTCGATGATTGCTGGTCTAGCGGCAGGAATTCCAACGGTACACTTGTTGCAGACAAGAACAAGTTTCCCAATGGAATGGATCACGTGGCAAGGCATCTTCATAACAATAACTTCCTGTTTGGTATGTACTCGTCTGCCGGTGAATACACTTGTGCGGGATACCCTGGATCTTTGGGACATGAGCAAGAAGATGCAGAGTTCTTTGCTAGAAATGGGGTTGATTATTTGAAGTATGATAACTGCTATAACAAAGGCAAATTTGGCACCCCAGAAACGTCCTACAAACGCTACAAAGCTATGTCTGATGCTTTGAACAAAACCGGCAGGCCCATTTTTTATTCTTTGTGTAATTGGGGCCAGGACTTGACATTTTACTGGGGATCCGATATAGCCAATTCTTGGAGAATGAGTGGTGACATTTACCCTGAGTTCGATCGCCCTGACAGCAGGTGTCCTTGTGATGGTGACCAGTATGATTGCTCATATGCTGGTTTTCATTGTTCTATCATGAATATTCTTAACAAAGCCGCTCCAATGGGGCAAAATGCAGGGATTGGTGGTTGGAATGATTTGGACAATTTAGAAGTTGGAGTTGGAAATCTGACTGACGATGAAGAAAAGGCTCATTTTTCCATGTGGGCAATGGTTAAGTCTCCACTTATCATTGGCGCCGATGTTAATCACTTGAAGGAGTCTTCGTATTCTATATATAGCCAGGCTTCTGTTATAGCCATCAACCAAGATCCAAAGGGTGTACCAGCAACAAGGGTATGGAGACATTATGTTTCACAAACTGACAAGTACGGCAAAGGAGAAATTCAGCTCTGGAGCTGTCCCCTCGATAATGGTGACCAAGTTATTGCTCTATTGAATGGGAGTAATAAGAAAAGGCCAATGAATGCTAGTTTAGAAGACATTTTCTTTGATAGCTACTTGGGTTCCGAAGAATTATCTTCAAGCTGGGATATTTATGATCTATGGGCCAACAGGATCGACAACACCATAGCGTCTAACATTCTTAAGAATAACAAAGTGACTAACAGTAGTCTGTACAATGCTACTGAATTATCTTACAAAGAAGGGCTGTCGAAGAACGATACTAGATTATTTGGCGTCCAGATTGGTACTGTTTCTCCTGGTGGGTTACTTAACACCACTGTTCCAGCTCATGGAGTTGCATTGTATAGGTTAAGACGTTCTCGCTAAAATTGTATACAAAGCGAATGTATACATATACTTTTATAAGGTATGAATTCTTTTTACTTCGTATATAGTTTTAGTTCCAGTTTATTATGATAAGTAGGAACATAAGTAATGTAGCATTATACGACATAAAATTCACCCGAGCAATAACAATAAACCATTAAAAGTTTTTAGTTTTCATAATTTTGCCAATAAAGATGTGCAGATATGTAGATTGATGTTAGTTGATGAGTGCGTTACACATATATTGATATATATTTATTTGTTTGATAATAGTAAATAACCAATGTGAAATCATTAACGAGAAAAGAAACAGCTGCTCAACAGTTGGCGCGGCACGTTTAAGCTGGAAGAGCCAATCTCTTGAAGGTACCTTCTTGTCTACATTTTTCTTGGTGAATGGCCATCAATCTTTGAGCTTCTAATGGATCAGAAACTTCTTCTGGTTCTGGCCAAGATAAGTATTCGTTAGTGTAGTTGGCGACGTAGTCTGGTGGTAAAATGGCCAATCTCTTACCGTAACCGGTAACCTTCTTCCAGTCACGATGGACATTGAACAAAGATGAAGAGAAGTAAGCGTAACATCTTTGGTATTGTTTGTAAGACAGGTCGTTGTTCAATTGAGGCTTGAAGTCGACGTATTCCTTCCAAGCGGCAACTGGGTCGGATAGAACGTAGTCAGTAGCCTTCTTGATGGCGTTCAAGAACTTTCTGACCTTTTCTGGGTTCTTCTTCAAAAATTCGTCGTTACAGATGTAAAGGACGGTACAGAAACAACAGCAACCCAAACAAGCCAACTTGTCGATTCTTAACATCTTAGCATCGGAAGCTGGTCTGCCTTGCTTGGCTAAGTATTCTTCCAATTCGACTTGTTGCATACATTCGATACCAATACCAGCATCGATCTTACCTTCGATGATGTACTTGGCGACGTTCATACCACATCTGACGGCAGTGTAGTCTTCTGGCTTCATACCGTAGTGCTTGGTCAATTCATCGATTTGAATCTTACCGAATTCACCGACGTAACCAATTCTCTTACCCTTTAGAGATTGGAAGTCCTCAGTGATACCGCTGCCCTTCAAGTACAAAACACCAGTGAAAGGTTCGTCCAACAAGGAAGCAACAGAGGTGACTGGGAAACCACGGGCCTTAGCAGCCAAGGTGTGGATCATGGCCTTCAAACCCATGTCAACCTTACCAGAACCAATCAATTCAGTGACATCGGAAGGGTTGGTTGGCTCTAGGATGGCAAGGTCTAGACCTTGTTCCTTGAAGTAACCCTTGGTTTGAGCCAAGAAGATTGGAATGTGGTATGGAGTTGGTTGCCAGTTCAACAAAAATGTAATCTTATCGGTAGACATATCTGGGAAATGTGTTTACTGTTGATGTGTGGTTATCTTTACAATTGAGAAGAGAAAGAGAACAAGAACAAGAATACTCTACACAAGAGCTATAATACGAGGTTTATATATGATTCAATGCCAGTGGCTCTGGCAGCTACTAATATACGATGACGCCTTGGTTTTCTCTACCAAAAAGACACGCTGCTTCTTTTGAGTTAATAATAATAGCATTTGGAGACCACTAGCTGAATACTCAACATTCCTCAATAGCACGCAACGTAACATATCGTGGTTGAGAACCGATAAATGCATCAATTCCATGCTGCTTCCTAATGATTTGCTGCATATATGATTAATGCATTGATGCGATTCCCCTAAAAAAATGAGACACCGGATCGCCTAATCGCATACTTACATGATCCGCAAAGAGAATACACCTGCCTATATAAGCAGCCGTGCCTTTGAACTCGAGACCGCAAGCAGTATGTAGAGAGCATGGAATGCCAGAACCGTAGAGCAAAAGAACCATGGAGGTTTCGGTCTTGGTTTTGTACGGTAGAATCTCTGTTGAATATTGTATTAAGTTATGATATTGTACAGAATTATGTAATATCTACGATAAGTAAGTGGCTCCCTTTGAGGGAAAAAAGGAAATGCTATACCAGCGTTGGTCGTGTCTACCACCCAATTTCAGACAATCTTGCGCCGTTTTTGCCACCAGCCTCATTGATTGATTGGATGGAGATACCACCCATCAGATCACCCAAGTCGCTGGACACTTGTAGTAGTTTTTCTGGGTTGTCGTAGTGTGTTGTCGCTTCAACAATGGCGCCAGCTAGCTTTTGAGGGTCTGAGGATTTGAATATACCAGAACCAACAAATACACCCTCACAGCCCAATTGCATTAGTAAAGCTGCGTCAGCTGGAGTGGCCACGCCACCGGCAGCAAAGTTGACCACGGGCAGTTTGCCCTTTTCTAGTGTAGACTTCAATAGTTCGACCGGTACCCTTAATTCAGCGGCCTTTGCTGCGAAGTCTGCTTCGTTTTTCAAAGTCTCTTTGTACTGTTGGATCTCTGCTTTGATCTTGGTGATGTGCTTGACAGCCTCGGAAACGTCACCAGTACCAGCTTCTCCCTTGGTACGGATCATTGCGGCACCCTCGTTTATTCTTCTCAATGCTTCACCGAGATCCTTGGCACCGCAAACAAATGGGACCTTGTAGTTATTCTTTTCAATGTGGTGTGTCCAATCGGCTGGAGTCAAGACTTCACTTTCGTCAATGTAATCTACTTGTAGTGCCTCCAAGATCTGTGCTTCCACAAAGTGGCCGATACGGACCTTAGCCATCACTGGAATCGAAACAGCAGCCATGATTTCCTTGATCATGTGTGGGTCTGACATACGGCACACTTGGCCAGATTTACGCATATCGGCTGGGATACGTTCCAAGGCCATAACAGCACAAGCACCTGCTCTTTCAGCAATGATGGCCTGTTCAGGTGTGACCACGTCCATGATTACACCACCCTTTAACATTTGGGCTAAACCAGCTTTCACCTTGAATTCTGACATTTTTTCTTATTTCTTTCTTCTTGTTTTATTTGATATCTGCAGTTGCTATGGCTCTGTTGCAGAAATCGGAAAACAGTAAAAAATTCACCAAGCAGCTGAAAAGCAGAGCAGTCTTATATGGCTACAATCGTTGTCCACATGAGTACCTATATTGTTTTTGTTTTCCTGTTTTATTTTGCTCAATTTTGCGATTCACAATGATATACTATTACTGCGATCAATATTATGTCATTAAGCGGCGCGTCGCTTCATTGGAAACCGTAAGAATGGCCCGCGACACTATACATTTCAGTGACTAGTTTTCACAGATTGCTTATTGATAAAAGCCCATTTATTTCGGTGAGAACTGAACGCTTTCACTTTGTAAAATTCAGCCTGGCTGGGAGTGGGCCAATCAACGAAAGATATCCGATTAATGTCCATCGTAATCGGTGTACTGGCGCTATAATGTGCGTTTGTTAAGCGCATAGGTATGTAGAGAATGAATCGTCCAAAACAACCACAAACACACCAAATCCTACCTGTGCTTACCATCAGTTTTTTTTAAATAAACAAACTAAATATCGGGCACTGAACGTTAGCGGAGAAGAATTTAACACAATGCCTTCCATTGTAAAAAGAACTGCCTTTACAAATTCGTGTATAACCCAAAACAAGGTAGCCTGAGTTTTGTGCACCAATTTACCTTTCACGACAGTTATTTCACGAAGAGGAATCCGTGGAGTATCCGAATCTTCTTAAGTCTAAAATAGAAAATGAATTGGGAAAAAAAACCCAATATTCTATTCGAACTTCGAGCTTTAATCCATACTGTTATGACTTTTCTACCACCTTTGTAAAAGCCTAGCGATAGAAGAGGTGTTGAATCTTGAAGATGTGCAGATCGTAAATTAATTAGACAGGAAAGGACTGGGTGGTCAGGGACTAACTATAACGGTTAAGTTGAAAAATATCATTCTAACGCCACGTCATTCGGAATTGGCAGAAAATGGTAAATGGTTTAACAATTGGTTCATCGGAGAATTTTTTCTATATACCACCAATAAACAAAAGTGACATCTACCATTACTATGTATGAATAGAAAAATAAGGAGTAGTATTTTCAATTTCTATTAATGTCAATTTGTAGTAGCCTGTTCTTTCAAAGCACGATTACACGCAACTATGCAATAGGATGTCAAAAAATAAGAGAAATTATTAGTAAAACTCATAAAATTCCTCTATTTACTGCAAAAACAAAAAGATAAGGATTTGGATATGTACCATTGTCAAGAGCAGTAGCCATCCGTTAAATGAGCTCCGAAGTGGTTATTTAACCAGGCTAAGCCAAATCTTGATGTCCAATAATGGCTTTAGTTACTAAATCTGCGTATTCCTGACTTTCACCTGTTGAATCTGTGAGATGCTCTTTCAAGAGGATATCCATGGTAGCCGAATGGCATATTTGTGACTCATGCTTTTATCTGTTGCAATACCATGAACAAGCAGATAACATGCAAAACTTCCTGATCCAAGTCACACGCTGAAATTGACCTCTCATGATAGATTAACTATATGGAGAATCACGCAAAGAGTGGTAAAATAGGGTCAGTCAATTTTTCAACGGCATACTTTACAACAAATTTAGCTATTGGATCATTTGAAGATGATGTCACGGTACGTGGCATGCACACATTTACTGTTGGAGGGGCCCTTTCGAAGCCCTGGGAACTTCGCAAATTTGTTTTGTGACATGATTGATTTTTTGACCAAGAGCATGCAAAAAAAAGTACAAAGCAGTTTTACCTTGATAGAAGGAAACGAACACATTTATATACCATTTCGAGAAGGGATCGTTCCTGAAAGTTATTTGTTACGGTCCATAAGTGTTGATAATTAGTAGTTTAGTAAGTTGTAATAATTAAGAATAGTCGTTCCTTCTTAATCTATATAAGAGAGGTATATAAAACACACGCTGATTGGTTGTATTAAACCAAAAGGTTCAGACATAAATCAGAGTGTTGATGATAAGAATTTAGTGTTAACTCATCTTCTTATATACTAAGTTCTGGGCAATTAATAGATCTTTATCTTATTAGTGCAGGAAATTCTATAATTAGAATTTCCCTACTCCATTTAAATTGGTATCACCATAAGAATGTTAGTATTAATTTACTCAACATCATTAGTATCATGTTAAAGAATGTTCGTCATCAACTACAACAATTTATATGAATAAATGTATAGTGGTAATCACTTATTCCAACAATAAGATTGATCTCTTTCAGGTAGAAAATGATGCAGTGGGGGGTTTGAGATTAAATATATAATAGTAATCTCACATTTCATGTAAGATTTTGCGGATATTGTTTTTTGTCATCGTTCAATTATCTTTCTTTTTTTTATGATAATCAATCCGTTTTCTGAAATTTTTAGGGATCTAATCCAAAAAGATTGAATATTATTGGTATCAAGAGCAAAATTCTTTTAGTGCAGCTTATACTGTATAAATTTTTAGTATTTCCAACACAATATCAATATAGTAAGTTTGGACCATCTAGTTTTAACCGTTGCTAGCATTCAACGTTCCTGTGACTTTTATAGAGGAGTGCTTGGTTTTGGTATTACATCATTCAGGAACAATCGTAAGGCTCCTACTTTTGGTAGCCAGAAAATCAATATACATGAGGTGAGAAAGGAGTTTGAGTCCAAAGCACAAGAACCAACTCCAGGATCTGCTGATCGGTGTTTTATCTCAGAGGATCCTCTGAAAAACATAGTTAAGCACCTTAAGAGTTTGAATGTTCCAATCGAAGAGCGGCCTGTAATCTGTACGGGCACGATTAGTCCAATATTATCAGTTTACATCCGTGATCCAGATGGAAACTTGATAGAAATATCAAATAGAATAAAAAAATGAAAAAGCTATCTATTTTTAGTATTAGTTATAGTTTAAGCGAATGATCTTTAGAATTATAAAGGATAGTGGTATATAGGCTTCGCTGGATGCAACCGTGAGATATATTCATGCGAAGACTATACTGTGAGACGAATTTAGTATAGTAAAGTTAACCGAGGAAAGTCGAGGTACGAAAAATATATGCTTCTTCTTCTGTTACATACGTTGTCATTAATTATCCTATTACAATATCACTCCTTGCATTTGAGCTTCCACTCATTTTGATGACAGCTTCTCATAACTTATGTGATCTTCTAACACCGTATATGATAATGTACTAGTAGTATGACTACTAGTTGACAGACGATAGTTTATTTTCATTCCAACAAAAGTTGTAGTTCAAGATTGTCGACATCAGTGCTCATGCACCATTTCGTTCTGATTAAGTATTGCTACAGACAGATACATAAATACTGACATTTTCGTTGCCACCGTGAAGAGGAAAAATTCAAAAACCACGTAAAATCTAACAATTATAGCATGAGATCCTAGAAATTGCTATTCATCGTTTGTGGAGCAACAAAAGAGGTTTAGAACATGGCTCTAGGATGCAAACTCTACAATATAGGTTCTGTTTCTTGTCATATTGGGCTTTATTCTTTTAAATACTGATTTCAATATCTTTTTCATCAGGTACAACTCTCTGGATTTCTGCACATTTTCAACTCTGGGCTCTTTCTAGTGCCTTCCTCATGCGCTCTTTCAACAATTTTAGTAATTTTTGGTGACAGTGCAGAGATTTTTCCGACTCCTACGGGATACAACTTCCAATGCATGATTACTGTTACATTTCATCTGGGGAAGAGGAAAACCACTACTTTCCCGCGGCAATCGTTTAAAAAATAGCAAACCTGGCTTGGACAATAGCTTCCGAACGAGGGTTTAAACCAAATCTCGGATAATCTCTTTGACCAAAAAAAGAAAAATTCCAGGCACATAAAAGGGTTTTTAAAGGCACCTGGGCACCCCTATAATAAGCATTCTTACTTTTCGCACTTACGAATTCACATAGTTATCATAAAACACAAATTCATATACGAAAGTATAGAGAACGCATGCATCGTTCAAGAACAAGTAAATCTTCATAGCGACAGTGAATATGATACAAACGTAGAGATATTGAGGCATGTGAAAAGGAATAGATGCCAGGTGCCAGATGATACCTCGTTTGTGAAGGAGTCCAAGCATAAGAAGTTTATATAAATAGAGCTACTTTGATCATCTATCTTTGTGAATATGCCTTCATTATTATCTTCCTTGTAGTACTTATATCAGCACTAAAAAACAAAACAAATACAATGGTCAAATTAACTTCAATTGCCGCTGGTGTTGCCGCTATCGCCGCTGGTGTTGCTGCTGCCCCAGCCACCACCACTTTATCTCCATCTGACGAAAGAGTCAACCTGGTTGAACTGGGTGTCTACGTCTCTGATATCAGAGCCCACTTGGCTCAATATTATTTATTCCAAGCCGCTCATCCAACTGAAACATACCCAGTCGAAGTTGCTGAAGCTGTCTTCAACTACGGCGATTTCACCACCATGTTGACTGGTGTTGCTCCAGAACAAGTCACCAGAATGATCACCGGGGTCCCATGGTACTCTACCAGATTAAAGCCAGCTATCTCCAAGGCTCTATCCAATGATGGTATCTATACTGCCATTCCAAAATAGAGGACACCACTGTTACGAAAATAAACTAGAATAAAATATTGATAGTGTAGATAGAGGAACGTAACCTTATGTATATTAATATTATAAGCCTAATTCGAATCACATTGTTTATAAAACAAAACCTATTCACACAATGTGTCCTAAAAATAAGGTTTCTATTGCATATTATGTTGGTTAAGGGTGCTGGCAGTTTCCTTTGGTGTAATACTGCGGTGGACAGCGAGTATAAGAGACTGATGCGTATATTCAGAGTGAAGTAAAGCGAGTAGCAGATCCATCAAAAGGTGCTGTCCAATTTCTTGAACGCTGATACTTTATCCAAAAAAACTAATGTTTTGACGATCTGGTTTTCTTCTCTTTAATAAAATGATACTTTCTAATCTGTATTTTTCAAAAAAGTATAATGCACAGCTTTGTACCACTATATATATATCAAGTAGCAGATGAATACAGTACTATTTCTTCTTCAAACTGCCTAACACAACTTCCACCCTAAAATTACTTTGTTCCAATAAGTTAGCCATATCTTCTAAAGAATAAAACAAAGATAATCAGTGCTATTTCTCGATACTTTGTAAAACTGTTCCAGCTTCAGCTTTGCAGATTCCTAAATCTGTGAGTAGGGCTTCAAGTGTATAGTATCCAAATGATGCAATTACCTTCAACAAAGTCGTAATCCAAAAAGTTTTTCTAAGATTTACCCATTTCTTAGTTTAGTTTGCTAAACAGGAACAAAAATATCACCTGGTGAAGGCGCTGATGAAAATTTTGCATGCTACGAAAGAAGCATTGTCGTATACAAAATTATTCAAAAACCCATTGATTAATCAAAAGAATCTTTTACTTTTAACCAAAGTTCGGAGATGTTGTCAATTCAATATCAGGTGTGAATCAATTTTATTTTTCATTTGAATATGAAGGAAATAATTGATAAACAACTACGCCTCGTAAAAAAAAAAAAAAGTATAATAGAACTACTTCGGTAAGCAATTAGAGCCTTGTAACTAATTTGATGCGTTTGTTAAGCACTTAAAGTTTATCATCATCATACGTATTCATGCGATGAACAAAACTTTGAGCTTAACGTTGTGTATTACATCGCTCTTATTGACCCTTTTCCTGGCAGCTTTGGATATTGTTATAGTTGTTACTTTATATGATACTATTGGCATTAAGTTCCATGACTTTGGGAATATAGGCTGGTTAGTTACTGGTTATGCTCTTTCTAATGCGGTTTTCATGTTATTATGGGGCCGCCTAGCTGAAATACTTGGTACTACGGAGTGCTTAATGATATCTGTTGTTATATTTGAAATTGGGTCTTTGATTTCAGCTCTGTCAAACACAATGGGAACTCTAATTGGTGGAAGAGTCATTGCAGGATTCGGTGGAAGTGGGATTGAATCACTTGCTTTTGTTGTTGGAACGTCCATTGTTCAAGAAAACTATAGAGGAATAATGATAACAGCACTTGCTGTGTCATATGTCATCGCAGAGGGAGTAGGACCATTCATTGGTGGAGCATTTAATGAACATTTGTCTTGGAGATGGTGCTTTTATATCAATCTTCCGATCGGAGCGTTTGCATTCATAAGTTTGGCTTTTTGCTGTGCATCTGGGGGAAAATGGCTTTCCAAAAAGTGGTTACTATCAAAAATCAATAGTATTACCAGTTATAAATACTATGAAATTTTCAAAGCAAGCTTTTGGAAAAAGGTATTCCAGATACTTGTATTTAAGCTGGACATGATCGGGATTATTTTATCATCAGCAGGCTTTACATTACTGATGTTAGGTCTTTCATTTGGTGGAAACAATTTCGCATGGAATTCGAGTATCATTATTTCCTTTTTTACTCTGGGTCCCATTCTGTTGATATTGTTTTGTGCTTACGACTTTCATATTCTACCATTACTGGGTGTTCACTACAAAAGTAAGTATGCCAGACCACTACTGACATGGAAAATTGCGTCAAATGCTGGGATATTCACAAGTTCCATAACAGGGTTCTTTTCTTGCTTTGCTTATGAATTACAGTCTGCTTATTTGGTCCAGCTTTATCAGCTGGTATTGAAGAGAAATTCTATGTTGGCAAGTATCCATCTTTGGGAACTATCAATTCCAGCCATGATTACAACCATGGCCACAGCATATCTGAACGCAAAATATGGAATCATTAAACCAGCAATTGTTTTTGGCGTGCTTTGTGGGATCGTTGGGTCGGGTATATTTACGCTAATTAATGGAGAAATTTCTCAATCAATTGGTTATTCTCTTCTACCAGGAATTGCTTTCGGTAGCATTTTCCAGGCAACTTTATTAAGCTCTCAGGTACAGATAACACCTGATGACCCAGACTTTCAGAACAAGTTTATTGAAGTTACAGCTTTTAACTCGTTTGCTAAATCCTTGGGATTTTCTTTTGGGGGAAATATTGGGGCCATGATATTCACAGCATCGCTCAAAAATCAGTTGCGTTCTTCCAATGCAAATTTGCCACAATTTACGTCCATTGAAACACTTTTAGCTTATAGAACAGAAAATTATGATGGCCCCCAGTCTTTGCTATCGCAGTTCATCAACACAGCTATCCACAACGTTTTCTACTGTGCTTTAGGATGCTATGCTCTTTCATTTTTCTTTGGCGTATTTACTTCAAGCAAAAAAACATCAGTATCAGTAAAGAAACAACAATGAACACGTTTATGGTGTATAGTTGACATAAAATTAACTGATTATCGTTAATTTTAGAATACGGAGAGCATCCTGTATCTAATATTACGAGATCAAACGATACTGTCTTTCATTTTCTGTCTGTGATCGTTACTATAAAGTGAGCTAGATTAATCCAAGCAGAGTTTATGTCAAGTTATTTAGGAGACAGTCATGCAAGTTTCAGGATACAACAAAAGCCTATAATAACTCAATATGAGGATGTAACCATGACTATGAATACCTTTACTAGATTATTATCAAGCTTCTGGACTCTATCAAAATTGAATCCTGTTTGTGATGTGTACGCCTAAAATTCACTTTAAATACAAAACTTCATATTAATCCTTTTCTAATGGATTTGTCGGAATAAGAACCAACTACAATAAAACAATCACTAGTATTACAGATTAATGGTATTGTTCATGGTTTCAAAATATTATCACATATATTCTAGGTGGATGACGTAAAATATGAGACCAGTAGACTACAGTTGAAGCGTGGGAATTGAAAATATAACAAGATCAGTAAATCTCAGCATATGAAACGAAGCCAGGAAGGATCACATCATTATGTAAGACTACTAATTCCTCTTCACGGATTCACAAACTTTTAAAAACCATCCTAGTATATTCTATGTACATCATTTACCGCTTTTACGATAATAGTATGAAAGCGATAATCTTAATACTCAAAAATCCTTTAAGTTCATTATTAAAGTTTTTTGCCGAATGTAAGCTCACCACTTCCCCTTGGTTTTCTGAAATAATGCTATATAAAAGCATTCTTCAGAGGAAGTGCTACAGTACACAGACAGTTATAAGTTTTGTTATTCTCATTGTGTGCAATTTTTTTTAATCATAGTGAATAGGATTACTAAATTATCGACAGTTATTACATAAACCGTTGAGATTTTTGTTTTTATATTGATATTTCTGGAAGCTTTAACTTGCAGCGCCACCTCTAAAAGCTATACCAAAAATAAAGTATAAAAATTTGTTGGTAAGTACAAAAAGATCCAATTTACAATTTGAGGTAGTCGCACCTCACTTAGGTGAAGTGTTTACTTCTTTTCCCTTTGAAATGTTCAGGGACATTTATATGTGCTGCTCTGATTTTGTACATCGTTCTTGGCGTACTTTTCTTTCCAAATCTTCATAAAATGTTGAGTTGATTCAGTAATACCAAATGAAAACATGCTGTTAAAACAATTTAAATCATTGCTACGTTATTTAAAATGGTTGGATTACCGTATTTTGTTTCGTCAATAAAAGATCATAATTAATGGGATATAATATCACTCGAGTAACATTTCAATGATCAACAAGGCTATCGAAATCCAATCTAAGGATAATATGCTTTTGTGTGGTTTTTGTGTGGATGTTTGCAGTCACATTCATATACCGTTTTCGATATAGTAACCAAGGTGAAGAGTTGATTGAGAAAGATTGGCTTTGCGTACTTCGGTGCGAGTTTATGCCAATGGCTATTGAGAGGATTTATAATAGCTCGAGATGAGATTGCCGTAGGTGGCGGTTATTTAGCTGATCAGAACGAATTACATTTAAACGTTAAAATATCATATATGGGTATATGTCTTTTTCGTTACAAGTAATTGCCCAGGAGGGTCTAGAGATTTTATTCGTCAATTTCGGTTCCTAAAAAAGGGTATATCCCCATTACTACATTTTCATATCTACCCTTCTCTTACAACAATGTTTTATCACATTTACCGATGAACAATTTGTTCTCCAAGTTAAGTTTTACCTATCTTCAGTCAATTAAAAGCTAGACACAACTTATTCAGTAAGAACATAAAATGAAAAGGAAAATTTCGTTATGTTCAATTATAACTTAGTTTATTTTAGATATGAGAATATATGTTTGTATACAATTTCTATTCCATCTAGGAGCTACCGTAATATATTATAAATAAAATACTTTTCACGTTCCTTGATTCGTTTCTCTCTAAAAAATATTATTTTTTGATAGATAGTTATATCACCTATATATAGTATTACACAATGAAAGGCGCTTCCATTATATTGGCTACTCTCTACGCAAAGTTTCATAACGCGCGCCCGCTTGGCGGCTTTTCTTTTTCAAACTATATATAAATCGAGCTGCCAGAAGTTCAACTCCAAATGACAGGTACCTCAAACTGCTGTCTCATCGCCAAAATGAAAGATACTGATATTGAAGATGAGAAGAGCATGGGATTATTATCTCCCAAAGATCTCGAATCCAAAAGACTGTCCTACCCCAAGAGATTTTTAGAAATAAATTCACCTGGTACTCGTATGAGATCTATAAGTCCTTAGCATTTCGTATCTTGTTACTATTATGGTTGCCACTTGGTGTTTGGTGGAAAACGTCCACCGATTGGACTTATCCGTTTGTAGTTTCGATTTTTCTGTTTCTAGGGCTAGCGTTTTTACTCCTTGCTCAATTGCTATCTCGTAAACGGGCCTTATCAAAACAACTTACTCAATTTTCTAAGGAAATTACTAAAAATACACCAGGTACGGACCCTAGTGATTGGGAAGTTGTTGCAACAAATCTAAATTCCTACTTTTACAGAAATAAAACTTGGAATACCAAGTATTTTTTTCTTTGACACCGTGGACTGCCAAGAAGCCTTCAGAAAAACTCTTCTCGAACCATTCTTTCTGAAAAAAGACGAAGCTGCAAGAGTTAAGTCATTTAAGGATTCCGTTCCTTACATTGAAGAAGCGTTACAAACTCATTTTACAGAAGTCAAAAAAACAATGGGTTTTAATCAACTCTTGGAACATAGGGAGCATTATTTACCTAAAGGGCCTTCAACTTCCTAAAGAGGCTTACCGGTTCAAGGTCACTTGGGTTCTCAAGAGGATGCTTAGTGATCAGATTATACTCGCGCTCTTTCTTTATTTTTTTTTTATTTTTTTGTCAGGGTTTTTGGACATGCTGCTTCTTAAGCTTACTCCAATTTTCAAGGAGATTTCCAATTCTTATTTGCCATTATTGTTCCTTTCTTATTTTAGTTTTTTTTGAGCTTCTCGCCATTTTAACCTTTTACTTCGATTCCTGTATGCTACCAGTGCATTTCTTGAAACGGCACATGATGTTCATTTAATAATGAAAGCGGTGGAAACGAAGTTTAAGATGCAGTTCTTGTCAATTATAATAAATGTTCAAGGAAGTGGCCCTGAGAAGTGGGACGAAATCGCAAAGAAAATGAATAGGTACCTTTTTGAGCAAAACTTTTGCTCGAAGGAGGAGTTTTTTTGACGGGACTGATTGTAAAGTGTTTTTTAGGCATGAATTTAGTAGCATTTTAGATTCAAAGAGATCTGCATGGCCCAGATCATTAGAATTTGAACTGTGTCCATATATTCGAGAGGCGCAATTACAGGCGTAATTCAGCTTAATTTCCTCGTTTCAATGCCGATCCACCCTCTGGGTCACGCTTACCGAGTTTTAAAGGCCTTGGTGACAGTACAGAGCTCGTATACTACTACGAGTACGTACGACTCTCAGCACATCATAGCTGTTTTACTTCAGTTTGGAAAAACGAACTGTAGCGTTATTCCGCGAAGATCATTAAGACTATACTAGTATAGGGTTTAGACAATAGCTTCTGTACGAAGGTCTCTGCCAATACGAGATACTCCTTATGCTAAAAAAAAAAAAAAGAAATTAAAACATGACAGGCACGTAAAAGGGTTCTTTCGAAGGCACCTGGGCACCCCTATAATTGTCGATCAAGGTTTGCGCGCACACGAATACAAACACAGGCACCGTAAACATACCTTCATATACGAAGTTTGTGACGAATGCACGAATCGTTCAAGGACAAGTGCATTTCTATAGTTACGGTGGATAAGGTGTGCTAGATGAGATATGTAGGATCTTGAGGTGAGAAAAGAGTGTCAGTGGGTGGTTCGTTTGGACAGCACCAGCTGGTGAAGGAATTTGTATAAATAGAGCAGACTTGACCGCCTATATTTGTGAATATGCACTCATTCTTTTCTTCCTAGTAGGGCTTATATCAGCACTAAAGAACAAAACAAACACAATGGTCAAATTAACTTCAATTGCCGCTGGTGTCGCCGCCATTGCTGCCGGTGCCTCCGCCACCACTACTCTAGCTCAATCCGACGAAAGAGTCAACTTGGTCGAGTTGGGTGTCTACGTCTCCGATATCAGAGCCCATTTGGCCCAATATTACCTGTTCCAAGCCGCCCACCCAACTGAAACATACCCAGTCGAAGTTGCTGAAGCTGTCTTCAACTACGGTGATTTCACCACCATGTTGACCGGTATTGCCCCAGACCAAGTGACCAGAATGATCACTGGTGTGCCATGGTACTCCACCAGATTAAAGCCAGCTATCTCCAAGGCTCTATCTAAGGATGGTATCTACACTGTCGCCAAATAGAGACAGACGCCTTTACGAACGAAATTCTATAGACATTGAGTAACGAAAAAACAAAAAAAAGCTTTTTTTCTGCCATGAAAACAGTTTATTATATGTAAATGTATATTAATATTATAAACCTGCCTGACAAATGCTGTGCATATACCATTAGCCGGAGTACAATGAGCCTCGAGACGACATTCTTTTCTGCTGCAATGTAATATTCTGATGTACGCTGCACTTATAAGCAGCGTGAGACTATATATATATGTATATATATATTTGGAAGGACTGGCATCTAAATCGAAGAATATTGAAGCAGGAAGTGGATGTATACCTCCACATTCTTTTATCTCTCGCATGAAAGGGCTTGTTCTTTTTTAAGAGTCTGGGCGCGGAGTCATTCGCTGTTTATGTGTCACTTACAATTAAGGTTGGTAGGTAGATCAGGGTCTGTGCGAGTTACCGACCAGTCGTAGCAATGCAACTTTCATATTTAGTTCTTTGAGAATGCTATCGCGGTACCCGGTCAGATATCGTATGTATTCACTGGGTATAAGATGGAAGAAGATGAAAGAATAGCACTCTGAATGACAGGTAACGCAGGCACTACGTTTCATGATGGGTGTATTAGAATGTTGGGAGCCAAAAACAATGTCAGTATCGACTTTGGTGTTGGTGTGGCATATTCGAACGATGGTTTTTGTCCTCTACCGTCATTCCGGTTTAAACGAGAGCATGATTGTAACTTGATTCCTCGTTGTGGAAGAGGAAGTCGCGGATACACATGTCTGTGAAATACATTGTAATCTATAAATATGATAACCGAATAGTGCTATCTATACATCCCTTGCATATAATCGATCAGTCTTTTTACAAGCCTTCTCTTATTGTAGCCAATCCTCTCTTCTGTCTACCATCCTCAAAGTTTTCCCCGTCTAACCATTGCTCGAATGCTTTACGGATGTTCATCCATTCTTTGTCGATTATTGAGAACCACTGGGTGTCTCGAGTCCGACCCTTGTACACCACCACTTGTCGAAAGGTTCCCTCGTGCTTGAACCCTAGGCGCATCGCCCTCCTGGATGGCCCATTTAGACTATCGCACTTCCACTCGTATCTCCTGTACTGTAAAACGTCAAACACGTATTTCAACAAAAGGAATTGGGCCTCAGTAGCGATTGCTGTCTTCTGTAACTCCGGTGAAAAGACTACATATCCAACTTCAAGCGAACCATTGGCTTCATCGATCCTTATGAGGCAGAGTGTGCCAACGGCACAACCAGTCCTTTCATGGATAATTGCGTAAGGCACGGAGTCGCGCGGGCGGGCGGGCCGGACCGTTTCCTTTTCCTGAAAAATAAAGAGAAAGAGCAAAAGAAAAAAAGTATAAATAGTGCACTGTTTTCCCATTTGACGTTTAGTGAAAAACTTTTTCTGAAAACTTTTTACTGAGCATTTAGGCGGAGAATCTTGGTGGACTTTCTCAGTTTTATGGGCCTGTGTATTTTACCTGGCGTACTGGGAACTTTCTTCTCTTATTATTTATGTACGTAAACTCTAAATGTTGGAATAAGTGATTACTACTATAAATTTAGTCATACAAACCGGAGTAACTGATGACGAACATTCTTTAACATGATACTAATAATGTTGGATAAAGGAATACAAACATTCTTATGATGATACAAATTAAATTGGAGTAGGCAAACTCTAATAGTAGAATTTACTGCATTAGTAAGATAAAGATCTATTAATTGACCTGAAGTTAGTATATAAGAAGATGAGCCATAACTAAAATCTCATCGTCTATGCTCCGAGTTATGTCTGAACCATTGGGTTTAACACAATCAATCAGCGTATGTTTTATATACCTCTCTTATATAATTTAAGAAGGAACGACTTATTCTTAATTATTACAACTTACTAAACAACTAATTATCAACAATTATTTCTGTGTTAGGTTATTTTGGTGGTGATTTTTCTGAAATAGTAACATAAGTGTATATAAATTGAGTGGTTAGTATACGGTGAAAAAGTGGTATAAATCATTAGTCATATCATGCTTTTGGGTTATCACATTCAACATCTTTTAATTTATTTACCAAAATACAAATTCGAATGGACAAAAACTAAATATTTTTTCAATGAATCTGTAAAATATATTACAATGAATCACCATCCTAAATACCACTTATTACCCTTTATTCAAAAAGAGATTCCCTTGGACACGAGGTATATCCAACATTATATTGATCTGGTGTAATACCTTGTTCTTTTAACTGATTTGCCCAATCATCAAGCTGTGCTCCAAATGCTTCTAGCCAAGGGCGAATGGGGTATTTACCGTACACGACTTTTTCAGCAATGACAACATCACTTTTATCTACGGCTTTAGCAAGAAGGCCATATGGACTTCCATCACGAGTATATTCATAAGCAATACCGCAGTTCTCATATTCATCTTCCCACTTCATTAGATCTCTATACACTTCTTCCCCTAAAACATGAATGAGTTTCATTTTGCTACACCTTTTTCAAGTTAATTTACAGCGAAAAATGGTATTCTTGCAACAAAGGCAACCATAGTCGTTTTAAATCAAATTTTTTTTAGAAAATCTTCTATTTTGCAATCGTTGAGAATAGTTTAAACCAAGGAATCACAAAACTTCGTATGTGTCAAAAAGGTGAAAATAGTGCTGCATCTTTTCCTGATTTACTCCTGCAGGAAAAATGCTCGCGCGGCATTGTGCGCGGCTTTTTCAATTTTAAGAAATTTCTTGAGAAAAATAAATGAGCAAGTTTCCCTTCCATTTTCAACATATGATGGAAAAACAACATATTTCCATTAAAAGAAATCAAAAAAAAAAAAAAGAAAGGGATGAGAAAATTCCAAACAGATATGCAGAGCGAGAAATATTTTGCATTATGGATGAATATAAAGTTTGGTATTTTTATGGTTACGCGCTCTCAATTAGCAGTTTGAACCCAACAAAATTTATACTAATTTGTATCCAACTCTATTTCTGATAACTAATTACCCTATACGTTAATCCAAACCTCTGTTAAAATTCAACAAAATGAAGATATATAATGTAAACCTTTTCTCAACTCTATAAAAGGCGTCGAGGATAACTTTAATGTTATTTATTCTCTTGAATGGTATCTTGCAAGTAGTTCACTAAAAGAATTGAATCAAAAAGAATGAAGCTTGCGAATGTTCTCGGTGCCGTTGCTTTCACCAGCTTGATGGACTGGGAAGCTTCCAAAGAAGGATATGGCATTCAATATATTCAGTCCACAGATGGCAATGAGAATGGCCTAACAGCCGTTGCATTGGCAACAAATGGTTCATATATCGACGACATAACCGTTTATGGTGATAATCCCATTCTTCCCTGGCTGCAAGAGTTTTCCGCAGAGCTTGATGACTTGGCCCAGCAATTATACAGCCAGGGTATCAGTCAAACTCAATACAACGAAGGAAACGTGACCTGCTCAATTGATTTGATTTCGGACGAGACTATTAATGGTAGTACTCTTGACAAACGGGGAGGTAAGGCTAATAATTGTGGCTATTTTTGTGGAGGTAACTCATGCTCAGGTAAAAAATGTAGCAAGTGTAGAAAACATTTCAAAACTTGGCATTGCAAATGAAATGCGAAGTTCCAGGCCCAAAATCAATCGATTTAAAGAAGTTCAAATTAAAATAAGAAAATTCTAAAAAATTTAAAAACATTAAAAAATTCTAAAAACTCAATAAAAAAAAAAGGGATAGAATCAGTTGATTGCTTTTTTTGTCTTGTTTTTTTTTTACAGTTTATAATGAAACATAAATATAATCTAGTTTTTTTTTTTGCAGATGAAATTAAAAGTTTGGTAACTACTTTTTTCAGCGACCAGAACCAAACAAAAAGATTTGAATCATTATGACTCCAATCATTTTCTTTGATATAACTACCAATTAAATATTTGTTGTTCTTAGGTCCGTATGAACTGCTAATTTTTGACGTAGTGAATTACGATCTAGCTTATATGTCATAATGTAGTAAGATTATTGGACATTCTTATTATTATAGAAGTAACATACATACTATTGTATTCTCTTGATGAGATACAATCCATTCTTATATGTACTATTGTCTTATTACTGCACCCCTTTTGCCTAGTAGCGATTAGTCATCTCGTGACTAATTGTAAATTAGTCATACTTCTTTAATTAGCATATTTTAACATTATGAGTAAATGGCGCAGGGCGTGTGGTGACGTAAGGAATTGCGATCTAGCTCATTAATCATAATTTAGTAAGATTATTGACCCTTTTTCATATATTACTATAAACTAGTCATACTTCTTAGGTTAGCACATTTTAATAGAATGATAATATGTGGCTATGAATCGATGTGAATTTGGAGAAATTTTTTATGTTTGGGTGATTTAATTGGTGATTTTTTTAAATTGTGATAAATATATGTATATAATGAGTAGACAGAATTTGGCAAAATACGTTATATTAGATGCAAGTAAGTGCATATATATGATATTTGGGTCCGTAGAATACATTATAAACACTAAAATGGGAATAAAAGTGGGTTTTATGGGTAAATGGCACAGGGTGTGAAGCGCTGAGGTAAGTGCCGTGTATGGTGATGTATGGTGATGTATAGTGGTAACCATGGCAACTGAGTGAGAGGTGAGGATGAGGAGCAGTGTGGCAGTAGGGTAAGATGGGAGTAGTGTATTTTTAGCATCCGTAGGCGTATGGAGAGCTGTTATGGGAAAGAAGAAGGCATGGTAGGTGTTGATATTGTGGTGAGGTGTGGGTGTGGTGTGTGGGTGTGGGTGTGGTGTGTGTGGGTGTGGTGTGTGTGTGGGTGTGGTGTGGGTGTGGTGTGTGTGGGTGTGGTGTGTGGGTGTGGTGTGTGGGTGTGGTGTGGTGTGTGGGTGTGGGTGTGGTGTGTGGGTGTGGGTGTGGGTGTGGGTGTGGGTGTGTGGGTGTGGGTGTGGGTGTGGGTGTGGTGTGTGGGTGTGGGTGTGGGTGTGGGTGTGGGTGT